>NC_136853.1:31565225-31922725 GCF_951799975.1 Gobius niger | reverse complement strand
TGTCTGGACAGAAATCACAATATTGATTATCTTTTAATTTCATTAGATGCAGTCTCCTAGGATAGAAATAGGCTCGGTGAATAATTTTATAATGGATCATTTGGTGGTTGGGATTTCTTGAAGAGAGAGAGATGTTTGACCAGATGTGATTCCAATCCCACTCCACGTGGTCCCTCAATTCCGTTTTCCAAAGTTGTTCAATGGGCAATATTTTTTGTGAAGAACAAACTAATAATGTGTACATGTCCGAGACAATGCCAGTGGCTTTTGCTTTGCTCAGAATGGTGTGGAGAGGATGATTTTTTAGCGTGCATCCCCAAGGGACCCCATAAGAACGCATAGCAGTTCGCAACTGTAAATAAAAAAAGAAAGAGGAGCCTGGTAAATTGAAACATTTTTGTATGTCATAAAACTCCCTTAAACCATGCTGTCCTATAATATCTCTTAGATTGTGAACTCCTTTGCGTTCCCATGTGGGAAAAGAGATAGGTTTCTTATCAATAAGGAGAGAATAGTTATGAAATATTGGTGTTTGAAGAAAAAAATCTTTGTCTTTGCCCAGATGTTTGTTGACTTGATTCCAAACAGATACAAGATGTGCAATAATGGGCCCATATTGGCTTTTAACTATTTTTAAAGGTAATTTAGAATACAAGAGATTGGGCATACCATATGGCTTTATTAATTCTTCTTCAATAGGCATCCACGCTGCTGACTTGTTGGTTTTGGACCATGAAAAGAGTGATCTTAATACAAAGCACCAAGAGTACCACTCAAAATTTGGAAGACCTACACCACCTGATGATTTCAATCTGTATAAGGTTGAAATTTTAATCCTTGGTTTTTTCTGGTTCCATAAATATTTGTTTATAAGCGAGTGTAGTTTTTTATAGTAGCCTTGAGGTGGTGCTAAGGGTATCATGGAGCTGATAAAATTAACACGAGGCAATAAATTCATTTTAATAATCGATAGACGAGCCTGGAATGACATTGGGAGAGGACTCCACCTTTTAAGATCACTCTCTATGGCCAGCAGCATCTTTTTGTAGTTGTTATCAATCAGCCTATTGAGGGAAGGATTAATAAGAACTCCCAAATATTTCATGTTTGAGACCGTTGGGATGTTACATAAGGATCCAGTCAAACTTGCTAGACCCAGGGGCATAAAAGCAGATTTACCCCAGTTAACTTTGTATCCAGAGATGTTCCCGAAAGACTCGAAGGTTTTAAGAATATAAGGTATTGATTCAGAAGGGTTACTTGTATAAATTAAGATATCATCTGCGTACAAAGAGATGCAATGAAATGTATTATGAACCTTAATTGGAGCAATTTCCTTTGATTGTCTGAGTAATTGTGCTATTGGCTCCAAAGATAGACAGAACAACAGAGGAGATAAGGGGCAGCCCTGTCGCGATGAGCGAGATACAGTAAACCTGGGCGAGCACACATTACCCGTCAACACAATTGCAGATGGATTAGCATACAGAGTTTTAACCATGTTTATAAAATCCACTGGAAAACCCATATGCTGAAGCACAGCCCACAGATAGCTCCATTCCAGCCGGTCAAACGCCTTCTCAGCGTCTAATGATAGAATAGAGTTTTTGTTATCAGATGCTGAGGAAGTATTTATGATATGCAGTAATCGTCTAATATTATCAGAAGCTAATCTCGATTTAATAAATCCTGTTTGGTCGCTGTGGATCAATTCAGTCATATGATCTCCTAATCTAGTAGCTACAATTTTTGCAAAGGCTTTAACGTCTGTATTGAGAAGGCTAAGTGGACGGTAGGAGGAGCAATCGGTGGGCGGTTTATTTGCTTTCAGTAGCAATGAGATGATGGCCACATTGCTACCATCACTGAAAGACCCTTTTGTTATTGAATAATTGATCATTTCTAATAATAGCGGGCCAAGTTGAGGCCAGAAGGTAACATAAAGCTCTGGTGGTATCCCATCAAGCCCTGGAGCCCTGTCTTTGTTCATTGAATTCACAACTTTGCTTAATTCATCTAACGTTATTGGTTTTACCAAGGAGCCAGCAGCTTCTGGAGTTAGCTTACACAGGTTAAGAGGACTTAAAAATTCACTGCATGCCTTTTCGTTGTGAACAACTTCAGAGGTATATAGTTTACTGTAAAAATCTTTCAGTGTACTATTAATTCCTACTGGGTCTGAGGTCACAGTGCCCTCTTCATTTGTGATAGCAGCAATGTTGGCCAGTTGTTCACTGCTTCTAATTTTTAGAGCTAAAAGTCGACTGGGTCTGGCACTATTTAAATAATGTTTCTGTCGTACCCGCTGTATTTGGAATTCAGCCTTTTGCCTTAACAGATCACTTAGTTGTTCAAGTTTTTCCTGACGCTTTTTTGTATTTTCTTGTGTAATTTTAGTTACCATTTCTTCTTCTATAACCGCAATTTCTTTTTCCATCATCTCAATTCTAAGTTTCTTCATTTTATTTAATTGGGAGGCAAAGCTTATAGTAGTGTTCCGGATGCAACCTTTAACTGCTTCCCAGAGTATTCTAGGATCATTCACTGATTTTTGGTTCACATTCATGAAAAACTTCAATTCCTCAGACAGTGTCTTTAAGAAATCGTGATTATTTAATAGTGAGCTGTTAAATCGCCATCGAGGGGCTCGTGGTTTACTCAAGTTTATTAAAAATGAGCTGAACACCGCTCTATGATCTGTTAACGCAAAAGGAGTCATCTCACTGCAGCAAACTGTTTGGAATAAAGCTTTTGAAATGAAAATATAATCAATTCTTGAGAATGTCTTGTGGCGTGCAGAGTAAAAGGAAAATTCTCTGGCTTGGGGATTCATAAGTCGCCATGCATCGCACAGACCATATTCATCAACTAACTTATGTAATTCACAAGAAGCCATTTTCTGGTCACCGCTTTCATTTTGCCCCGTTCTGTCAATGGAATGGAGCCACACAGCATTGAAGTCACCCCCAATCAAAAGATGGTGATCAGGAAGGTCTAACAAAATAGAGTTCAACATGTTGTAGAACTGTTTATCAAAAGAATTTGGGGCATATACACAAACTAATGCGATTTTAGTTCCATTATATAAAATTTTGCAATAAGTAATGCGGCCGTCTTTACTGCCCCCAGTGCCCAAGTTTGTATAGGATACATTCCTTCTAATTGCAATCAAAACACCTCTGTTCTTTTTAGTGTGGCAGGAGGCAGCAACTACGTTATAGTGTTTGTTTTGGAATCTAAATTCATCCTTTTCTAAAAAATGTGTTTCTTGTATAAATGCAAATTGTGTATTTTTCTTGTGCAGGAAATCTAAAACGCTTGCACGTTTTTGAGGGGAATTCAAGCCACGGGCATTCAGAGAGAGTACATTTATTTTATCCATTTATTGATATAAGTCTTTGTATGATATTGTATAAGCAATAAAAAAAAAAAAACCTGGACAGGGTCCCCCCCCCCCCCAAAAAAAAAGGAAAAAAAACAACCAAAAAAAACAAAAAACAAAAAAAAGACAACAAACAAACAAACAAACACATAGCAAGAATGACAAAAATGCTTGAAAGAGACCTCTGTTGTCCCATCAAACCCACCCCAAAGTTTGTACCAGCTGTCATGGACAAAGCCTAGTCCCCACCCCTCCCTCCTCATTTACAAGTAGTGCTTTGTGAATTTAAAGTACTGAAATCCATTGTGATTGAAAAAGGAGAAAAAAAAATATATATATAGTAGGCTATATATATACACACATATATACCCATATACATATTAATACAGTAAAAAATACATAAAATACATAAAGATATCTATCTATCTATCTATCTATCTATCTATCTATCTATCTATCTATCTATCTATCTATCTATCTATCTATCTATCTATCTATCTATCTATCTATCTATCTATCTATCTATCTATCTATCTATCTATCTATCTATCTATCTATCTATCTATCTATCTATCTATCTATCTATCTATCTATCTATCTATCTGCAGAAGGTTAAAGGTATTTTTAGAGAAACAAAAGCCGAGCACTTGAGACTGCATTACAAAACAACATCCAGACCCTTCTACACACATCTACAAATGTGAAGAATATAATAGACCAGCGAGAGAGCCATTGTCAAAGAATAATACCATTACCAAAAATATATATGTATGAGCAGAAAATATGATCTTTGACATGCACATCCGCAAGCCCTACATTTCCCAGTCAAGATAAAAGCATGTAGCGCAAGTGTAAAAAACATCCAGCACATCTTGTTAAGTGGAGTTTAAACCTTGCAGAATCGATGCTGTGGGCAATGTATTTGAGAAAAAGCCCAGGGAGGATATCAAATCGAGATGTTGTACTCACCGTCCTCTTTGCATTCCTCGGGTGGTTTCGCCTTCTTGGCCAGCCTCGGGTCCAGCCACGATGTTGTCTTAGTGTTGTGGCTGTAGGGAGAGTGAGAGGCAACGTGTGATAGATGGCAAGAAACACGAGACTTGGCAGAAAAAGGGAACGAGGTTGGTGGATTCTTAATTCAGCCGCAGAGCTATTTCACAGAGGAAAGATGAGCCTCCCTTGGTGTGGCTGTGTCTAAAAAGGTGACAGAAAAGACGGGGCGTATTATACAAACGTCTTAGGTTAACAGAATGGGAATCAATACTTTTAATTTGCTTACTGCTGCTCATTAGCAGGCAAGGAGAGAGGGATAGCGGGGCTTTTGAGGATGGTGGAGGTGGGGTAGTAAGGAGCTGAATCTATGTCAGAAATCATAGTGCCTCTCTACGGGTCTCAAAACTACAATGCCTTCACGATATGATTTCATTTCATTTCATTTATTAATTTATTTGAATGGGACAGAGCATATTAATGAACAGACAACTAGTGCTGTAAATATGCCGGATTTAGCTCAAGGCTAATTTCCATCCGCAGTCCCATAAAAAACAAGACAAGAACATACACAATATAAAACATATGAGCCACAGCACACAGCACACAGCAGTACATTACAGACAAAACAGGCAAGGACAACAACTACACAATACATAAAGTGCATCACTTTCATACGACACTCCCCTCGTCCCTCCCACTCACACATCTGTACCTGCAAGTATTTAAAAATATGTTCCTGTCTAATGCCTTTTAATGGTTACACCTTTGTTGGCAGAAAAGCCGTTCTTTCAGTTGTCTCGACGAAGACGAGACGAAGGTGCTGCTTTCTCTAACTGTCAAAGGTAGAGATGATAGAGATATAGAGGGAAGAGGAGAGAGCAGACTGAGGTGTGTAAAGAGGCAACAGAATAAAATAGTGGGAGACGAAAGATATGAGGGAGTAAAATTGATCATGTGGTCCTTGCATTTCATATTTCAATCATTAATTAAATTTTGTACCAACCAATATCATTTCAACAGTCAACTCAGAGTGTCACAAGAATTGCTAATCTGATTAAACAGAAATGCTTGAAAATCAGTTCTGAGACAGATACCAAACAATGATATACACTAGAGGACTCGCGGGACACTGAGTTAGGGGTCACCAGAGGACTTCAAGCAGTATTCTTATAATGTATTTAATTTATTTTTGATTGAAAACAGCAATAACAAAATGTAACTTAATAAACATTAATTCAACAGAAATGTCACTGTTTTGAACCTTGAATTATTGTAAGCATTACATTTAAGAGAGGAAGGTCCCACGAAAGGTTTGGGAACTCCTGATGTATCCATCCATTTTCTTTCATTTTTTCCTTTCATTTCTTTCATTTTTCTTTTTCTTTTCTTCCGCTTTATCCGGGCGGGTTCAGTCTGAGCAGTGACGCCCGGACGTCCCCCTCCACGCACACTTCTCCTGCTCTTCTTCAAGTCAGCTCCGAGACAGGGAGTGCCCCACCCTAAATGAACTGGTCTCAAGCGGTTTGTCCTGGGTCTGCACAAGAACCATCTCGCAGTGAAACGTGCTCGGAACAGGCGACCAGGAGGCAGTCGAAACAGAACCCGAGCTCTGCCCTGGTGCCTGAGCTCCTCACCCTATCTCTAAGGGTGTACCCAGCCACCCTGTGGAGGAAACTCATTTCAACCGCTTGTATCTGCGCTCGTGTCCTACCGGTCATAAACATCTCATGACCAGAGGTAAGAATTTGAACATGGATCGACCCATAAATCGAGAGGTTTGTCTTCTGACTCCACTTGAAGCAAGGACTCTCCACCGACCTGGAGAGGGAAAGCCACCTGTTTCCGGTGGAGAGTCACAGCCTCGGATTTGGAGGTGCTGATTTTCATCCCAGTCACTTCACACTTGGCTGCAAACCACTCCAGTGCACTCTGAAAGTCCTGGTTTGATGAAGCCAACAAAACAACATCGTCTGCAAACAGCAGAGATGAGATCATGTGGTTTCCCAACCGAACACCTTCCGGCCCTTGGTTGCGCCTAGAAATTCTGTCCATAAAAGTAATGAGCAGAACTGGTGACAAAGGGCAGCCCTGGCAGAGATCAACATGCACTGGTTTGATGTACAGTTGTCAATGCAAACCAAGCTCCTGACCAATTTCTGGCCAGTTAAAACCCTTATATGGATGTTTCCTTTCTTTCTACTTCTGGCCCACCATGTAATCATTCAGTTTGTTTCTATAGACTCTTTCTTGACATAACTCTATATTGCATTTACATATGTACTCTTCTCCCTGTAGCGTCTCCTTCTCTCTGTGACTTGCCCTGTCTCTCCCTTCATCTCTTCAGTTCAAGAGCAGTCGGTAAACACATTGATCTCATATGGAGACCAATCAAAGGAAAGTATTCTTTTGGCAACCACTAATATGTACTTGTAATTTATGATGCTCTAAAAGCAGGTGTGTAAAAGCAGATGGAGCTGCATGTATGGAACTGAAATCAAGACAAATTATTTTTTGCTCCTTACCTACCTCCCAGTACATTAGGGGGTCAATTTTAAACTCTCAATGTTTTATTTATGTAAACTGCTCGTTGCACATCAGCCCAACAGACCTGCGATCTGCTGTTGGTCCCCAGGACCAAAAGTAAGCAGTGGGGTGATCGTTCCTTTTCAGTGGCTGGTCCGAGGCTCTGGAACACTCTGCCCCTCACTGACCTGACACTGTTTAGAGCTTGGTTGAAAACATACCTTTTTAGATCTGCTTTTGACTGCTAATTGCACATGTAAAATGTATATTTATATACATTTACATACATATACTATATATTTATGTAGTTTTTTATTTTTTGTGTTTACCCCTTCCAGAACCACCACCTTAACGTGGTGGAGGGGTTTGAGCACCTGAATGATCCTGGGAGCTCTGTTGTCGGGGGCTTCGTGCCTCTGGTAGGGTCTCCCAGGGGAAACAGGTCCTAGGTGAAGCGTCAGACAAAGAGTGGTTCAGAAGCCCCTTATGAGAGACCAACAGGCCTGAGAATCGTTAGGCCGTCCTGCTGTGGATCCACCACCTGTGATTTGGGCAGCCACTTGACCCGGCAACGGACCAGTGGAAGAAAATGGATGGATAGATATTTTGTGTTGAAACAGTTTTTTCTTACATTGCACTTATGGAAAGCACTTTGGTTCAGCCGGTGCTGTTGTAAAGCGCTATACAAATAAAGGTTGATTGATTGATTGATTGATTGATTGATTGATTGATTGATTGATCTATGTAAGTAAGTGCTTTATTTGTCATTGCACAACAAAATTGTTGTTGGGTTAGTTTTGAAAGCTCCCCTAAACAAGAATTCATTTAGAGCTATAAATCTAAAAAACATCTACGAAAGTACAAATTGCTCTAATGACACTGACGTTACAGAGTCAACTGAATAAACAGCGGGAGAAACAATATCCAAACCGTTATAGCAAAGTCTGCAAAGGTGATACATTTGCAAACTAATTGATAGAACTCTAGACACAATATCAGTATGAACAAAAGCAATGGCCAATAAACTAAGTGCACCAGACAATTAATGGATTTAATGTTATTATTGCAAGTCTGTTGCCCCTGGCCCTTTAACCAACTTTGACACAGTCACGCTTATGTGAAAGTATACAGGTACGGGGAATGGACGTTTTATTTTCGATACAGACTTGTTCTCTGAATTTGACACGGCCTATAGTGCTGCTGAGGCAACATGTTATGAGCAGTGGGTGACATCAGTGCAGCGCCAGAGGACCCATATCCAGGTCTTGAGCTATAAGCTTGGTCAGGAGTACCTCGCTGGAGGATTCGCATTCTGAGCTTTATTTCCCCCCTTACACTGTGTAGGGTAAATATAGAAATGATGACAACCATGCTACCATACTTACTCAATAAAATAAACTTCTCCTTTCTCAGTGTAGGCCATTTCCCAGTTGTCTGGCAGAGGCCCTAGCTCATCATTCTCCTCCGGTTTAACCACGGTAGTTTCGGGAGATTGCTTGTCATCTTTGGACCCTTCTGAGGTGGTGTCCGCTGCTGTGTTGGTCTGCGCTGGGCTGAGGTCTCCTGATGCGTCCGTGTTTTTGTCCTCGTGTTCGCTGGACTCTGGAGGCGAAGAGAACAAGGCCGTGTGAGTCAAGTCATTTCAGTCAATTCAACTACACCGTGCGGCGAGAGGCGAGGGAAGCGACGTGAGGAGAGGAAGATGAAGAGGGACAGAGGTGAGATCGAGAGTAATATTAGATTTGAGTAGATGTAAAAAAGGACCTTTTTTTGTTTTTTTTGCAGGCTCTTAGTGGTCCAGGAAGTATTCATTGTATTGAAGCTTTAAATCAACAGTCAAATATTTTACTCTCAAACAGTTACCTGCTCTACCTACCTCTGCACAAGAGTTATCGAAAGACTACTTGTTATGCAAAGGTATAACATCTTACATCACAAATACAAGAGTTCAATGGCGGAGTGTGGTGGTTATAAACTGAACACATGATTCTGTTGTATGGACCCCTCAGCTCTCCAGGACAGAAGCACACACTCCTCTGAGCACAGTGGACCCCTCCAGCTCCCCACAGTCCCTACAGTGGAGAGAATCTTATGACTACACTGCAGAACACCGTGTTCACTACCGTTCTGCTGCTAACTAAACCTGGCACCCTCTAAACTCTACAAACTGTTCACTTCCTCGAAAGAATTCACTTTTCATTTGCCTGGAGGTGCTTATTCTACACACCGCTTGTGTCCACAAATATATATATTTAAAACATTAAACCTTATTTGATCCTTAATACTATTGCATTTTTACGACCATTAATGCTTGATGGTTAGTGAGCTTATTATTTTCATAATACAATAACATCCATTGTTTGGTTAAGCTGTACATTTCACTTCATTTATTAATTTGAGAGGATAACCCCTTAAGATGCATCATGTCGTTTTCAAAAGGGTCCTCAATCAGCTCCAAAGAAAGCAGAGCACAGATACAGCAGTACAGGCATAGAACCAGAAAATATAAGACATAAACATGAAGATACAAATAAATCCCCACTGTACACATACTTACAAACACACACACATACATCACACTATGCACACTGCAGCACAAGCTCAAACAGCCATATACACATAGCTCTCTACAGTAAACAATCAAATACAGTCAAATACAGTATCCTGCAGAATATTGCAGAATGGCATTTTTATACATATGATAAGAGGTCATAGAGCAGATAGAGGCAGGTAGATTGTTCCAGTTAAAAGGTGCTTTGTAATTAAATTAATATGTATATATATTTCTTTGAATTCGTGGAACAAAAAAAGTTTGACTTGTGTGTCTTAAACAAGTGTTAAATATTGGCTGAAATAATCAGGATAGCTGAGATTAATGCATTTAAATATAAATAATAACCAATGAAATTGTCGTCATCAAGTGAATGTTCCATATGTACATATTGTACGTCGTACTCAGTGCTTGTCAATGCCTTTATTTATCGTACTCTTACTCTGAGATGGATCGGACCAAGGTTAAAGATTACAAATGTATAAAGAATTTAAAAGTAAACAAACGTACCTTCTTTGAGGCATCTTTGGTGAAAAACCCATATTCTAATTCTTCATTTTCAAAGATCTTTGTTGTTTTTTGCCCCAAATGAAACATGCAGTGGGAGCCACAGTGCAGTCTGTTGTTGCCCTATGTAAGAACTGTCCTCGGGTCATAAGAGCAATGTTGAGTCACAAGACCTGAGCACAGTTTTAGATTAGGAATAATAATTAACTTTATAATGCCTCCTTTGATAAATGTGTGTGTTCATGTGATTGTGGTAGGAACTCCAAGGCTCGGATGTGCTTTGATGCATCCTAGTGAGTTTTTTTTGAGTGTTTTGAGTGTTGTGGTTTAAAGCTGTTCAAACACTTTTTGTTTGAATAACTAATGGCACACCCACGTGAGAGCCGTCTTTGCTGCCAGCGAAGTTTATAATTTAATAGAAGAGAAATATCAGGTCCACTAGAACAGTGTAAAGCAGCATAGTGTAAGAGCCCAACTTATTGCCAAACTAAAAAGTTGGAAACATTGTATAAATTTGGCCTGAAGATACCAGTGTAGAGGAGCTCAGTGAGAATAACAGATAGAGACTGATCACTCCGAGCACCAGAGGCTCCCATGGCTAATAATAAGTGACTGCAGTCACACCACACACACTTTCTCATGTCATTAATGGTAAACAATACCATTGTGTCAATGAAGAAAATGGCACAGTGTATAAACTTTGCATGCGCGGAAAGAATTTGCTACGTACTTTCAAATTTAGTATGTACAATATAATACAATCTGTCTCATGTTGTCAGACCTTTGCTCTGTTGCAGTGGATAAGCCTGCCCTGCAGTGACCGCACATCTGTCATGACAGACTCATGCCTCATGGGCAAAGGTCGTTGTGGAGACTGACCTGGGGTGACAGCGACACCGTTGCCGTTGACAATCAGCTTCTCCTCCTCCTCCTCCTCAGGGGGCTCGATGCTGGCCTTCTCCATGTTGCTGACCGACTTGTTGCGCTTCCTTTTGCCCTCGGAGCTGGGTCTGGCGCCCGGCAGCAGCTGGTCCGTTACATTTAGCAGCAGAGAGCTGGGCTCAGCTGGAGGCTTTGGGGTGCCGTAGAAGTTATCTGAGAGTAAAGAAACATATATATATATATATATAAATACAGTAACAGTACATGGCAAAGACAGCACTGCCTGTTATATAGATCAGTAATACTGAATTTTCATGAACTAATGTGAAAACATAGTTAAAGGAATAGGCCACAGTTTTTACATACTGAGATATGTTCTTACCTTAGCTTAGATGTGTTCATTTGTACCTGTCTGGTCTTCACGCGTGCCCTCAGTCACATAAACACAGCACATATAATAATACCAGGAGTACATCGGCACCCGCACAGTAAAGTGAAGATACTACTGCACGGATGTCGAAGTACTCCTTACAATATACTGTAGTTCCCCTTTTTATCCGCTTAGAAAATCCACATTGTTTAATTCTGTGTTACTATACTTGGATCGTGTAACACCTCACGTAACCATATTTAAATAGGGAAAACGTGGAAGAGCTTGGTAGCTTCTATCTTCACCTCATTTGGAGCTATAGAGGAGAAGAGGAGAGGCTAAATGCTAACGCCGTCTGTGCTGTGTTTTCGTGACTGAAGGCCCGCGTGAAGACCAGACAGGTACAAATGAACTCGTCTAAGCTCAGGTAAGAACATATCTCAGTATGTAAAAACGGCGGCCTATTCCTTTAATAGCCTTTTATTACATTAGTGACATCACTTTCATCCCAGTGCTATGAATTGGACATGACATGTCAAAATTAACTGAGATTAAGTTGTTTACTGTTTCATATATAAGCCCAAACTGACATTGGCTCATGGACCCGATCCCGTACTTTTCCCTGAATCTGCACTGAAATCTGATCCAGATATCAAAGTCTTATTTTCAGAGGAGTCCTGCGCCCAGAGGGGCCCTATTGCACATGTTTTTAGTGGGAATTTTATTTTACAGACCGTTGGATGTTCATTGTTCCAGGCAGGAGCAGTTTGAAAGCGCCTCCTCGTTTTCCATTAGGCACAGATTACTGCTGCACCTTAGATCACTTTATGGTCTTTCTTACAGATTCCACCCCAACTCCCTTTCACCAACATCTAATTGGTCGTTAAACTATTGAAATGTACAAAAGGCAGAATGATAGCCAACTATGCAGAACTAACTTTATTACTCTCATTGTGGAAGGCGTCCAATGACGACAGCCTCACGGATCGACCACTGCCTCTGGCATTCAAGCAGTGAATTAACCGTCTTCAACTTTGAGCCCGTTATTTTTTTTCTGTGCTGCGACAAAGACAGGAGTCAGGCTGGAGAGAGAGGTGTTATCTGTGTAATGGCAGAGGTGCCAAGGGAGCTCGGGATGGCCAAGAAGCATATATTGTAGACAGTCTGCACTTTTCAGGCCGCTGAAAAATCCATGCCTCAGGCCTGTGTAACCACAGGAGAGCCCGCACAGAAAGCGTGTTTATTGTGATTATTAAAGAAGTGCACAGACTGGACTTGGGGCTGAGCTCACAGACGGTGTGCATGAAGAGACCACTTGGACGCTTGTGAGTGGGATCTTCATTCACAACTTTTTACAGCAGCAGACTGCCTTCAGCTGCTCCAGGAGGGGAGCCACTGCTGTCGGCGTGAGGCAGAGAGATGGATGGGAAGGAAGTGTTCTTGTGTATGGCAGACTTTATGAGCCTGTCTTCACATTCATTCAAACCCTTGTCACTCACACTGACAAACACCAGAGTTGTGGCCACATCTGACTAGAAAAACTATACAACTCAACAGTGTGCAAACGTTTACAAGTGAGAAGGAACAGTATTTTATTATTTGATTTTATAAACTATAAACGATTTATTTGATTGTAGATATATTAATGAGAAGCATTTGAAAGAAAATTTGGTCTAATTTCACAAAATGGTTCCAACTCTGAACTACAAAAGCTCTTTGAGAAATTAAAGTAAAACTCCATTTATGCCATTACCACTGAAATACGAAATGGTAAAAAGCTCAATACCCTTATGGCAATATTCTAAATGTCAGACATTTCCCTTTTTAAACCCTTTCAAAGGAAGACTTGCATCAAAGAGTTTCCACTGAACTATGCGTCATAAAGAGAGGATAACCATAATTACATGCATTGTTAAGCATCACATAACTAAGGCCTTACCTTCATATGTTCCACTCTCTAGGAGGGCACCACTTTTCTCCAATTCCATAAACCGGTCAACGGTCACGAAATTATAGTCCACCCCCGGGACCTCTCCTTCCTTGGGCTGCCTGGTTGTGCCTGCAGCAGATAAGAGACGAGAGAGAGAGGCGCAGTTAGAGCCACTGGAGCTTCAGGACAACTGAATCAGACCTGACTTTTAGGGATTTACTTAGACTTTAAAATTATAGTCAAAAGTAATGTGAGTAAAGTACCATGTTGTTCTCATCATTATGCAACACACACAAACATTCAGTAACAGCTTTCTTGGGTGAACACGGCAGGAGGATGATAAAATAAAGCCATAAAGCCACATTCAGAGCAACCTCCTTTGCATACCAGCAAAGAATTACAGAAAGTAAGTAAAGAGTGAGCCTACATGGAGAAATTACAAAAATAAAAGATCATTGCAAACAGCTCTATTGCACAATGGGGAGTAGCAAGGAAGCTTCCTTACAACATGTAACTTTCCAGTTTTTTGAAGACTAGACACTTAACTGTTCATTAAATGGTCCCTTCATCCTCAAGTCAATTTGCTTGTTACACAGTCTGGAATGAATTAGTGAACAGTGTGTTTCTGAGGGGGAGACATAGGTAGATAAGTGATGCAACTTGAACGGCAAACTGCGTAATCTCGGCCATTTCCATTGCACTGACGTGAGTGTGGAGGAGCATCTGACAGGAGCTGTCATTCTGTCACTGCGATGCCCAAGTGATGAAAATATTAGAACCCCAATTTTAAAGTCTGCTTCAGCTGACTCAACAATCTCTAATTTTCTCAAATAATTGCTGTATCGAAATGTAATGAATCCATTGCAGACTGCTTACTGAATACCTTATCATGTGTTTTGTTAGAAGCAATTCTCTGTGCAGCCAAGAGCCTAGTAGTGGTGAAGGCTGCTCGACATATGGCAGAACACTTTTCTATCCTCAGTACTGTGCTTTCAAGTTCCAGTTCGAGGCCTAGTGGTACTTCAAATATTTCATTAGGTGTTACTTGGTGTGTAAAGGGGCCTAATGGCTTTTTACTTAATTTACAGACGGTGCCAAAGCAGAGCACATATAGACAGCACTGACACATTTAGAAGCCTCATATACAGAATTATTGACGAGACATTTTCCAAAAATGTTAGCAAAAAATATCAGCGGTTCATTTTGCCATCAGCCAATCAAAATCCCCCAAAATCAGCCTTTAGACAAAGACAAACCCACATCGGTCGACCTCTATTAAATATATTTCTCTATATTTCTATGATATACAATACTTTACTATAAAAAATAAATGATTTAAAATGATCACATTTGAAAGACTTAAAAACAAAGGCCATGGCAACCGCCTTCATATCGGTATCGAAAACCAAAAATCCATTTTGGTGGGGCCCTAAAATTGAAAAGTACAAGTGCCGTAAACCACAAATGCATCAAGCCCGGCTCATCATCA
Organism: Gobius niger; assembly: GCF_951799975.1. NCBI lineage: Eukaryota > Metazoa > Chordata > Actinopteri > Gobiiformes > Gobiidae > Gobius > Gobius niger. The sequence goes on along the minus strand of NC_136853.1, from coordinate 31,908,098 downwards.
TAAAGGCTGCTTTATGTAGTTTCCAGCTTTATTGACGTTACTAGTGCATAATACTTGTTTTCACAGGATCACACTAACTCCGGTGCTAACCATGCTAAGATCGGCAATGGCTAATAGTTGTTGAAAAGTGTGCAGTAAACTTCAAAATCAACACACTCAGTGCGAGTGGGGGACGACGGAAAAAAATTTGCCACATGCACTGTCCCGACCAAAATAAACCAATAAAAAGTGTGTGATCTTTGTTAAACGGTTGCTTTATGTGGATGGTGGCTTTATTGTCTTTATTAGTGCATATTTCTTGTTTTAACATGATCGATCGGAGCTTTAGCTCATAGCATTAGCTTTCTCCGATGGGAATGCTCTGTGCATCATCAAGGCCCAGCGCGGATCCACCAACGAAATTTGTTTTCTTGTCGCCGCTTTTAATCCTGGCTGTTAAGGTAAAAGAAACACTGATGTATGTCTTTGCAAAAGTTTCAGAGCTGCTGTAGCTCCAGTTCACAACACAATGAAGCTAATCCTCTGTCCTGCTTACATCTGCGGTGGCTCCGCTCCTACGCCATGGTTTGGGGAAAGCTCCTGATTGGTCGACGCACTGCGGATTTCACCAAACGTTTAACAATCCCAACTCTTAAGTCGGCCGCAGCGTCCAATGCGCAGCGTCCAACACAGGAGAAGTTTCCAAATGTACCGTTTAAGAGGCGCAGGACAAGCTACGGAATCCTAGAAGCGCGTCCACCATATGTGCGCATATGTACACACATGTACGCATATGTACGCATATCTACGCATATGTACGCATATCTACGCATATGTACGCATATGTACGCATATCTACGCATATGTGCGCATATGTGCGCATATGTACGCATATGTACGCATATGTACGCATATGTACGCATATGGACGCATATGGACGCTTTGGGCGCGTATGGTGGAAACGTGCCATAAATGTAGCTCAGGCTTCCCTCCTCAAAATGAACTTGGTTGGTATGTAATTTCAAAAATTAGATTATTTTTTATTTACTATAAACATACTTTTTGCATACACTTTCACACAACCTCTCAATCTAATACTTCCAATAATTTTGTTTTAGCTAAAATAGAGATATTTGATTGTGTCAAATACATACGGTTGTTTAACAGTGCCCCCTGCTGACTGTGATTAGATGAGCGTGACAACCAAGGCCGCTCTCCTCTAAAACACTGTACTTCTTTGAATCACCATTTTACTTTCAACTTAAACCGAGAACTAGTGAACACTGTATTTGCACCTTGAAAAACTTCACTTCACTTCTATGGCTGTATATTTTTTGTTTTGATAAATTTGTGTTTGGTGGTCCCGTTGAAGAAGAGTGACAGATTGACTTTGCTAAGAAGAATCCTATCGATTTTTTTTATTGATATTTTGCCAATCATCCTGCTTTTAACATATCAACATTTAGATTTGCAATTACTTCAATTCAATTCTATCCTTTCTCTCGATAGACTCAGGCTCAGTGTTTTGTCATGATGCTGCGTCGTCACTGCTGGAGGCGGCGCATCCTATAGCACCTGCTGACGGAGCCATTTGTCGAGGCTTATACGAGTAAAAGAGCGGAGGGGAAAACTAACATTTGTTGGTGGAGCAGCATTAGGAAGTGCTTGCGCGGTTGTGCGGCACCTCCAGTGGTGACTCTCTGGATTGTGTGTGCCGGCATGGCGCCTGTAGCTGTCAGATTAACATCCCTCTCAGTGCAAATAAGACCTTTGATGTTGCAGAGCTAAATATAGCAACAGTCTGGTGGGGGTTTCTCTTGGGTGACATCTGAAAAAAAAAAATGCACCAGCCACAATGTCTGCTCATTTTGCACACAGTTTTATGTTGTATTTTCCCCAACTCACTATAGCTAAGATTTTAATTAAAACATTTGATTATGTACTTCAGCTTTGATTGGCCCGAATACGTTTATAAGAAATAATTCTAAGACAAACAGGAAGAGCTCTAAATCTCAAACGTTCTCCTCTCTGGTTTTAAAATGGCCGAGTCTGAAATATAAGGAAGCTTCGAGCAAAACTATGTCAATATGTTTTCAATTATTCTGTTGTAAATGATGACTTTGAACTTCCCTCTACTGCTTATCTTCCTATTTCTTCTGTGTATCTTTGTTAAAGTTGAACCATTAGAAGATGCTTAGCGGTTACATTTTGCGAGTGTATAGCTTTGACTCTTTTCCTGGCATTTTGTGAAAGCGGATCTGTGATAAAAAAATGAAGAGCATATGAATAAATGATGAACATGCTGCAGCTGTTTGTTGTGTAAATGTCATGCTTCTGCGCTCATCAAAAATGCCTTTGCAGTCGATTGCGTCAAATCTTAGTTTTTTCTTGCTCCTTCGGAAAAGAAACGGCAATATTTGGCCAAACTGGGATATGTTGAAATGTCCCGTCATGATTTGGAATCAATATTTACGCAACAACAAAAGCAACACATGATTTGCACTCTGAATACTTTGCACTGTCAAGAACAAGGCTAAGGAAAAACAGAAATCATTAACTTGTAAAACTAAATGAGCCCAGGACAGCATGCCGTGGTCACCCAGTTGCAGCCAAGTCAGGCGGCAACAAATTCCATGGTTTCATATGGGGACCATACACATTACACACACATCTCCAGGCTATCTGTATGTTAATGAAACTCAATGCACTTAATGCATGACCCGCACTGGCACCATACCATTGACAGCTTAGTGGAAACAGCACTAGAGAAGCTCTGTGTGCCTTCAATAACTGTTGGCAATCAGAAAACGCTCAAGAGGGGCACGCTCTCTGAAAAAGCGGAAACATTGCCCCCCTTTCTAACGCAAAAAGTAAAGGGTTTCAATCAAGAGAATGACCTGAGGCATCCCACTGAGATTGTGCCGTGAATTTGTGACAGCAATTCAAAGTATGTGCAAAGGGGGAAAATAATCTTAGCACCAGAATTTAATCTCTATATTAAGTAATGTAGCCGAGTGTGCAGTTAAAAGTCAAAACAACAGCAACAACATCCACAAAACATGCCTTTAACTGTAGAGGGTATGAAGTACAAGGCGGGGACAGAACGCTCCCTCTGTGATTAATGTTGCAGCTGTACTTTGCCAGTGGGGAAAGGATAGACTTTGGGGTAATACAGCCAGCTCCGGCATATAATGTGCCTGTTATTTCTTGTGTTTTTGTCCAATGTTTTTGTAGATGTTTACACTGTTTGTTTGTCACACTGATGAATTAATTCAGCATTTTTAGCAATATGAATTCACACTTATTTCTTGAGATGCGTAAAGTATCAGCCTCCTCCACGTTCTGTCAGACTTTCTAACCCCTTTCTTTCACAAGTGCGCTGTGAACAATGCCTCACGAACGCAACCCAAGAAATAGGTAGCCCGTTTTAGCAAAGTCTTCATTATCTGTCTTTTTTAGTAATTCAAATTAGCCATTCTTTGGTTGGTCGTTTCTGATCCTGTGCTGCGCCATAAGGTTTCCTGTACAAAATACAAATTGATCAAGGTTGTTAAAGGAATATTTCAGGATTTTTGACATAGGGCCTCATTTCCTAGCCTAGTTATCCAGAGAGTTGCTGATTTCGGGAGATATTTTTTTTGTAATTCATGCAGTTCTTTTATTTGAAGAGTTTCGTGGCGCTAGGCTCGTGCAAGGCTAGCACATTTCTACGATATCAGCTAGCCTGCATTAACAGTCTGACCCACTCCACAGAGCACCTGAGCCAAATCATTTACAACACCAGACTACCGCTATAAATGCCTGTGCCGTAGACATGCTAGCCTTGCACAAGCCTAGCGCCACGTAACTCTTCAAATATAAGAACTGCATGAATTACAAAAGAAAATATCTCCAGAAATCAGCAACACTAGGAAATGAGGCCCTAAGTCAAAAATCCTGAAATATCCCTTTAAGGCTGTAATATTGAGCCATTCAGACAAAATGTAGACTTTAGGGACACCACAACAAAAATCAGCAAAGTTTGGTGAACCTGTTCGAGGTGCACAAAGACAGTATGTTTGACGCTGCTCTGTGTAACTAGTGCATTATATCAATGATAGATGTGAAGACACATTGAGGCACAAGGCCGGGTCAGGTCCACAACACCAGGTTAACTGTACTGTAATAGGGTCGGGTGCGTTAGAGTAAAGCACCTCTGAGTGCTGTTTCAGAGGGCAGTGTTGTGGACAATTGCCTCAGGCCCATTGTAAGAGACAGGCTTTGGCCTTTTGTGTCCTAAAGCCACAGTTATGACGGGCCAAGAAAGTGTCAGCATAGCCTATTGTAGCTAGCCTAATCTAGCCATTAGCCAATTAGGAAGTGACGGGCAGCTCTAATGCCCTTGCATTAGAGGGATGGATTACTTGCCATTCAGCGCCTGCTTGCCGCCTGTGGCCAAACGGACTGATGGAGGACAGAGAGCCTGCACCAGCCCCAAAAGTTGCTTTCAGTGCAATTTGAGGCAATGTGCTTATTCACGGATTTCACTGATGACTCAGGCAAGGTCCTAATCAACTGTTATTACACATAATTTAGGCACTAATAGAGTGTATTGAGCTGAGATTGAAAAAGTCTCTGATTTTACTGAAGTGCTCATGAACAATAATATCCATTCATCACCTCTAGTCCTCAGTCTGTCTTCATTGCCTGAAATAAAAACCACGTCGACTTGAGATTTAAGGCAGGTTCAGTGAGACTGTGTCCCAGCTAATTGACAGCTTTAATATAGGATAGAGTGGAAAAAGCCTGGCTATAAAGCACACTGTTGGAGCCCGTTGGCCCTGCACTGCCCACCACTAGATGCCATTAATAGCTGTGCCCTCCATGAGATGTGGGGTGCACCGCTGTAACACACACACTGCTCCCGCTGCACAAGGAGAGAGGCAGCAAGAGTACAACGAGGTGCTTCGAGGGGACAGGGAGGTGGTGATAAAGCTAATGTAGGAAAGTACAATTTCACACTTTTAAGATACAGATCGACTTTGCCATAGAAACGTAACAGAGTATACTACAAATTGTTGATTAAAGTACTTAAAATGCAAGATAAGGAATGTTTAGCGCTATACTTACAATTTGCAATAGCATTCTTTAGAAAAGTCAATGGGCAGAGTAGATTTGGGCAGCATCTTGAAAGCATCAGAACAATGCAGAAGCGTTGCATTCTTATCAGCTGTTTAATAAACAAAGCATCAGAGCTCCTTAGCCCAAAGTCTCGAAGATTATTGAAAAAAAATTATATAGATTTTTTTTTAGGAGCAACACGGTCGACAGAAGTTGTGTACAATAAACTCAATACAAATGGACAATAAATGTGAAAACGACATAAAAAGATGAAACCGCAAAAGTCAACCCTAAAACTGAGCCAAATGCAAGAGAATAAAAACATGTTTTTAAAAAGGGTTGGAAAACAGGAAGACAGCTGCTTGCCTGATATTATTGTCTGATATTGAGAAAAAAAGGTTTATTTTCCTTTTGTTTTGTTTTTTCATTGTGGGTTCTGTTTAGAAGGAAAATCAGATCCTTTTGGCGCAACAACAAAGGTTTAGGATCACAAGAACCTGCTCAAGAAAATTAGCTGAAAAGCAACACTAGTCTACCACACATAAATATAGTAAGTCATTGTGTGTGTTCTTGCATAATAGCTCGAGTACAAGCTATAAATAAATAACTGATACATTTCAGGAATTTTTTAGGAAACTTTGAATGGGAACTCATAGATTTTAGGAATTTTAAACATTTAAAAACTGTCAGAATGTTTAAATATACATTATGGTTTTGCATTTTTGGTTAAACTAAGCCATTAATTATGTTTCTGAACCATAAAATGTATTTGAGTAATTAACACCCCAGACCCACGAGAAGTGCTCCATACTGTAAAACATCACATAACTTTACTGAATACTGTCCAAATTTTGCTTAATTAGGACAGACAAAGTTTTATATACTGATTTTGCTTGATCACACAGTAATTCCTTACATTCACCGGTCTCTCACTCAGGTCATGATGAACGGGGACCAATACTGTACAAGGAGTGGGTGAGGATAATAAACACTGTGATGGATATTTCAGTGCAAAACGAACAAGTCGGGTAGTTATGCTGCTTCTGTATAGAAGCAATTCACTGATTCTATTTATTTCCCAGCAATTCCCACAGGATATTTGTGACATAGAAAATTCCCTGAATTTTGCAACCCTATGTATGATACATCAGGCAAACAGTGACTAAACACTACTGGATTCTTGACAGTGATAGATTGGCTTGTCGCTCTGCAGATAATGAAAACAGCGCTCCGTATTTATTAAGAGATGAATTAAACATGCTTAGGATAAGATCTGACGAGGCTCCAAAATAAGCAGCCAGAAGTGTACGGGGCCATATAGGCATGTACTATATATTTTACTAAACAAGTATGAAAAATTGGCAGTACTATCCAGAAAAAGTAATAATAATAGTAATCATAATAATAGTAACACCTGTACAAAGATATATCCACAAAACTCCAGCCAAAGCATAAGATGCTATATAAAGCCAATAACCTTTTTGATATGATTATTAGGTACCATATTCATCACAAATGTATGTGTATAATCCTACTCTAAAACACACAAAATGCTATAATTCTCAAGAATAAAAGGAATAAAACAGTAAATGAAACATTGGTATATTGTATTACTAATCTAAAAACAATATAGCCAAGATGTAAAATAAAAAAATCATGACACCACACCACTTCACAAAAATGTCATGGTGATATCTACTAACATTGAGAGGCTAGTCACATCCCCTTTATCCCTCCTGGAGTCTCTGGTGGAAAGATGTGAATAGATCCTTTCATCAGATCTCCCAATGCAATTCTCGAAATGTCTTCTTACTCTTCTAACAGTTTACCTAAAAACCGCCATGAGCTGTGCAGAGCATTACAAAAATCCAAACTAGCCTGAACGTCTATACAAAAGATGAGGCATAAAAATGGATCCTAATATTACAGGGGTGTGCAAGAGAGGCTTGGAGGTAGCTAAAGCTTTGACAACACATTTTAATCTCGACATCTCAAAAGCACGGTGCATGGCAAAAGTGTTTCGAGGTCCTCTATCCTTTGGAGCTTGAGTGTCCCTGTTTTTTGACAGAGATGTCTGACGTTTTTCTTCGGATCTGCTGTCGCCAGTGTAGTTCATGCCATTTTGGAATTAAGTGATAACAACATTCGGGAAACATCACACACCTTTGAGAAGCGCCTCTACCAATATATATTTGGATGAGGACCGAACCTATTTATATCTCATGTTTGCGTGGGCCGGACGGGGCCTTTCTGTGTGGAGTTTGCAAGTTCTCCCCATGTTTGCGTGGGTACTACGGTTTCCCCTACCACTAAAACCATGTACAATAAGTTTACCCTCCAGCCAGGCGACTCCATATCTGGAGATGGGTTCTTGCGGCTGCCCACTTGCCCCAGCGGCTTTGAAGGATGCAGAGGACAGATTTCCCTATGTGGGGATCAATAAAGTACATCTGCAACCTTATCTCCATGGAGACGAGCTGTTGACATCCATGCTCTCAGTAAAGTTACAGTCAGGTTTTAGGAGAGGACGGCCACAGCAAAGATGTTTGTTTGTTAATATATTGGGTGTTTTCCGGCAATAAAAACATAACAGTGAGAACATGTGAGAACTGTGTGTTGTGTGGTGGCTCTCTGTGGGCTGGGTGTAATGATCAGTGATGTAGAGGCTCTGCTGTGTCAGCCTAATCCCCCTCAGTCAGAGCCACACTGGCTTGGGCACATACCACCCAATGACACAATCTGTTTGTCAGTTTCATTTGTTGCCCCCTGTCATTATCCACACCCCGGTCCTGCCTCTATCTGCCCTTGTACTGGGTTCTGGCGACTGTGCTATGGGAATTCTGTACACACTTGAAAAAAAAGAAGAAGCAAATTTCTATGTTTTAAGTCTTTGGGGAAACCTCTTTAAATAGAGTCAGGACTAGGCCCAGTAGAGCAGAGAGGCAAGAATTATCATTATACTCAATATGGTAATCATGTCAGAGCAGAACGTAGAGCCCGACATTATGAACGCAGGCATTTCCATTTCAACTTCCTCCTTTGATCCATTCTGTTGGACCACTACCATCCATCCATCCATCCATCCATCCATCCATCCATCCATCCATCCATCCATCCATCCATCCATCCATCCATCCATCCATCCATCCATCCATCCATCCATCCATCCATCCATCCATCCATCACTCCTAAACAAGACCCTGAGACACCAAGCAGTTGCCGTACAGCAGGCTCTTATTTGTTCAGGAAGTTCGATGCAAAGCCTTATATGATAAATGTATAATAAATGAAGCTGCATTTGTCAACTTCTAGTGCAAATAGAATGCATGTTTGTGCGCGTGACACTATAATAACAGCTCAATAAATGATTGATAAGCTTGAATGTTAAACAGATGCTACTCTATGTAAGCCCATGCATAGATCATAGGTAAAGGATGGCTGGCTGGTGAGTGAAATCAGACTTGACATGATGTAAAACAACAAAAAACAAAAAAAATGTCTCAGTGAACAGCGACTGCCTTCTCTATCTCGCTCACTTGACTCAGTGGGCACTTCACTGTTAAACTCTATAGGAAGAAAAACCTAATTACATGGATGCTAATGGCCATTTTACAGTATGTGGCCTACTATTAAAATGATCCAATTAAAGAAAGAGCAGCATTCTGGCAGCAGCATTCTGGCCATGGGATTATTTGTTAAGGTGGAATTTGATCTGTCGCGTTCTGAGAGCCGTCCAGAGGCCAATCCATCAGGAGGGTCAAGGAAAGAGTGAGGGCCCTCAGAGCAGCGCAAGTAATTGGATCCTCAATTAATTAGAGCTTGTATCCAGTATGAGCAGAAGTAGAGTGGAGAGTAAGACAGAGAAGGAAGACGGAGACCCCAGTTCTGTGTGCGCAAAGCCAGGGACTTGTAGTAGAGATGCACCGATCCAGCTTTTTTGCTACCGATAACGATACTGGGGTTTCAGTATCTGCTGATATCCGATATATACCGATACCAAGAGACTTTCTTAAAAGAGTGAACATTTTAATTGACTCTTTTCTCCATTTTAAGATCAATGAAGTCATAGTTTATTGTCATGATATTACAAATCAATCATCAGTTATATCTATTGATAAGCTCTTGGTTAAACATTTAACAAGGATCACTGGACCTATATGACAGGCTTTAGGTTACATTAATATAATAAAGTGATCTGACCATTACAAATATGTTAGATCAGTTATTTCTTAAACTAAAATACAAACACCTGGCTCCAGCAGTAGCCGATTTTACTACTTTAGGTATTTCTATCATAGTTCCTGACCCAGTGATTAGTTTTTGTTAGCATTAATTAGCTCCCACTAGCTTTAGCATACTGATGCTAACCACGGAATTTGTCACGCCGATCAAACATACATTTGTGGAGGTTATAACTAACTCAGCGATGAGATTCTTTTGTCCCCATTTAAAATTACATACAGCATGTTCATATTCACTATGATTTTGGTGGTAAAAGTTGTGTATTTAATGCGGTGAGAGCCCAAACTTATTTTTTCCAGTATCAGCTCCGACATCCGATACCAGTATCGGATCGGTGCAACCCTACTAGTAGTCATAGAAGTAGTTGCCCGATATATATGCACACATATGCATTTGCCCCACGCATTCTTCAGGCTAGTATCAGACATATAAATAAATACAACAATTAATGATAAAAAGATGTTATTTAACAGCATGCAGAACCTTTATCAATGACATCATAATCAAAGTTTAGGATTTGTGCACTGCCATATCCACGCTGTCACTAAATTTCACCTTCACTTAACGGCTATGATTTCTATACCACATTAAGCCAATACTTTTGCTGTAGGTCTCTGGAGTAAAGAGAGACAGTGTGAAAGATAGATATAGCTGAGGCACAATAGGCCAGATCATTTCTGATCAGTGAGCATCGAACCTTGGCTTTCACAGTGGTATAATACAGTCACTGAGTCGGCATGAGTTATTGCCATATGGTTATTGTGAAATTTAGCATTCACACATGGTTTCTCGCATGCTTTACTCTCATTCTCACTCATTCTTGACTCTGAGCATACTGGCTGGCTAGCATCTTGCAGCACACTTTGGCTGACGTAAAGCTCCACATCATCCGTGCTACATTCTGGAAAAAAAGAAACAATTCACCTAAAGCAGAAACCGTAGGGACAAAAATGCAAATGATGGGATTTTCGGGAATGATTAATTTCCTCCACTTGTGAGGCGATTAGGACGAGTCAATCACATGAATAATATATGTATAAATCGTCTATCGGGAGGCAGTAGCGCGGCGGATGGAGGGACTAGAGTATGGCAGAACTGTAAGCTTCTTAATACTAATAAATACTAAGAGACACACCCCCGAGGGATCAGACTTTCACATAGACAGCAGTAGAAATGGTGTTGGGCCCTGACAGGAGATGGATGGCTGCCTCACTTGCCCAGGAGAAAAAGGACTCGCACTGATTCTAGGTGACTGTTCTGACATTTCAAACCACGGCAGCAGAAAATATTTGTTTATGCCCCGAAAGTCAATCCCAAACTCTGCTACTCATGAAGACTGATCTCGCTGCCCCTGAAAGTGACCGGTGCCGAACGAACGGGGCAGTCCATCACCACAGCACAGCACAAGGTCTCGTGAGAGGCAGAGGCTGGATCCAAGGTAATTAACAAGTCAGTAGCCAGTAATGGAAGAACTGTTAGTAAAACATGCTATTGGACAAAAATGTATATTCATCTAAGTATGTTGTACAGATGACATGGAGTCAATTTGTCAAAGGTTAAACACTGGGAAAGAGGAATTCACCAACACCCATTCTTCAGCGTCTTGAGGCCTATAATAACCACTTCATTCAGTTTGCTTCAGCTGTAAAGGAACAGGCCACCGTTTTTCCATACTGAGAAATGTTCTTACCTGAGCTTAGACGAGTTGATGCGTACCTTCTGGTCTTCACGCGTGCGCTCAGTCACACAAAAAGACTGAAGATGTTGTTAGCATTTAGCCTCTCCTCCTCTCCTCTATGGGGCCAAGCGACCAAGCGTTTTCCCTATTTAAATATGTTTACATGAGTAGTTACAAGATCCAAGTATAGTTACACAAAGTTAAACATGTCAATTTTCTGAGTGGATACAAAGGGGGACTATATTATGAGGCGTAACAACACCTTAGGAGCACTTCGACATCCGTGCAGAGAATTTTATAGGAGTGAAGATATTACTGTGCGCACTTTTTGTGTAACTATACTTGGATCGTGTCACTACTCACGCAACCGTATTTAAATAGGGGAAACGTGGAAGAGCTTGGTCCCTTCTAACTTCACCCCCGTTTGGCCCCATAGAGGAGAAGAGGAGAGGCTAAATGCTAACAACATCTTTGGTCTGTTTGCGCGACTGAGTGCACGCACACAGAACATATCTCAGTATGGAAAAACGGTGGCCTGTTCCTTTAAGATGGGGTTGAAAAAGTGTAAACCAGGGCAGAGCGATATGGCCTAAAATCTATATCACAATATATAAAAAGAAATATCACAATAACAATGTATTTGACGACATAATTGACAATTGATAATAATAATAATAATGCATTGGTTTTATATAGCGCTTTTCTGGACACTCAAAGACGCTTTACATTGCACTATTCGGTCACTCCATACTCGGTGGTGGTAAGCTACTATTGTAGCCACAGCTGCCCTTGGGTAGACTGACGGAAGCGACCACCAACCACTCACTCACTCACTACATTCGCTAGACTTCCTGGTGTTACCAAACGGTCTCCCATCCAAGTACCGACCAGGTCCTTCCCTGCTTAGCTTCCAAGGTCTGACGGGATTGGGCATAGTATGACCACAATTGACAAATTACTTAAAAATCCCAGCCTCACGCCTTTTGGGAAGATTAATGCAAAGATTTAGTTTGATGCAGTTTATGTCCTTCTTTTCACTTTCATTTTTAAGCACCTGCCCCCGTGTTCTACTGTTAGTGTTTATGCTGCTCTGATGGAGCTGAACGTAACATAAATTATATCATGTTCACAAGATATAAAAAATTCCAATAATATCAAAAACGATATGCGATATGATATGGCCCACCTCTAGTGCAGGGGTTCCCAAACTTTTTTAGCTGGGACCCCAGTAATTGACATGTAAACAACTCAGGACCCCAATTGTATAAAGTTATTGCTTCTCCACACTACTTTAGGGAAGAAAAACATTGTAAAATCCAGTTAATATGTATTTAAACAGTTTATTTAAATACATATTAACTGAATATTGGAAAGGATTTCACAAATGATATGCTGTTTCACACTCAAAAATATACAAAATCAAATCAACGAACGCCTCGCGACCCCCCGAGGGGTCCCCACCCCCTCTTTGGGCACCACTGCTCTAGTGTAAACACATTCATATCCGGCCATAATGCCTCCTGACTTTCCCCACACGTTTAACTACTGAGGCCAAAACTAAAACAGTTTGCTCGCTCACATTGTTTTTTATTATACACTCAACAAGCCATTTCACGTATAGTTCCACTTAGTTACATTATGTGTTGGTGGTTATCTACAACAATGCCAAGCCCTTTACTCTCTTTCATTCACAGGAGACAAATCATAGTCACCAATGCAGCCAACAAATGCGTATATGTGGGCTGTCGGAGGAAGCCCATGGTTGACACAAGTGGAGTTGAGCCCACATCCTTTACAGTCATCGCACACATTGTCTGCTTGAAATGGCAATCTAGTGCTTTATAGTAGTAAAGCACTCAAAAACTGGGCCTAATCCAATTTCACTCCTCCTCTGAGAAATCATAACACACTGTATATCAAAAGTATCAGCAAAGTTGGCAAATGTTACAGTGGGTGAGTTTAAGCACCAACATATCCTGTGTCTGATGAATGACAAATGCTTTCAGGTTTACTTAGACACTATGCAGACAATAGCTTCATGTAGTGGTTCTAGTCAATGAGACAAGTAAGAAAATGGCACATCTTATGAAACGTACTTCAGCAGCAGCAGACCCCCAGCAGCACCATCTGGCTGGGGCATAATTAAACGCATCTCATAGGATCATAACATATTGTATGTGGCATGTTAGCAACACAGGTCTGGCATCAAGGCAGAATATAATACATTTTCATTAAGTCTATTTTTGAACCACAAGTACAGTGATTTTAGCGGAGCAAAAAAAAGAAAAGAATTAATGCTTCACTCGTGTTAAGCCTGTCGCACCTGTGTCGACCTAACGCGCTAATCTGCCTCTATTTGTTAGCGCAAATGACAGCTGAGTGGACTGTGGGCATGATGACACATGTGCAGGCCCGTCACGGCACTCTGGAGATCACTCGAGGGAGTACGGAGGGTAAAAAGGCAGGGATATTAACAATCACAGGTGTAGTTTTGCGTTGCAGTGTCGAGGCAATCAATCTCCATGAAGTCAGTGCCAAAGGACCTAAGCAAACACAAAGAGGTCAGGGGAACATGCTGTAAAACATGCAGTTTCTCCCTGGACTGAAGATTGATGTTTAGATCTGCTTGAAAAACAAGGTATGGCAGTTACAGTGACATGGAGGAATGCAGGTTTACAGTTTAGGGCTGCATAAATTAAATGGACATTTTATTGGTTTGCAATTGCAATTATCAAATCGCCTGGACATTATGATTACATAAATCCTGCTAATGCTGTAGTTTAGACAAAACGTGTACAAAAATGCATAGAAGAGAGTAGATATTTTATTAAAATTGTGCATCCCTATTGCAGGGGTCCTCAAACCTTTTTCTCTTGGGGCCACATGTTCCTGACTGTGATGGGGGCCAGGCCGGGTTGGCTATAACATGCAACAGGCCTCATTGTGAAGTAGACGTTACTAGCCTGGCACAGTCATCCCCACTATTATACGTTTGTTAAGTGTGACGTCACGACTTCCACTTCCGGGTCCCTCTTCACCACGACAGACCGATACAGCGACCGCATCACTGCTGACACCGCACCGATCCGTCTGTCGATCTCACGCTCCATCCGTCCCTCACTCGTGAACAAGAACCCGAGATACTTGAACTCCTCCACTTGAGGTAAGGACTCCCCACCGACCTGTAGAGGGGAAGCCACCTTTTTCCGGTGGAGAACCATGGCCTCAGATTTGGAGGTGCTGATCCTCATCCCGGCCGCTACACACTCGGCTGCAAACCGCCCCAGAGCGTGCTGAAGGTCCTGGTTTGTTGAAGCCAACAGAACAACATCGTCCGCAAACAGCAGAGATGAGATCCTGAGGCTCCCAAACCGGACACCCTCCGGTCCCTGGCTGCGCCTAGAAATTCTGTCCATAAAGGTAATGAACAGAACCGGTGACAAAGGGCAGCCCTGGCGGACACCAACACGCACCGGGAACAGGTCTGACTTACTGCCGGCAATGCGAACCAAGCTCCTGCTGCGGTCATACAGGGAACGGATAGCCCTAAGCAGAGGGCCCTGGACCCCATACTCCCGGAGCACCCCCCACAGGGCACCACGAGGGACACGGTCGAACGCCTTCTCCAGATCCACAAAACACATGTGGACTGGTTGGGCGAACTCCCACGAACCCTCACCAGGTGGTGATCGGTTGACAGCTCAGCCCCTCTCTTCACCCGAGTGTCCGAGACACGCGGCCGGAGATCAGATGACACAACTACAAAGTCGATCATCGACCTCCTGCCTAGGGTGTTCTGGTGCCACGTGCACTTATGGACAACCTTGTGCTCGAACATGGTGTTTGTTATGGACAAACCGCGACTAGCACAGAAGTCCAATAACAGAACACCACTCGGGTTCAGATCGGGGAGGCCGTTCTTCCCAATCACTCCCATCCAGGTCTCACTGTCATTACCCACGTGGGCGTTGAAGTCCCCCAGTAGAACAATGGAGTCCCCAGTCGGAGCACCATCTAGTACCCATCCCAGGGACTCCAAGAAGGCCGGGTACTCTGCACCGATGTTGGGCCCGTAGGTCGAGACAACGGTGAGAGACCTGTCACCGACCCGGAGGCGTAGGGACGCGACCCTCTCGTTCACCGGGGTGAACTCCAACACGTGACGGCTAAGCTGGGGGGCCATGAGCAACAGGTACACAGGTATTCCATTTATTTTTATTTTCAAATAAAACAATTCATAAATCATTGCGTGTGACCAAAGTAATAACTGTTTACACTTGCATTGCTCAGGAATGTGTGCTCCACAAGTCAGGGGCCGGGTTAAATCATCTGGCAGGCTGGATATGGCCCACGGGCTGTTGTTTGAGGACCCCTGCCCTATTTCAATCTTTAAAATGCACTGTTTAATTAATAACATTCATATATTGCAGATTGGATAATGAAGCATATCAATACAATTATTTTACTTAAATCTTACATTGGGCTTTACACTGAACATGGATGTAGCAACACTGACCACTGTGCAGAAATACTGTTTGCATGACTGTCCCGTAATCTTGGTTTCAAACAGAGCACACATTGGGGTTGAGCACAAAGAAGCGTCTCCAGAGAAGCTTTAATCTTTGTCTTTTCCACCCAACACACTTTGTTCAGAAACAAACACTGGAATTATTCAAATGAATTCTGAATCCATCCATAAAAACAGGCTTAGATTTTTTGCATTGTATATATTCTCTTTCTCGGGGCACATGTGTGTAGTGTTGCAAAAAACGTAGGTCTTTGTGTGCTTTCTGGCAGATAACCACCCTGCTGAGGGCTTAGTGCACACCTATCAGACCAGTGAGCACGGGATGGATGGGAACCCCTTATCATGGACCCACAGAGCATTGCATCCCCTTAACACTCTTAGCAGTCAGAAATACCCTGAAGAGAAATGAGCAGAGCACCCAAAATTACAATTTCTTTCCTTAGGAGATGCTACACTTTGTTTATGAGCATGGCTGACAAAAAATTAGAAATGCATTTTTTTTCTAGTTCATTTCCAAAAACAGCTTTAGCATTGCAAAATAGGGCCCATGCCTTGGCGGAAGTCTGTAATCTGAATCTGTTTGTAAATTCTTCTTCTTCTTATTATTATTATTAAGAGTCAATGAAATAAATCCATGGTTCTCAAACTTTAAAGTTCTACAAAATGATATAATTCCACGTACAAAGTAATTCTAGACAGCGACTAACCCCAAAAATAGTCAAATCCTAATAACATTATCCCTAAAGAGGAGCCTGTGTACCACACTTTGGGAACCACTGGATAAATCACGTCAATCAGCGTCACGCTTCTGTCAGTCTACCCCAGGGGAAACTGTAGCTACTAGGGCTGGGACAAAATATCGGGTCGGACTTGGATCGCAATACTTTATCAAGTATCGCAATACTTTATCAAGTATTGCAATACTTTATCAAGTATCGCAATACTTTATCAAGTATCGCAATACTTTCAATACTTGGGTTTGGAGGCATTTTTTTTTTATCATACACTACTTTGTTTTCCAGTAACAATGGCATTTGGTTTATAAACTTTGGACACATGAATTTTAACGCATTTTAAAGGTAAACATATCACTTGTTATAATTACCTACTTTATCGCAATACGTATCGGATCGGCCCCTGAGTATCGCGATATGTATAGGGTTGTGACAAAAGCGGATCGTCCCAGCCCTAGTAGCTACACACAGAAGTTTACCACCACCGTGTATGGAGTGAATCCCCTACACTGTGTGAAGCGCTTTGCGCTTTGCTTTGTAAGCTTCCATTCAGAGCCGACGAGATCAAACTAATCTAAGGAGGAAGAATCAGAGACAAAGGACAGCCATTTGCACCTTTGCTCAATTGCACTATGTGGTATGTCCACACTCATTGGCCTGTCACGATAACAAATTTGAAGTTCGATATATTGAGGCAGGAAAGTATCACAATAAAGGATATTATTGACTCTAACAATGCTTGAAACTGTCAATTAAAAATGTGCTAAAAGTGCATAATCATATCCTAAAATAGCACACAAGCTGCAGTGAGCATGAAATATAATGTAACTCAATTCGCTTCAGTTAGAAATCAAAGTTTTACAAAGAAAAAATAGAGGGGGTGGGGGTGTGTGTGCCAATAAATGTGCAGACGATAAATATCAAGCCCAAAAATGTATCGTCTATATGTTATTTATTGAACGATAAGTCCAGCCCTACACACTCATATCTGCTGCTAAACTAATGCATCTGTAAATAAATTCATGCTGCTGTTCTGTGTTGAACTGATTCATCCAATGCCATTATAGTTTTATGGTTGTTATAGTTTATTATTCATTTCTACCAAGTTTTATGTTTCATGTTGCAAGTAAATTCCTAGTTTGTGAACCTGTTCAACTTAATCACTGCTTCATCTACTCAATCCGTTTTAGCACTTCAGGACTCACTGCACAGGGGAATCATTCTGGACTTGCCAGGCTACTTCAGGATAGTCATTACTTTGCGGTATGTTTGAATAATGTAGTATTAGTATAAGTATATCCTTGACAGAGAGTGACGAATGGGGTCAGGTGTCATCACTTCTGGAAATGCCAAAATCCCCCCCAGTCTTTGACAAATCTGTGCTGACGGATTTGAATAAGAGAGACCCAGAGGTGGCCATACTGCATGAGAGTGGAGCTCACTGCAGTATAGGCACATGGTTATCCACAAAGTAAAAAGCAGGTCAAAAGCACAGCGACGGGTGGCTGTCTGTTTGAGTGACAGATGGGACTGAGGTAAAGGAATCTACAGGGATGAAACAGCTGCCTATTGAAAGCGTGTATAACAAAACTTGAACTGTCTTACTAAATGTTTTGTTTTGTCTAGTGTTAATATAAAAGGATTATGTCGAACTGCTTTCCAGCCACTGTTTTGCAAATAAAAATAGTACTGTTATTTTCACATTCTGCAGAACGCAATTTGTTCTCCACTAAATGATTTCATTGCTCAAAGCTTCTGGTAATTCACTCGCTAGCTTGATTAAACTACACTGGGAACACGACAGCAAGTAAGCATCAAAAGATAGAACAATCGGTCACACAGTACAGTTTTTGTCATCCAAATGAACACATTTACTGCCGGGAAAATTCCAAGCCCAATATGTTACAGTAAAGCATAATCAAGCAATTCCTTTTGTATACAGTGGGGAAAAAAAGTATTTGGTCAGTTTCACATAGACATTCTATTGGATTTTGGCCAAATACTTTTTTCCCCACTGTATGTATTTGTATAAAAGGAGGAATAAAGTGTGAAAAGCAAAAGGACGACATCATTAACTGTCGCATATATTGATCTTCTATCTGCATTCAATAAGTCATAGCTTTTGTCTTGGATACATGTGCCACTAGTTTGTGTTTTCCAAATTAAGCAATATTCCCCGAGTTTGTCTGCTGCATATTTTCACCTCCCTGTCTCATTATTTGTCATTAAGTGAAAACTAAGGGCTTAGTAATAGACCCGGTGCATTGGGGGAGCAGCGGCTGCCAAGGAGACATTCACAAACAACCTTGGACTGGGTGCGAGACAGACAAAGGAACTCGTATATCTTCACTTTATTTGCAAACCAAGAGCACAAAAGGAAGGCGGTTAGAGCCTCTACGTACAATTTCTAAACAAAGGGTATGAGTTTGTTTAGAAATGAGTTCTTTTCATTCACGACAAAACTCTCGACATTCTGAGTGTCAAAGCAAATGCTGTAATAACAATTCAAAATTGATACTCATTTTGCTTGTGTTGCTAGAATATCATCTGTATCCCTCTTTTTTTTAAACATTTTCTCAACCTGAATTCATTGGGACATTTCCAGTACAAAAACAAAACAAAAAAAGGATGTGAATTGAGCCCAACTAGACAGCAATTATTAGGGATGCACCGATACTGGTTTCGGATATTGGAAAAAAGATAATGTCGGGTATTGGCAACAAATATCCAATACTGAACCGATACCAGTCTTGGCTCTTACCACCTAAATCTAAGTGAATATGGACATGCTGTATATCAGGGGTCCGCAAACTTTTGTTTTTTTGGCTGGGACCCCAAAAATTGACACAAAAACAACTCAGGATGTTCATGTATAAAGTTATTACATTTTATGCTATTTTAGGGAAGAAAAACATTTTAAAATCAAGTTAATATGCATTTAAACAGTTTGTTTTAAAGAGGGGGTATTATGCTTTTTTCAATCACCAGTCTATAGCACACTACAATGATGACGAAACCTTCTGTTGGTCTGTAAATGCAGTAAATTAAACTAACTGCCTTGTATAAAATTGCTCTCTCAAAATGGCTGTAGTGAATGTCTTGAAATAGGCCTCTGTCTCTTTAAGAACCTCTGACCCTTTCCGACACGCCCCCCTCCACATGCTGTCTGTGGCATCAGTGGGGAGGGGGCTCTGCTGAGGAGCAGTGGTTGGTTACTCGGCTGGTGACGAAAGCTCGGAGGCGTCTCCAGGAGGTGGGGGCGTTCCTAGGAGGACTCAGGCAAACCTATCCCTAAGATGGCTGCCATCAGAGTTTTTGCAGATTACTCAAAAATACGTGAATGTGCCAAGGCAACACTTCAGGCATGTTTTTAATGAGGGAATGACATAATAACATGATGTAAAGTTTGAAAAAGTCAATTTTGCATAATACCCCCCCTTTAAGCATTTGAATGGTTTTCACAAATTACATGCTGTGTACTAGATACTAAAAACAGTAGCATTTTTCTTTTGATTTTATCTTGACATCATCTGGGGACCCCCACTCAAGGCCTCGCGACCCCCCAGGGGTCCCGACCCCCACTTTGGGAACTACTGCTGTATATCATTTTGAAGCTCAGAACCTGAGTTAGTTTTATCCTTCGCAAACGTATTTTTGATCGTCGCGCAAAATGCAGCGGTTAGCATCAGTATGCTAAAGCTAATGCTAATGGAAACTAATCAAGGCTGGAAAAGAAACATAGAAATACTTAAAGTAGCCAAATACAATAAAATGAACACTGCTGAAGCCACGTGTTTGTATTTTAGTGAGTCGTTAATATTAATATAACCTGAAGTCTGTCATTTAACCAAGGATATTTAGAGTAGAAAAGTCCAGTGGTCCTTGCTAAATGTTTTTCCAAGGGTTTATCAATAGATATAATTGATAATTGATCTGTAACATCATGACAATAAAATATGACTTTATTTACCTTAAAATGGAGAAAAGAGTCTAAGAGAGAAGCCACTTTTAAGAAAGTCTCTTGGTATCGGTAAATATCGGATATCGGGCAGACACTCAAACCCCAGTATCGGCATCGGTAGCAAAAAAGCTGGATTGGTGCATCTGTAGCAATCATAGTGCCATAAAACCTAACCAGGCAATTCAATTCAATTCAGCAATAAGTTTAATGAACTAAAACACACACCACAAAATAATTGAATAATTAGAAGCAGAGCACACCCAGCGTTTGACTGTTGAACTCCCGGCCCACTCGTCAGAGCATGATTCTGGCTGGTCCTGGTTTGCCACGCTGTCTACCTCTGTGTGCATTCCTAACACGCTGTGTCAGCTTGGGCCTGCTACTGCCATGATAACTTAATGCTGGGATGTGAATGGGTGTGTAGACGCGTCTGTGCTGCTGTTTACGTATGATACAGGCCCCTCCTGACGCTGCAAAGCTGTTACATAAGGATTCACACGTCTGCTTCAGCCAATGTGTGAGTTAAGGAAATATGCCACAGTGTTTGTGACTTGATAATGTGTTTTTTTTCTTGGTTTGTGGTTTGAAAGAGTGAGACAAGAAACAATAGAAAGAACAGTGTACATTTGGGAGCGTCTTGGCAGCACCGGCAACAACAACAAAAACTCACAACTGAAAAGCATTTGATAAGATATTAGAATAAATTGTGGGGGAGAAAAAGAAAAAAACTTTTTGGTTGCATAAACAATCCAAGTAAAAATATTCTAGATCTCTCTGTTTTGTTTAGGAGTCAAAGGAGAATAGAAATGTCGGGCAAAATAATTTGACTGTGTAATTACTGTTGTACTCTCGGTGGAATTTAAGTGGAGACGAAGGATAAAATCACACAACAATTACCAGAGGGTCAGTGAGGACGGATGGAGAAACGTATGTTCCCAGAAAAGATGAAGCACAAAGACTCAGAGGCAAATGTTCTGTCACGACGAAAAGAAAATGCTTTTCCTGAGTGCCATTTGTAAAATGGGGTTGTCATCTCCAATCGAAATCAAGGTCTTACCCCCCACCTTAACCGAGCACATTTCTCCAGTTCAGCTTTACCCACATCGAAAAGTTTGTGCCTCATTTGAAAGCTACGACCCGCAAAACTGATCTGAACTGAACTGAGGTAAACTGATCTTTTTCCTTGTACTGTCCATTGTGTTGTTGACACTTTTTTGTGGCTTTTTTTGTTGTGTTTTCATTCTCATTTTTGTCTAAATTTCATCTCATTTTCGTCACTTTTTTGTTGCATTTTCATCCTTGTTTTCGTCTCATTTTCATCTCATTTTCATCTCGTTTACTTCTCGCTTTCGCCGCTTCTTTGTTGCATTTTCAATCTCGTTTTTCATCTCATTCTCGTTTTCGTTGCTCTTTTGTTGCTATTTTGTGGCTTATTTTGTGCATTTTCGAACAAGTTTTCATCCCTTTTGTTGTCGTGTTCATGTCGGTTTATTTTCATCTCTCTTTTGTTGCTTTAAAGGGACTATACAGAGTTTAAAAATGTTAAAGTATTTTCCTCCCCTACATGTTCCAGTAATGTCCGAATATGTAGAATGAGCCCAGACCTGTTCACCACAACTGCCTCTAAAATCCTGCACTCAAAGAGGTGTTACTTGGGGTCCGAAGTGCCGTCATTGAACGAGCTTAATACATAAGCTGCAGTTACGTGCAAGACCTGAGGTGGCAGTAGTGAGTATAAAATGACCAACTTGCATCTAGTCTCTTTAAGATTTGGGTAAAGCCAAACTGGAGAAAATCTGCTCGGTTTAAGCGGGGGTTTGGAGGTTAAAAAACTTCAACCTTGACCGTGACCGTACCTTTTTCTTTGTTTGTAACGATCTGTCATGTCAGTGCAGTGTTGTTAACATTAAATACAATACAGCACTTTGTGACATTTTATGCTTAATATACTCAGAATATCAAAATCGTCCACATGAATAAGCATCGACTGTCAGGAGCAGCAGATAAACTTTTATAATAGCAATTGAATCTTGACTGAAATGAAACGTGAAATACTCTTATATTCCCAGCTATAAAAGCGCTGTAATGTAAAGAAGATCAAAATGTCTTGCTGTGAAGGCTGTTTGCTATAGCCAAACGTGCGCCCTCCTGACATTATGCTGACATTGTCCTGGAGCGGCACATGTGTGACATTGGTGCCATGTAATGACTGCTTTCTGAGAACAGAAAAGTGGGCCGCTATATTATGCAAAAGCACTCAGGTTGGCCTGTTCTTTTGCTGAGTGCTCTTGATCGGTGAGAAACCTCAACCTTTTCTCCCATAAAACTGGAGTTTTTTCTCAAAGTCACTGTGGACGGCAACCTCCCAGGCCAGCATCTGGACACTTACTGTGAGTTGGCAGCTCGCGGTGTGTCGAGTGATGCAACTGGACTACGTATAATTAAAATGACGCAAGAGTTAAAATATCTTGATGGGCTTTTGTCAATGCTCTGATGAGAAACAATTAGGGCACAGCGTTTCACATTCATCCCACAGGTCTAACAGAGAGACAGTCTTTGTATTTGGTGCTTGACGAAAGGAATAGACCTGTGAGGCAAATGGAGCCACATTAGCCAATTATGACCCAATGGATGACCAGAGGGTGCAATCACATCCCAGGACGTTTTCAAAGGTGCGCTGTTTAACCTTATTATAGCTCAGAGGCAAAGTAGCGGAGGGTCATTACCTCAGCTGGGTAAAAATGGAAATTTTAACCTGAGAAAAGTTGATTCTTAGTGAATATCATTATGCAACAGGAAAAGAGGAAAATAACATCTTTTAATGCCTCGCTGTGGATTAGCCCAATTCGTTCGTCAGAGTCTATGTTATAGTGTAAAAGTAAAAGAAGTACATGTTTAATACACATTCCACCAATTTTAATATAATCCCAACACAGTAAACACTGAAGGTCTCTGACAACTTTTCTGTCGCTGTTCACAACATCGTATTTGATCCCCTTTGCTTTGCTCTAATTGAGTTGGTAAAATCTCTGAAGCAGTCTTCCATGAAAAGCTCTGCTCACTTATGCCACTGTAGAAAACCACCAGGGCCTGTCCTCTGTCAAATGTGGAAGGAACACACAACTTAAGGGGGGAGCGGTCCTAAAGGAGATGCAAATGGAGACTCTTGACTGTGCACGCACACACAAACTAAACTGCACTCCTCCGTCAACAACAGGCCTAAGTAATAGAGCGTGGAACAACAAAACAAGCTTGTTACTTTTATGAGGAGTGACGGATGGCCACAAGCAAAAATACTACCATAATATTACCACCCAACTCTGACCCATCACAGAGAGAGAAAGAAAACCACACCAGAATAATGATCGCCTATTCGTCCTAAATGTCTAAGAGCACCAAGGGCTGGGCAATAAAAAATTAATGCTTTTGAAAACAGACGATATAGAAAATGGCAAAAATCGGGTCCATCACTCCATGTCCACCTCATGTGCAGCTTTTCAGGAGCAGAGGAGAATCTTGGGAGTATTCTATGGAGTTTTCTTCTCCTTCTAAAACAGAATTTGGTTTCCCCGTCCTGATCCTCGGCTGCTCTCCTCTCACTCTGAGCCGAGGCAGTCGCATGCCTAACTCCGCCCCTTTTCCCTTTGTGTCAGAGTCTCCATGGAGATGGCTGTCAATCACAGCAGCGCTCAAGGCAGAATGCTTTAGAAAACTCCATGGCTTATTATGAAGTTTATTTTTAAGAGCAGATAAGAAGAGCAGATTTGCCATGTAAATGTGCGTGAATTAATGTGTGACCATGCGTAAACACTGGACAAATATAATATTTGTAAAACAGTCTGCTGGATGTTTTAAAAAAAGTTGAAAGTTCCATAATTCGGGAATTTATCAAATGAGCGAAACCACTGCCAGCGAGTGGTGTCATCAACTGGCTGATATTCAGGGTTGTAATGGGAATATGTAAGAAAGTTGGCTATTACAATAGAGACAATACAAAAGATCTAAATT
This sequence comes from Gobius niger, assembly GCF_951799975.1. Classification (NCBI taxonomy): domain Eukaryota; kingdom Metazoa; phylum Chordata; class Actinopteri; order Gobiiformes; family Gobiidae; genus Gobius; species Gobius niger. The sequence goes on along the minus strand of NC_136853.1, from coordinate 31,883,868 downwards.
TAGGGTTAAGGGAACAATTTTAGATAGAGGAACAGCAATGATTGATGTGAGTGACCTAATAGACACATTTCATGTGACGTTTTCATACTAAATTAGGTGCATCCGCGTGCAGGCCGGTGCAAAACAACCACACTTGCAACTCTTGCAGCAATGACGTACGCGTCTTGTTCTATTTATGATAAATGGATAAATCACAAACCATGAGTTTGAGAAAAGCATTTGAAGTTCAGTAACGCTCCAGTGTGTGTTGACATGGCACATGGATGCATTGGCCTTTCGATTGATCTTAAATTATAAACTAGTGGTGCAGGTCCTTCATTACCTGCACTTAAAGTGAGTTGCCTTAAATAAGCGGCGCGTCCTCAGGCAACAAGCTTTCTACGTACTTTCAACTATTTTCGAGCCATAACAGCATTCATTGCCATTATTCGAGCATTATAGCAATATAACCCATGTAAACAACTGACATCTATTATAATTATTGATACGTGATATAGGAAGCACCTGGTTTCTGCATCAAGCATGCATCTATAAAACGCTCCAGGAAATTTGGTATTTGATGTTAAGGAACCCCAGAACGCAAAGCTGGCTCCAGTCCCACCACATTTATAATAACTGAGAAAAATGTTTTAGCTTCCTCCACTTAAGTAATTCACTGCTGTGTTCTGTAAACTCATACATCAGCCATGGCCTCAACACTTTCATCTGCATATTTTATGGTTTACAAGCACGTCTACATCAAATTTAACATCTCTCCCAGATCCTAACACAGAATCATGTTGAATTAATGAGACGGCCCATTGGAAGTGACAGGGAGGCAGGGGTCAACAGAGGCCCTGGTTTCCTTTAGGGGGTTGTCCATACAGTGAGCTTGTGCACTGCAAAAATGAATCGTGCATGGTTTTCAATTACATTAATTCAGAATATTAAGATAATAAAGCCACAAAATCTGCTTGTCTTATGACATTTAAACTGAAATAAGAACAAAAAATATGCTAATGTGGTAGCCGTGCCAGCCAGACAACATGCTTTTCTTACAGTCTGGGACCTGGTTTTATCTGATGAGAAACACATCCTCAAAACAAGATGGTGGCTAATTTAACCCCCGCCTTAACCAAGCACATTTCCTCCAGCTTTACCCAAATCTAAAAGCTTCTCAGCTGGAGATTAAAGCCTATAGGCCAGTGGAACGCCTCATTTGAAAGCTAAGGCCTACAAAACTCATCTAAGCGTCTTCCTTGTTTTTCTTTAAGTAGTTTTTGTTGCATTTTTAATCATGTTTTTGTTGCTTTTTTGTGACGTTTTTGCGACATTTTCATTGCTTCTTTGACACATTTTTGTTATGTCTTTATCATGTTTTTGTCACATTTTCATTGCTTTTGTTCCACATTTTTAATCACATTATTGTTGCTTTTTGTGTCACATCTTTATCATGTTTCTGGTACGTTTTTCTCACATTTTCATAGCTTTTTTGCCACATTTTTGTTCTTCATAAAAATAAAAATAAAACGCTTTTTTGCAACGTTTTTTTGTCATGTTTTGGGGTTTCTTTTGTAACTGTGATCAAGCCACAAAAATGTGACCAAAACACGTTAAATAAGCAGCAAAAACGAGATGAAAACACAAACAAAAACGACAATCATAACGAGGAACAACCTTAGATGAGTTTTGTAGGTCTTAGATTTCAAATGAGGCGTTCCACTGGCATAAGCACAAAGTCATCTGAGAAACAGGGCGGACGTCTGACAACACCTAAACGTTGTAAATCAGAAGAGAGAGAGTGATGTGTGATATTTGAGAGTCATCCGCCTTGTGTGTAGTCTCACAGGTTCTAACGGAATTCAGGCAATGCAAACTAATCTCAATAATCCTTTTTGCAGTGTGTCCTGGCTGTCGACACCACTGGATCCTCATCGGCTTTGACGGCATTCATATAGAAGCCATTACACCAACATTTCCTACGGGGCTGACCACACAGCGAGAGCCGTAGATCAATGCGGGCTTCCCACATCCCAGCAGCAGATTTGTCAGAAGATGGGAGTACATGAGGGGAATGAAAACACATACTGTAGGGACAACTTAAACAGTGTTTGAAGGAGGAAGCGGGAGACTGAGATGGGAGGATATGGTTTTCTACGAATACAAATTTGTCACAATGGGATATTGAAATGCTACACTGTTTATGCATTAAATTGTAGAGTCGCTTCCAGTGTCTGGAAAAGCACATATTTGTAATACAAATATGTTTAGGTGCAATATAGTCAACGCATCTGCATGAGCAATAATGCAATTCCCTTGTGATGCACTTTACATTTAAATGGTCGTCTACTTACTTGTAAAAAAAAAAGAAAGAAAGATAGACATGTTAAAGGTATTTAGAGAATTGGCGAGTATGCTGAAGATAGCCATGGTTTTAAACAATGAGCTATATAAAGAAGTTTCTCGTATTCTTGTGTAAAATTTTCACTTTTTGCAGATGATACCACTCTAGTTATATCCAACTCAGACTTTAATTCATTTATGAAAAAGGCCAACATTGGATTATCTGCATATGACAAATGGTTCAAGATGAACAAATGTTCTCTGAATATCAAAAAATGGAATTATACATTATTTTGATGTAAAAAAACAAAAAACCCTATCAATATGTAGTTCCAAAAGAGCTTCTGCTGCATTAAAGGCACCCTCAGGTATTCTATTTGCCGGCCCAGAATTGCTGCAATGTATCACAAGTGTCGTGCTCCCACTAGCAGGCCTGGCCCAGCCCAGTACCTCGTCTACCCTGTTAGGCGAGCGACTCTACTGCCCAGGCCTGTTAATAGTTTGACAGAAAGAAAGTTGAGCCAATGAACTGCTGAACTAATGAATAAGATGGAGCTTTTATTTTGGCGTGCTGGATCGAAACAGGAAGTCACTTCTTGGGCGGCGTTGTTATGATTTGAAGTAATGCAAAGAGTCAATTACAATCAAAATTACTGTATATGATTCAAGCTAAAGAAAATCAAAGTGCATCACAGTGCCGGTCTATAAAATATATAATAAAAAATGGTGCTGTGTCAACTTTCTTTGGATTTTAGACTGAGCTTACCAAACATTATGTATTATGCATGCACATGCCTGAGTAATGTTGGTACAGAGTCAGTGGTCTCAAGTCACACAACTTGGGTTTTGGAGATAAACCACACAATCTAAAATGAAGATACTCTCCATCATTAAGCCTGAATATTTTAGCATGAGCCTGGCCTCACACGTTTAAATTCTACACTATCTTACAATAGCACCATTGTTATTTAAAAAGAATATTTTTTAAGCATTATAATTGAGTGGGAGAACATCTTTATATTTAATTCTGCTGTATGTTCAAACTTTTGTACAATGGATCAATACAAAGCTGCAGGTGAACTAGTTTCTGAATCATTTTGCCATATGACACTTTCCTTCAAGCTAGAGTCCATAAAACTCAACCCTCTACCGTACCCATTTATCACATCAGTGCATTTGAAGATTGTACTGCATGTGGCGGCCGATATATGAGATAGCGCAGCAGACATGTGGTATAAAATTTTATTGCCCGTTCACATACATCTCGCCCCCAAGAAAGTGTCATTCTCTAGGTAGTAATGTGGTATACATCTGAGAAAAGTCCATTTACAAAGCCAGTTGCTTATTATATAGCCACATTATTAGGCCCGAGCCGGACGCAGTCGCGGCAAGGGACTATTGTTTTTGGGTGGTTTCTTATTATTATTATTATTATTTTTTTTCTCCGGAAAGGATCGCGTTTTTGACCCGCTGAACGTGGGTGAAAGCTCACCAAAATTGGCGGAGGCAATGAGGCGGCGAAAAAATTTATGAAATTGGACGCATTGGACACGCCAACAACAAAATGGCTGCACAGCGCCCCCTGGAAGCGGACCCCAATTCAAAAAAATAGGGGCGTTTTTGGGCGTACACCCGAATCCTTGGCCACAGTGAGAGGGGACATCAGGACAAGCCCAAAACTCACTTGGAGCGCCACGCCCACTCGCACAGGGAGGCGGCCATCTTGGCTTTCAAATGGCTTGTAAGTGGCCCGCCCATCCTCCGTGAAAATAGCCAGAGGTCTTAGCCTAGCAGCATACTGGCCTCTGTCAGAGGCCTCTGTCTCCTGAAATTCGCCAATTTTCCAAATTTCTCCCTTTCTTCACAAAAGCCACACTTTTGGACTCATAGGTACTTATACTACCCCTATGTCACAGACAGAAGCTTTAATTTGGACGTTTTTGCCTCCAAATTCACGTTTTTCTCAACAGTACAATCACAGGAAGTTTAATTCGTCTGTTTCCTGTCCGTCTCTCTGTGTGCTCCTCGTACTATATGGGTCTTTCCAAAATATTGCTTCAATATCGAGGGTGCTGCAGGGCTGAAACCCTCTCTCAACGTTTCTTTGGGCAGCCAGGAATTTACCCTGATTAAATAATGATAGAATATATTATTTTCTATACTGTAAATCCATTTCCTGCAAATACACAAGTGCGGGGTATTTCATGATATCAATGTCAAATCCCTTGCAGTAATCACTCAGTCTTAGTAGCTCCATTGGTAGAGAGCTGGGTTAGTGTACAGGAGGTTGCTGGATCAAATCCCAACCAAGACTCCTTTTCATTTGTTTTTCTTTTGGACTCCGCACTTTCTGGTAAAAACATGAATCGTCGCCGATGGTTCCAAACTCATTAGAAACAGGAAAATTACCCCTCCAGTGTGTTGCCGGGATCAAATTTCAGCCTGTGAATTTGGAGTACCCAAGCAGTCATCAGGCCCATGTTTGCATGGAATTACAGCTCAGTGATAGCATGGTCGTCTCAAGTGAAGGAGGTTGCTAGTCCAAACACGACCTTGACACTTTCATATTGCCTTCACCTTTTACATGGGATGCTGCACACATTGTCGCAGCCTATAACACGTGAGTAAGGGACATTTTGCAGAAGTTTCTGTGCCTGTGTGGCATCATAGCTTGAGCGTTGGATTCCCAACAATTAGGTTGTTGGATCAATTCTGACTTTACCTTTTTTTTTTTTTTTTTTACCGCAAATATGGTCCCACCCTCATGAAAAACGCTTCAAAACATGCGTCACTAAAGAGAAAGAAATGGGGGACACTGGGGAATATGTCGAAAACAATCGGGGACATGTTGAAGGTGGGGGGGGGGATCTAAACTGTGAATCCGTTTCCTGCAAACACACAAGTGCATGATCTCTCATGACATTAATTTCCAATCTGCTGTTTTATTCACTCAGCTGGAGTAGCTCCATCGGTAGAGAGCTGAACTAGTGTACAGGAGGTTGCTGGATCCAATCCCAATGATCACTCTTTTATTTCCTTTTTCTTTTGGACTCAGCACCTTCCAGGAAGAACTCACTAAAAACAGGGAAATAACCTCTCCTCCAGTGTGTTGCTGCGACCAAATTCCAGCCTGGGAATTTCGAGAAACTGTTTCAGACTCTGCTGGTTAGCCTACACTGCTGCAGGTTTTCCGTCACATCCCCATGGCCGTGGCACCTGAGAGAAGCTCTTCATCCAGCCACAACGCAAATATAGGCTACCACTGGGTGAGCGCGGACAGCATGAAGGTTTGTTTTGGGGTACACGTGTTGTGATGGATTCAATATTAAATATTTGAAGGGCATGGACACAGATCACATGTATTGTATTATTTCTCTAAAGCCTTAAAGATTAATTTGCTAATAATAATTCCTATAGACCCTTTAATTATTTGTAAACATACCAGGCTTAGCTAGAGGCGAGAAGCTGGATTCCTATCTGTTTCCATTGTAGCTGTTGACATAGTAACGATAAACAAATGTCTAACTGTTGGAAATATCAGATAAACCTTATTTTATCATCTCAAATGTCATTCCTCTTGTTCTGGCATCTTAAGCCACAACAGGACCACATTTTTTAGTTGTAGTTTTACATTTATAATGGCTAGTTTTAGTTTAATCTTATTTGTCATGATCACTTCCTGCATCCAGCTGATGTCACTGATGATGTAAGCAGCGAAAGGGTCTATACGTTTGCTAAGTGTGACGTCACGACTTACGCTTCCGGGTCCAAGCAGAACGGCAAATACGCGAGAAAACCCCCCATAAAAAAACGATTAAAAACAACCATCAATATTTCTGAAACTAAACGCAGAGTTACTGAACCTACTTATTTCTCAGACTCATTAGCCAAAAATGCATCACCTACTGCTAAAAAGTAATATTTGCTATAGTCACTACTTCCGGGGTTAGTGTAGCTGCTGAGCCGTTATCTCCGTCAACCAGGAAGTACCGATTTTGGTAAATATTACTTTTATAGCAGTAGGTATGGCATTTTTGGCTAATGGGCCTGATAAATAAGTATGTTCAGTAACTCTCTGCTGAGTTTCAGAAATATTGATTGTGATATTAAAGAGTTTTTTGTAGTTTCTCGCACAGCTGTGACGTCACCACTTAACAAACGTATAGAGTTCAGGAATGTGACGTCACATCGCTAAGCGTTATGGGATTAGCAGCAATTGTAAACTAATGGAGATTTTAAAAGTTAAAATACTGGAGTTATTGTTCACATTAAAACACTTGGACACCACAGTGAGTTAGATGTATTTACCAGCAGTAACTCAGCAGCTAACGGAGTTGTTCCATGGCTATTTTCTGCACTTTTCATACTGTTTTGAGCTAATGTTAGTGGAATGGAAATGTATGCTAACAGCTGCAAAGATGGCCGATCTCCATGGTAACTGTGGAATTTCCCGACCTCTATTACTTGTTTTTATTGAATTAAGTAACAAGTAACAGTGCATCTGTAATTTATCCATCATTCATTTTATATGCGGTTCTCTTATAAGTGCACAAGCCTTTGAAAGCAGCCGCAGATTTGCATATCCTCTGCTCACGCAGTAAACTCATTTACATATCAGGTTTTCCGCACTAATAATAGCTCAGCTTCTAATGGTAAATCAGGTGCAACATGCCCACAAAATAGCACTTGCTCAATTTCAGTACGACTGCAATTTAGCACCTGGCTTAGTACCATGTCATTAATCTGCAGAAAATGTGGATGTTTCAGGACAATTAAGACCTTCAGACACCACAAAATGGTTTCTGTGACACAGCAAAGTGGAAAGTCAAACACTGTAATTTTGTTTAATAAAAGTGCCGGCTCTTTCTATACTCTGTGTCAGGTAGCAAAAGACCATCATTCTCCACAAGACAACATAAAAAAATGTAACTAATGTGTTCACAAACAGAAAGTATGGCTTCATCTTATTATTACAATGGGCCGTTAAGATATCATCATTGTATGTTTTAACTAGGCAAGGCAACTTTATTCATCCAGCGTATTTCGCACACAAGGCAACTCAATGCGAGTATACTTTATTCAATTTGATCAAATTGGTTTGGCATGCGCTGCTTGACCTTGGCTCTAAAAATCTTAAGAGATGGTGTTTAAAAATGACTACCACGGAAAATAAACTATTCACAGTATTCAACCAAACAGCTAATCAACAAATAAAGTTGTATAAAAAAATATGAACTCGTAAATAAAGTAAATGCATGCAAACAAACTGTGGAACAGGGGTAGGCAACGTCAGGCCCGGGGGCCAAATCCAGCCCTCCAGCACAGAACCTCTGGCCCCCAAGATGATTTTGAGAAATATTATTATGTAAATGAGAGATCAAATACCTGTTAAAGTAGTCTAAAAATGCTAGAAATAGTGTCAGTATTTAAAAATAATTCTGAACATCCTGCTTCGTCATATATAATGTTAAACAGTGATTCTCTACTGGTGAGTCGGGACCCAAAGGTGGGTCACGGAACCATTTTCAGAGGGTCGTGAGTCTATAGGGAACTTTAAGTCAATATTTTCCATCTGAAACTGCATGGAAACACTAACTGTGTCTGTTATTGGGTTGTTTTGATCATTATTTCAGTCTTAATGGGATATCTACTGCCTTTTTGGAAAATACTATATTTCATATGATATGTGATCATTTGTTTTTGACCATATTATTGTCAATCATATATGTCCATATCACCAGTCACTTCAAAAGTGCATATCTTTGTAGTTTTTCAGAAATCCAAAAGCACTATTGGGAAGCGAGATCCAGATGTGAGAAGCCAACTTCGCACACTATCAAGTTCCTTCAGAGGAGACCAATGCTTTTTTTTTTTTTTTTTTTTTTTTTTTACACATGCAGAAACAACTTGACATTTAAACAGAATATTCTTAATCCTTTGTCCCCAAGCCTTTGGAGAAAAAAGTAAGGCAGTGTAGTGTGCACATGGCTAAAAGAACCCGTCTCCATGAGCTCAATGAAATCAGCATCTACACCATCAGTCAAGGCACTGGTTCCAGATGTGGAAACAGTCAGGTATCGTAACATCACCCTTTGATAGCTCTATCTCACATCTGCTCATTTTAAGCTTTTGTATTTTCACTTTCTTTTCTTACAGTCTGTCTGTAATGGATATGCTCCGATACTGGGTCATACAGTGCTTTCAACAACTTCACACACCTTTTCATCAAAACAGCTTGGCTCAGATAAGGCATTGATTGGACAGAGCCAGCACTGCACTGCACCAAATGTGAACTTTTCAAGTAAAAGTGGAAAACATCAGCGCTCCAACATTTGACAGAGGCCATATATCTCAATTTTATGTATTTTGGGATGATATGGTAAAACTTTCAAGGATTGCGTAAAACTTTGAAAACAACGTCTGAAATAGCAGGGGGTGCATATTATACATAACTACTGAGCACATGATTACGTCTTTCTTTCGAGATGTGTGTGTGAATCTTAGTCATAATAAAAAAAATGTGCAAGTAATAATGCAAAACTCACAACTCAAAGTCTTTTTTTTTTAACAGGGGCGAACTGAGAAAGAACATAAAGCCTGTTCATTGGCTAAAATATGTATTAACCTCTTAACCAAGTGCACTTTCTCCAAATCCATAAGGTGTAACGCCTCATTTGAAAGCTAAGACCGACATAACTCATTTAAATGGATCTTATTTTCCTCGCATTGTTCCTGCGTTGTCGTCACATTTTGCAAACTTTTTTTGATAACTTTTCTGTCCATTTTTTGTTGCACTTTTTTGATTCATTTTTGTCACTTTTCGGTAGCTTTTTTAAAACTTTTTTATGTCACTTCCTCGTCGCGTTTTCATCGCTTTTTTGTTGCATTTTCATCCTCATTTTCGTCTCCTTTTTGTTGCTATTCGAGACAATTTTCTCTTATTTTGTCACCATGAGCATCAATCTGATCTACTATACTTTTCATGAATAAATATGGATTATGTTATGCATCATTCAAACATTTTGATACAATATAAAACTATATGGGTTGAGATGATGATGATGAATAACAGTAATACTAACATGATAATATATTAGGTATAGGAAACGGAAAATTATACACTTGTTATAAAGTGTAGCATATGTGAATGTTGACTTAATGGAACACACTGTTGCATTTGTTTATTGTTTTGTTAAGACGCCAAGGACTAAACTATGTTGTCGTAGCAGCCACAGTATTATTTAAAGCTACACTGCGTAGAATTTCACCCAATAAATAAATTGAAATACAAGCATTTATTTTATGATAGATATTTTCATCATTGAAAAATACCTCATAAATGTACAAACAAACAAACAAACATGAGGCTTTGCTGTGAGTGGCTCACCCCTCCTAAGACATGACTCCATGGAGATGTGACTAAAGTTCGATTGGTCCTCATCCAAATCAATTCTTTGATTACTCACTGCAGTAATAGCATTTTCTGTGTCGAGATGGTCATCAGGAGCATGTTTTGTACTGACGGCAACAGTGTAGTCCAAAATGTTACGCAGTGTACCTTTAAATATATGATTGGGGTGTGTGAGTAAATAAGCTGGTCTTCTTCCCACTCCTATTCGAGCTAAAAGGTTTTTATTTTATTGTTACAGAGGCAAAGGAACGATGTATGAAATTTAAAGATTTTGGACTGATTCAGCATGTACCTTTGTTTATGTACCTTTTTGTACACTGTCTATACTTATGTTTATATGACTCAAAAAAAATAATTAAATTCAATTAAACGTTGGTACATTATATTTGGTATTCAATGCTCCATCGTTTTATGTTGCGTTTGATCGTGTGGCAGTAAAACACCACAAATACTCACGTTATTAGTCCAAAAGGAGCTACGAAATCCATTTATTGCACTTCCCACACCAACAACAAACCTAAAGCGTCTGGCTCATCCCGTTTCTTTGTAGCTTTTAAAACATTATCTCTTCGTTTGGCCACCTCACAGTCCCGCTCGTGCCAAATGGCCGGCCCTCTTCGAGCACTTAAGTCACCATCTAGTTTTGTTTCCCTCGCTGCCTTTTAAGCCTCATTCTGCGCTCTCATATCTCCTTGGGCTTTTCTTTGCCGTTTGGTACAAACAAACTTTGAGTCAGTCTCAAATATGGACACAGCTCCCCCACATTCCCCTAAGCAGCCCGGCCTGTCAGGAGTTGTTCAACAGTGGAAAACAGCTATCTGATCACTGGGACTGCTGCTCTGGTTCATCACAGAGTAAAGACATAAGCTTTGTAACCAGTATTACCAGCACTTGAGTTGTTAAGTTTGACAGCAAGATGAAAGGTTATATTTTGTGAGGGTAAGAAGCTAAATAAAAACAATAAAATACAGTGGGACATAAGATGAAACATGAAGATTCTATATTGTTTTCAGTGTTCCTTCTTCCTTCAGGACTCAATTTCAGTCTTTTAAGTGCATATGACAGGTTTTTGAAAATATGACTCATTTAGATGAATAACATCTTTGTAAGTAATAATCATCACTTTATTTCAGTGAAGCAGCAAGTTAATGAAGGAATGTTGGGCTGAAAAGTAATTCTTATATGATTTTTTAAGCTACTGAAAGGAAGTGACATGGAGGTAAAGTTCCACAGCACTTTGACTCATTTCCCATTGACATAACATGGTCGGCATGGCAACAGCATGCATCCACACCACAACCGATGCAGTGTTACTTTAAAGGAACAGGTCACTGTTTTTACAGAGATATGTTCTTACCTGAGCTTAGACGAGTCGATGCGTACCAGTCTGGTCTTTGTGCGTGCGCTCAGTCACACAAAAAGACCAAAGATGTTGTTAGCATTTAGCCTCTCCTGCTCTCCTCTATGGGGCCAAACGGGGGTGAAGTTAGAAGCGACCAAGCTCTTCCATGTTTCCTCTATGTAAATACTGTAACGTAAGTAGTTACACGATCCAAGTACAGTTACACAAAATTAAACATGTCGATTTTCTAAGCGGATAAAAAGGAGTACGACGTTGTAAGGCGTAATTTAGGAGCACTTCGACGGCAAATATACAAGAAAAAAACATTTAAAAACTCTTAAAAACAACAATCAATATTTCTGAAACTCAACGGAGAGTTACTGAACCTACTTATTTCTCAGATTCATTAGCAAAAATGCTGCACCTACTGCTAAAACAGCATTATTTACTAAAGTTGCAGTATTATTTACCAAAGTAAACTTCCGGGGTTAGCGTAGCTGCTGCGCCGACTCAGACGTGAGCATTTCTCTCCGTTAAACCTGGATGTAGCGAATTTGATAAATATTACTTTTAGAGCAGTAGTTATGGCATTTTTGGCTAATGGGCCTGATATATAAGTATGTTCAGTAACTCTCTGTTGAGTTTCAGAAATATTGATTGTGGTATTGAAGAGTTTTTTTGTAGTTTCTTTTGTAGACCAGCTTTTTTTGTAGCCGGTCTAGGCAAACCTGGAAGTAGAGCTGTGATGTCACCACTTAACAAACATATAGGAATGAAGATATTACTGCGCAGTAGCCCAAGTGCTCCTATGGTGTTATTACGCCTTACAATATAGCACCCCTTTTTATCCGCTTAGAAAATCAACATGTTTAATTTTTTGAGACTATACTTGGATCGTGTAACTACTCATGTAACCGTATTTAAATAGGGAAGCGTCAAAGAGCTTGGTCGCTACTAACTCCCCCCCGTTTGGCCCCATAGAGGAGAGGAGGAGAGGCTAAATGCAAACAACATCTTTGGTCTTTTTGCGTGACTGAGCGCACTCACAAAGACCAGACAGGTACACATCAACTCATCTAAGCTCAGGTAAGAAAATATCTCAGAATGGAAAAACGGTGGCCTGTTCCTTTAACGGCAAAATCAAATGAAAATCCAAGGGGAACCCGCTCTGAATTGTATTGATATGCAAATTCAAACCGTAGAAGTCTTTTGCATCCCCAATCTACTGTAATATCCTGATAACATTCATCCCGAACAACAGCATAAAGAGAAAGCAACAACTTTAGGAAACAAAGCGCACATGCAACACACCATTAAATTAAATCAGCCCATTCAATTTTCATAGTTCATGGACGCCGCAGAAGTACCAAATGTCCTTGTTTTGTGAAAATGTGTCATCTCCTCTCTCCGTATCCAGATTGATATAATAGCTCAATCTATTCTCTCCCCATTTTGTTTATCTTCGCTGACAGCTCCTTTACATTATGTAGCATTATCTGTTCACGACCGTGTGAAGTCACAAAAGCGTTTTCCCGCATCTCCTCTTTAGAGATAAGAGGCTTAATCAAAGCATCTCCGCATACTGTATGTTGCAGCAAAGTGAACTCAGCAAAAGCAGACACAATCATCCGTAATAGGCGCAGAAACAAACCAAACGCAGTCATACATCTCAAGCAGCAAGTTTATTGGCTCCGCGCAGTATCTCCTCATTTTTTAGAAACTCAAGACAGGCTCGGTTTACATGCCACAGCCGACCTTGAGGGACCAAACCCGGGCCACAGATAAATGAGTCGCAGCCCCAGCCCGCATTAGGAGCTGCTATTAGATAGATCTGTTTACAACCTGCTGCAATGTGTGTCAGCTTTCTTCACAGCAGCGCTCTTTATTTAAAGTGCCAGAGCCTGTCTCCCAAATCAAATGGATCGACTACACACATTTCAGCAAAGCAATGACAAATCTGCGACTCAAACAACAAACAAATTCTTCTTTATAATCCTGTGATGCCCAACGCTAGGTCCAGACATGTTGTATAGTCTTTGAAGAACACCCGAGTTGCTTGTGTGGTTCAATAACTTTGTAGTCAATAATAATAATAGACAAGGCTGTGTGATACTGGAAAAACTGACAAAAATATCTCATTGCCTTTTTTAGGTCGATGATACCATTGCTGTTAGAATAAATTTAAGGTTTTGTGTTAAAATCAAGATTCGCGTCTAATTATAGATATATTTATTCGAGAGAAGCCTGAAATATGAACTGCTAAACTGCTGCATAATATATTTCAAAACTTGTTTGCAGAAGTCTACAACAGAGTTAACAGATTTAACTCTTTCCCCCTTGGACGCCTCCAAGGAACAACCCATATATATATCACTAGGGCTACCCAGAGCATAATCGCATAAAAAAAATCTGTGAAAATATATTCTTGAATCCTAATGGTTAGCCTAGGGGGGTTGTGGTGGCCCCCGCCTATCACACCCTCTGTTACGAGCGAAAAACCGGAACCTGTCCTAATGGTCATCAAATAACGTCTTTAGTGATACAGCGGAGGTGTCAAAACACATCGTAAGGGTACAGGGGGGTCATCAAATGTCATCTTTATGGGGGACACGATAACGTCTCATAAACAACAGGACAATGCTTTACAGAGGCCAGTAACGTAGTACCCAAATTGTGATTATCCAAAAGCTATTTGAAATGTGATTGTGATTATTTGCAGGACTAGAAGAAAAAGATCATAAATCTATGCACTGTTCTCTGGCCTCATGGAGAGGCGTCAGGGCTCTCAGACCTTCCACCAGAGCCTCAGTTAGCAGGGATTGTGTGCTCCCAAAGTTCAGAAAATCTCTCCGACAGCCGCCCAGCTTCTCCTTCCGAGGGGCTACATTGTGGAACTCTCACCCCACTGGACTGAACCTGCAGACTAATATTAACATCTTTACCAGAGAGCTCAAAGAGTTTTTCCCATGTGTAAAATGTGCCTTATCTTGTTTAATAATGGGTTTTATCTATTGTAACCTAAAAGCCCCATATGGGCGGGTGTTTGTGCTATAACACTTTAAACAATGCATCTGGTTCGTGTAATTGCTATGTCCATATTAAATAAATACTAATAAATAAATAATGCTCCAGAATAAAAGGAGAATTTATGGTGGAATTCTTTTACTTCTTCATGCCTTTGAGCTGTACTGATGAAAGTTCATATTACATTTCACACAACTCAGACTGTATCTGAAGTTGTACAAATAAATCAGACACTCAACAAGTCCCCTGAATGACTTCAAGCTGAATTAACCCTGTAATGACCTCAACAAACAATGCTGTGGTTTATCTTCCACTTAGCCACCATTTTCCAACCGAGACTTATGATTTTAAAGCCAAGACTTCACTTTCCTTTCCTTGAAGCTTAATCAACAAAGTCCAACAGTTGGCTGTTAATGCGGTCCGTCTGCTATTCAGAGCTAGCACATACTGTTTCAGAGTTTACGTAGCTCGCTCCAGCTGGAACTGAGCCAAACCTGGACAATTTTACAAGGGAGGTAAGTCTTTCGAGCTACACTATCGAAAAAATAATGTCAAACACTTTGCACAGACGCAGACAATTAATTTTGAATGGGATTTGTCTATTTTAAAACAATGTTTGGGCAGCATAAGAATAGCAGATTAATCCTGTCATTTGGAATACGGTTGCACACTTATAAAATAAGTGTGTAAAAATAAAAACACATTTTTCAGAATCATGCAGTTTATCGAGATCATTTTAAGCAACGAAAGAAACTGAGTGCAAATTCTTGCCAACAGAATATGATGATTTTGCTCCTCATATTGGTATTGGGCTGTGTTGTCACAAAAAGATCCATCCATCCATCCATCCATCCATTTTCTTCCGCTTTATCCGGGGCCGGGTCGCGGGGGCAGCAGTCTCAGCAGAGATGCCCAAACTTCCCGATCCACACACACCTCCTCCAGCTGTTCTGGGGGGACCCCGAGGCGACACCAGGCCAGCTCGGAGACATAGTCCCACCACCGTGTCCTGGGCCTTCCACGAGGCCTTGTCCCACTAGGACATGCCTGGAACACCTCCCGCGGGAGGCGACCAGGAGGCATCCGAAACAGATGCCCGAGCCACCTCAGCTGGCTCCTTTCGACGTAAAGGAGCAGCGACTCTACTCCGAGCTCCTCCCGGGTAACTGAGCTCCTCACCCGATCTCGGAGGGTGCGCCCAGCCACCCTGCGAAGGAAACTCATTTCGGCCGCTTGTATTCGCGATCTTGTCCTTTCGGTCATGACCCAAATCTCATGACCATAGGTGAGGGTGGGAACGTAGATCGATCGGTAAATCGAGAGCTTTGCCCTCCGACTCAGCTCCCTCTTCACCACGACAGACCGATACAGCGACCGCATCACTGCTGACGCCGCACCGATCCGTCTATCGATCTCACGCTCCATCCGTCCCCCACTCGTGAACAAGACCCCGAGATACTTGAACTCCTCCACTTGAGGCAAGGACTCCCCACCGACCTGAAGAGGGGAAGCCACCTTTTTCCGGTGGAGAACCATGGCCTCGGATTTGGAGGTGCTGATCCTCATCCCGGCCGCTACACACTCGGCTGCAAACCGTCCCAGAGCGTGCTGAAGGTCCCGGTTCGTTGAAGCCATCAGAACAACATCGTCCGCAAACAGCAGAGATGAGACTCTGAGGCTCCCAAACCGGACACCCTCCGGCCCCTGGCTGCGCCTAGAAATTCTGTCCATAAAAGTAATGAACAGAACTGGTGACAAAGGGCAGCCCTGGCGGAGACCAACACGCTCCGGGAACAGGTCTGACTCTCCAGATCCACAAAACACATGTGGACTGGTTGGGCGAACTCCCACGAACCCTCGAGTACCCGATGAAGGGTATAGAGTTGGTCCAGTGTGCCACGACCAGGACGAAAACCGCATTGTTCCTCCTGGATCCGAGGTTCAACTATCGGCCGGATCCTCCTCTCCAGCACCCCGGAATAGACCTTACCGGGGAGGCTAAGGAGGGTGATTCCTCTGTAGTTGGAACACACCCTCCGATCCCCCTTTTTAAAGAGAGGGACCACCACCCCGGTCTGCCAATCCAGGGGCACTGTCCCCGACCGCCACGCGATGTTGCAGAGACGTGTCAGCCAAGACAGTCCTACAACATCCAGAGACTTAAGGTACTCAGGGCGAATCTCATCCACCCCCGGAGCCTTGCCACCAAGGAGCTTTCTCACCACCTTGGTGACTTCAGCCCCGGTGATGGGCGAGCCCACCTCCGAGTCCTCAGCCTCTGCTTCCTCATTGGAAGACGTCACACAAAAAGATGAT
Organism: Gobius niger; assembly: GCF_951799975.1. Classification (NCBI taxonomy): domain Eukaryota; kingdom Metazoa; phylum Chordata; class Actinopteri; order Gobiiformes; family Gobiidae; genus Gobius; species Gobius niger. The sequence goes on along the minus strand of NC_136853.1, from coordinate 31,867,453 downwards.
AATTCAAAAATGCGTTAACAATTTGTGTTCATGGTTGTTTGATTGCTGCCAGGATGACTCCCATATACCGTATTTTCCAGACTATAAGTCGCGCCAGCCAAAAAATGCATAATGAAGAGGAAAAAACATACATAAGTTGCTCTGGAGTATAAGTCGCACCAGCCAAAAAAAAGCAAAAGAAAAAACATATATGAGTCGCGCCGGAGTATTAGTCGCACCAACCAAAAAAATGCATAATGAAGAGGAAAAAACACATAGCAGAAGAAGCTCCAGAGAATAAGTCGCACCAGCCACCCCAGTGCACCGTTGACAAGCATCTCCCGGCAGCGCGTTGTTCAAACACCCACTTGCGAACGAGTTCCTCTTGCTGTGGCCATCAAGCTTTTAACCCGCTATTAGCTCTTTTTGTTTTCTTCATTGCAGTAAGCATAACCTCCACTTTTCACCAGTCCCTCATAACTTTCTCCAAACATTCTTTCTGCTGCTCGAAAATAACAAACATGTGAAATTGTATAATAATATATTTTGATATATAAGTCACCCCTGAGTATAAGTCGCACCCTCAGCCAAACTATGAAAAAAAGTGCGACTTACAGTCTGGAAAATACGGTGAGCTTCTCTGAAACATCTTTTCGTCATCAGATTCATGACTGGTACAGAGACAGCTTTTCTATATTTGGCTGTGGGCCACATGCACACATAAAGGCTCTTCATATATATGGTGGAGTACATTTGACACAAACATTCAGTTTTTTTTCATGGGCTGCGTTGTCCCACTGAGACACAAGGCTAACACGCGCACTGATTGTTTTGCTCATCAATATTGGAGCGGGCAAAGTCTGGCATTGGAATGTTCGCTGACAGCCTCACGGCGTTTGGCACGCGGGCTGTGACTTGGCAGCAGGAAAGGCCACATATCACTGCTGCTGCTGCTCTACAGACGTGTTACGCTCTCAGACACAAACATACATTAAAATCACACTGTGGAATGAGATGACTGTGCACTGTGTTACCCTCAGCCTTTTCTATCAAGCAGACGGTGAGAAGGGAGACGTGAGGACAAATCCACCGCTGGAGCGCTTTGACAAAGAAACAAACAACTACAACAAACCTGAGCAGTGCAGATAATAGGAGAGTGGGCCACACATGAGTTGCAAGAATGAAAGCCAAAAACACGCCGCTTGAGTGGTTTTCGCCAGCAAGTTAAAAGTCAAAAGTACAGGGGAGGCATTTGAAAGTGCCTTTTGAATTCTTCATCGCTCATGTTAAGGAGAACATCATTACGTCATTAAGACTACGCCGCTGGGTTTGTCGATGGTCCAAATGGTTCTTTTGTGCTGCAGAACCAATATCCAGTATACGGTATATCTTCTTTTTACGCATGTGACTTTTTGCGCAGTTACACGTCAATCTCCATCAATCACAATGTTCCTAATTTATGTTTAGTTACTTGTTTTAGGTTTTTTAAGCCTTGTTTTGATAATTTAAAGAAGAATTAAGTGACTTATGTACTTTAATAAATCCTTTTCGTAGTCTCTCTAGGGGTAATCCAAGTTTAATGGGATGATTGGAGGTCTTTTATCTCCCCCTGGTGTCTCTGTCCAAAAAAACACACTTGCAACTTCCCCTCCGGACCCGACCGCGCACGCCACGATCTACGTGCATGCATCGACTCAACCCCGCAGACCTTTCTGTTTCCACCACACACACACACGTATTTGTTGTGGGTGGCGCCCCCAGAGGAGCACGCTGTACAGATCGTCATTAAAAGTTTTGTAAGCCGCGATGAGAAATGTAGACAAATGCTGCCTTCTGGTGGGAGTTATTGAATCATTCAGAGGTGTCAAGCTGTATTAAAATAGAAAAGAAACTGCAAAATACGACTATGAAGGTAAGCTACATGCAAATGTTATGCTAACACCAGCTAGAGCTGTGCTAACAGCGGCTAAATGCTAATATGGGCACAATCCCATATTTATTATTTATTCATAGTGAGGGCTGTCCACTCTCTCGTTGCCAATCAGAGGCCAGCAGTCTGTTTACGTCACATCAGACATGGGCTAGCGCGCTTTGGCCACAACCAGAGGTCGGTCCCAAAACCTATATCTGGTCAGACCGGTTTGGCACTGGGCTTTGTTATGGAAAAGCTCGACAAAGCGGGTGAAACAGCCATTCAGCTGTTGCGCACCAGCATGTGGAAAGACACCATAATAGAATCACAAAGAAGAAACTAACAGGCAAAGCTAACTGTGGGCTAGCGTCACTTTATCAGTATTTACAGCCAAGTTTGAGTGAAAAAAATGATCTCCATTGTGTAATTGGGTTGTGGTACAATGTACAATATCCCTCTCTCCCGATCAGCGTAGTATTTACTCTCACGGACAATTAATGAGTTTAAAAGACTGCAACATGCTACGACAACTGCAGTGGCGCTAATGGCCTCAAGGGGATGAGTTCCTTAGTTCTGCTTTAATCACTTTTGTTTATGTGTAATGGAACGTACTGTTTTGAAATGGTTTCGTAAAATACTGCAGTCATCGCAATATTCAAGACAGTTACCGATTATCACAATTTTACTCATAAAATGTAGCCCTGATTCATACCACAATTTTTCTTTGAGCCTAGATCACAATTTAGATTTTTACCACGATTCATTTGCTCAGTGAGAAAATGTGGAAGAGTGTCTCTGTTTGAGCATAGCGTTGAAGAGAGAAACGCAGAATTTCCAAATTGGCAGATCCTCACAGGGGTTAAATCACACTTCACCCACACCTGATGCATTTTCAATTTCAATTCAATGTGGAATGAACGAGTCAAGAAGAAAGTAGGACGATAACGACAGAATATTATCGAATGGCTAACGCAATCTTTGTTGTCTTACATAATAAACAAACCGGGTCATTATGCAACCTATAACTGGGACTGACCTGGATTTTAATTAGAGAGTCTGTTCCCCTTATGTAAAGCAATAATGGACTGCCAAGGGATATACTGAATAGATTGTAAGCAAAATCACATTTTATCATTGAGAAGTATGCCAGAGGATCTCAGCTCTGAGGTGTGACGACAAACTGTAAAGATTAATATTTCACCGCCCGCAATTAAAATTTTAGTTACTAATCAAAGATTCTTAATCTTTAATCACTCCTCACTTGCTCATGGCTGGTCCCGCTTCAATTATAAATGCATAGCCACACAAGTGCTTCCTGTTTGTCTCCTTCTGTGTGCTTTGTGAGAGCTGGGATATCTAATGAAAAGTATTTTTTTCTGACCAGACATAAGCCTTTGATGTGATCAAGCAAAAGGTGGCAAAGGACACTGAGGTTATAGGCTTCAAAAATAAAGTAGATGTTTGTTACCAATGAAAGAGGAGCAAACAAGGCATCAAGAAACAAGAAAGCAGTAAATCTGATACGCCTCTATAATCCCAACGTGAAGCTTTCATAATATAATGAAACTCACTGAACTTAATCACTGTTTAGAGACTAAAGCAGATTACAGAAGAACAGTACATGTATTTTCACAGCACTGGGCGAAGTTTCAAGCTACTGTTGCTCCAATCTTGCAATAATGGCTTAGTGTTGGTGTGAAAGGGCAGGAAAGAGTTTTAGGGAGTGGTGTTGATAATAGGAATATAGCACTTTACTCAATAGAAGATATATCCAACTGATGGACTACAGGGTGGATCCAATGAAGAAGAAAGAGCATAGGGCTGGGCTGCACACAGCCAATTCATTGAAATTTTATTGAAATCACAATCTCTACTTTTGTCAATCTCAATAATTGTCATGGGACTTTGCAATCGACGGATTTCTTTGACACAAACAGTTCCTCGTTTGGGAGTTTGGACGAGACAATGGAAGACTTTTGTGCCTTAAATGAGACTTTGTTTTTTTTAAGCTGAGGTTTGAATAAAGATGTGTCTAATGAATTTATGAATCAGTAAGATTTATTGAATTTATTATGAAAAATAAAATCGAATCGAAAATAGTGATAGATCAATATCGGGAAAATAATATATAGTTTTAAAAAGACTATTAAAAAACGAAAATAGAGAAGGTCGATAAAGTCTAGCCAGCTAATGGAAAATGACCACCATCAATGAACATAAAAATAGCCATGTTTCTGAAATCTCATTAGCTTATTTTTTTTTTTTTTTGACTGCTTCTACACCAGTGTTCTCCTTTGGATTAAAGCCTGGACTATATTTTTGGCTGATGATATATGACGATATAAAAACTGGCCATGTTCTACCTCGTTTGAAAGCTTAAATTGCTCACATCAGCCATTGTCTTCATTTTATGGCAGAGTTTTCTAGTGTGTCTGTGATAGAGTTCATTGAGTTCAGCATCGAGTGGTGGAACCGACTGACAGGCAAGTGTGCTCCGGCGGTAGTAGATTCTGCAGAACTTAAGAGTTAAAAGTGAGTTCCAGCACAGATTCACAAGATGAGGGCAGGAAAAAGCAGCATGTCTGTCAGGGAAGACTGGAAAGAGCGAGGTCTGACCTAAGTTTAGTATGAAGCAAATATGACGTCCTAAAAGCCTAAATGCTTAGAGCCATGAATAGTTTAAAGCTAAAGCGATAGTAGTGGCTGTGAAATAAATAGAACACTACACCGCGTTCCAAATTATTATGCAAATGACATTTTTCTCTGTCAACTCAAATGAGAGTCAGCTTAATTTTAAAGTCTTGAACTGGTAGAGGATCATTTAAATGTGGTTGAAAAAACCACTCAGTGATAACAGATTTTTTCCCCTAAAATAAATATCGTAAACAACTCATAATCTACTGTTCCAAATTATAATGCAACTCATCGTTTCATTACATTTTAAAGCTTGTAATTAACTGAAAATGGTCATTTGTTGAATTTGCAGCATTAGGAGGTCATATTTACTGAAATCAAAAGCTATTTCAATCAAAAACATCTTAACAGGTCATGTTATATTTTAACATAGGAGCCCTTGTGTGATAGCAACTGCAAAATTCTTAAATCCATTAAACTTGTGAGTTTTTGGAGAGTTTCTGCTTGGATTTCTTTGCAGGATGTCAGAATAGCCTCCCAGAGCTGCTGTTTGGATGAAAACTGCCTCCCGCCCTCATAGATGTTTTGCTTGTTGATGCTCCAAAGGTTCTCAATAGGGTTGAGGTCAGGGGAGGATGGGGTCCACATCATGAGTTTCTCTCCTTTTATGCAGATAGCAGCCAATGATGCAGAAGTATTCTTTACAGCAGGACATGGAGCGTTGTCATGATGAAGATGATTTTGTTCGGGAAAGCACGGCTCTTCTTTTTGTACCATAGAAGAAAGTGGTCAGTCAGAAACTCCACATAATTTTCAGAGGTCATTTTCACACCTTCAGGGAGCCTAAAGGAGCCAACCAGCTCTCTCCCCATGATTCTGGCCCAAAACATGACTCTGCCTCCTCTTTACTGACGTCACAGCCTTGTCGGGACATGGTGGCCATTCATCAACCATTCACTACTCCATTGATCTGACCATCCAGGGTTACACGACACAAATCAGTGAACAAGATTGTTTGAAAATGAGTCCTCATGTATTTCTGAGCCACTGCAGCCCTTTCTGTTCATCAGCTTCAATTAACAGTTTACGGGAGGCCGAATAGAAGGCTTATGCACAACTGCAAGCCTTTGGAGGCTCCTACACCTTGATGTTCGTGAGACTCTAGAGGCACCAGCAGCTTCAAATACCTGTCTGCTGCTTTGTAGCAGCTGTCCTATTCATCTGATATATTTGTCTGGCTGAAACTGTCCTTATTGTGCCTTTATCTGCACAAACACACGTGTGCTCTGAATCAGCCACAAATCTCTTATCAGTATGATGATTATGCTTAATCTTCAACTATTTCACGCTTTTCATCAGCAGAGAGATCCTTTTTCTTTCCCATATTGCTTGAAAATGATGGTCTGCTTAATAACGTGGAACGCCCTTTTTCAGTATTTTTTCCCATAACTGGGCTTAACCTGACAACTAATCATCCCAGGTCTCCGAGATTGATTGATTTTTTTACCTTTTTGACACAAAATACAATTTGCATAATAATTTGGAACGCAGTGTACTACGACATCAATTTTATCAGCCAATAAGAAATAATAATAATAATAATAATAATAATAATAATAATAATAATAATAATAATAATAATAATAATAATAATAATAATAATAATAATAATAATAATAATAAAAAGGCTATTCTAACTTTTTTGACTCACTTCACTTTACAGCTACAACACCAAGCTACCAAGAAGTAAATCACTTTATTGGTATTGGAACAAAAAATCAGCTTGTCCCTGAATCAACAATCAAGTAGCCTATTATTATCCTCTCTCACCTGAAGAATAGACATACCCATGAAGAGTGTGAAGTGTGACCGAGAGACTCATCTTCAGTCCATCAGCTGTAATATATCACCATGGCAATGGCCTAGATACTACTGTATACCACATGCATCTTTAACACGCATACATACCAGTGTTGGAGGCCTTTAATGCTGAAACGCGTTGGGGCTATGCTTGCCCATTTAGACATGCCATAATAATACAGACATTTTAAATTAACTGAAGAGTGCCATTGTTTCTCTATTTTTTGTAGACATAACAATGAGTCTAAATTCATACTTCCCACTCGATGTGTCACCACAGTACATGAGAACATGCCTTGGAACATAAAAAGAACATAAAACAACAGGAAACAACTGGCTTGATTTTCTTCAAACATGTTGCTTTGTGTTTTGTGTTCAATTTGCCGTTGACAACTTGTAGTAGCTGTCAGGTGTGATGGTGATGGGGGTCAGTCACAAAACTCTATGTGTTCAAGTTCAACCAATGTCTATTTGTGAAGAGAGAAAATAGTACTGTGTTTGGAGGCATTTTTATCATGCACTCCTTTGTTATCCAGGAGAACACATTGCTACATTTTGTGTGAAAGCTGTACTAAGTAACTCATGCCCCTAGAGGCAATAAGTGCCACTGCAGGTGTCATGTTAGTGGCATGTTGCAATTTTTTACTCATTAATTATCCATGAGAGTAAAAACTACGCTGACAGAAAAGACAAAGGGTGAGAGGGATATTGTACATCCAATTACAATGGAGATCATTTTTTTCACTCAAACTTGGCTGTATATACTGTTGAAGTGGCCCTTGCCCACAGTTAGCTTTGCCCGTTAGCCTGGATTCTGGATTCTGGATTCCCGTTCTTTGTGATTCTATTAGTGTGTATTGCGCCTCCGACCCGATGGCAGCGAAGTTACAAATGCGGTTTTCTGGACAGAGACACCAGGGGGAGATGAAAGACCCCCCAATCATTCCATTAACACTTGCATTACCTCTAGAGGAATTCCAAAAGTATTTATTAAGGTAAACAAGTTACTTAGTACTGCTTTACTGCACTTATCAATCTTACACTTCAGTAAATGTGAAATGGCATTTGGTTTTATAAACTTTGGACGCGTGACTCTTCTGTTATTACACATTTTAACATATTACTTTATTGTCCCAGCCCTCATGGAGAGTAGTACAAATATCAAATTAAAACAAAGCCACTTCAGCTATAGGATAAGTGCAAGAGCAGGAAGCTGTCCATTATAAAAGTTTGCTTAAGATTTACTGCAAGTAACACACACAAAAACAATTCAAACCGACAAAGCCTTCAGCAACATAAAACATTTTTGTGGCTATAAGCTGACATTTAGTAAGTAAGTAAGTAAGTAATCTTTATTTATATAGCACCTTTCACAGGCAAAGGCCACAAAGTGCTTCACAACACAGTTAAAAACAGAAGTTACATACAATATAAAAAAGGGGTCAAAACAACACAGAAATCACAGCAGCCCAAAAGTAGCTAATTAAAAGCTTGGACAAATAAATGTGTCTTAAGTTTGCATTTGAAAGAAACAACAGAGTCAATACAGCGCAAAGAGGGCGGAAGACCATTCCAGAGCCTGGGAGCAACAGCCTGGAAGGATCGGTCCCCTCTGGTACGAAAACTTGTACGTGGAACCTTTAGCAGGTTCTGATCCACAGACCTCAGAGCCCGCGCAGGGGTGTAAGGCTGAACCAGAGCACTGATATAGGAAGGAGCCTGACCATGCATGGCTCTGACCATGCATTGTCTCAAGCACCTTCACAACTGTGCCTCTGTGTCGAGTTTACATCCTAATTGGAATTGTAGACATGGTAATTAATGCAAGCTGTGGCACACACGGAAGCGAGTGGTCAAAGTATCACCCTGAAGTATTAGTCCATAAATAGCTCTGTGTTTTCATTTAGCAGAGGTCGTGCATATGTAGATAACCTAAGCACCTCTTTTCTCGACTGAACACACCACACATGCCCTTGTTAGTTTATCTATGCGTCTTCGTTACTCCACTGATCCCATTTTAGCAAGGTTATCAGCTCTTGCCAACATTAGAATTAAGTCTGTATTTAATGTCTCAGCAGAACATGACTCTGAGTAATATACTTCTGAGACATTCAGATTTCTCCTGAACTGAACTAGTAACAGGGAAGCATTTTGTCCTCTAATTAACTTCTCTGCCAAACAAAATACAAAACCAGCGAAAGGTCGGATTTCCCATTTGATCTAAAAGCTGTCTGACACTGAGCAGACGGCAGACAATTTCACACTGCGCTCTGTTTTCATATCTAAATATACAAACAGAGCGCTATGTACAGGTCAAAACAAATCATATAATTGTGTCAGCTGTGCACCCGCTCACGGTACAAATACTGCTTAATAAGAAGACAAGTGTTGTAATATCTAACACGGAGGAATGTGCACTTTGGACCATGAAGTGTGCGAGTCATTTACTTTAAATTTGGTCTGGTTTTGTAAATTGAATTTGGTTTCGAAAAGTGACAAAAGGACTTGCGGTCTGGGCTAAATGGTGACTGCAATTCAAGCACTAACAGGCCATTGTGCCCCACTGCGGCTCAAACCAGCTCATATGCAGCAGGAACCATATGTTTACATGTCGAACCAAGAACAAATGCAAAAGACCTGGTGAAGATGCTGAACCTGGTAAGAGTTTGTCATCATTCAGAGTGAAACAAGTCCTGTACCAACATGGGCTGAGAGGGAACTCTGCCAGGAAGAAGCTCTTACTCTAAAAGCAACATAAAACAGCCAGTTTGGAGTTTGCAAATAATAAAAGGATAAATACTTTAATTTCCTGCAGTCTGGGAAAAAAGGGGAATCTTGCAAGCCTGATAACACCATCCCAACTGTGAAAAATATAAGGGTGGCAGCATCATGCTGTGGGGTTGTTTTGCTGCAGGAGGGACTGGTGCACTTCACAAAATAGATGACATCATGAAGAAAGAACACTATGTGGAAATATTGGAGCAACATCTCAAGACATCAGCCAGGAAGTTAAAGGTGGGCGCAGATGGGTCTTCCAAATGGACAATGACCCAAAGCATATACTGCCAATACTGGCTACAAAGTGGCTTTAGGATAAAGCCAGTGTTTTGAAGTGGTCATCACAAAGTCCTGATCTCAATCCTGTTGAAAATGTATGAGCTGAAAAGGCATAGGCACGCAAGGTGGCCTACAAATGTGACTCAGTTACACCAGTTCTGTTTGGAGGAATGGACCAAGTGCCTCTCACTATTGTGAGAAGCTTGTGGAAGGAAATCCAAAACGTTTGACCCAAGTTATACAGTTTAAAGACAATGCTTCCAAATATTAATGAAATGAGTGTAAACTTTTGGTTTTGTAACATGTAATAAAAAAAATGTGTAGAAAATTCTATTCCTCATTCTTCTGGCATTTCACAAATTAATTTTAACATTCAAATTGACCTAAAAAAAAAAAAAAAGTTAATTCTTGTTTCATGTCAGTCAGTGAGAAAAATGTGTCTTTTTATAAAGTGTATGTAAACATATGGTTCCCGCTGTAATTCAGATGAATAGTTTCATTGTTCCTGTATGTCTACCATAGTTATGTGCTGTTGTGTCTATCCATGCTTTGTGTTATTTTTAGGCAGCTGTACTTCTTTGTGTCTGCCCTTCTTTGTCCTTTGGAAAATAACCAGGCGATTAGAGCTTTATGGGATTTCTTATGGTCCCTTAGAAAATACTTAAAAACCTATAGTGTATTTTCACAGTTCTTTATGGTAAATGTAACAGTCTACCACCTGGCCGTGTTGCAAACCGTCTTCTCCACTAAGCCTCTAAATAAGCATAGCTGGCAGCCAGAGAAATGGCCAAATAAGACGCTCTGCTCCATCTGGTGTGGTATCGATCGCTGCTCCCTTATAGAAAACCTGAGATTTCTATGGCAGGTGGTCTTAGTTGCCAATACACGCCTTAATAATCTTTACCCTGCAATGCTGATTATAAAGCCAAAATGAGTTCACAGACTTGAGAAACCTCCGCAGACCAGCGCTGACATCACGTCTGTCTCCATGGCGATGCAGAGGAAACGTAGGCTGCTGGTGTCTGACTGGGTCCGGGCCGTGTGAGGGGAGGAAGAGAGAGACCGCAATGGAGGCAGGGAGAAAGACGATTCGGAAATCCTCTAGGAGAGGCATGAAGGGACAGAGTGTCAGGATGCTGGTGGCTCTGCATACTAACACTATAGGCCCTTTAGAGGGACATGTGCACACGCCTGCCACGCTGCGTCTACCCCGGTTTTGTCAACAGTCAGAGGGTATCAAGTGAAAACTCGCCTTTGAGCACAAATGCCAGCAGAGCTAATGGTGACATTAGAGCCGACTGGACTGCAGCTTTGGATGGCTCCCTAAGCTGACAGCCTCCAGAACTGCCAGGAGGGCGACAGGGGGCAGCCACTGGAAGACAGAAGACTATGATGACCTATGGGCCGCTGCTGTACACTTTGATGTATGTGATTTTAACCGAAGCCGAAAGCTGAAGCTCCTAAAGAAGCAAATTCAGTTTGTTTTAGATGAAAACAAATACAAAATTAAACCAGTCCTCAGAGCCAAGTGGTCTTTAAAGTTCAGCTGAGTCGATGCGGAACAGCACACAGATCGTTTTTGGCCAAATCAAACGCATTAATTTTGTGTGCGTGTTTGTGTGTGTGTGTGTGCGCGTGCCTGTGTGTGTGTGTGTGTGTGTGTGTGTGTGTGTGTGTGTGTGTGCGCGCGTTTGTGTGTGTGTGTGTGTGTCTGTCTGTCTGTGCGTGCGTTTGCGCTCTCATAGAGTAGATACCGTATAAAGAATATCAGACAGACCAAAGTTCTGTCACAGAAAAAAGATTGATGGTTTTGCGATGACAAATAGAGAAAATTGGATGAGCGGATCCAGACTAGATGTTGTGAATACTTTTTGGAAGTTATGGCATTTTAAAAGTATGCACGATCTTGTCGAGTTTGAAATGGCATATTCTAACAAATTATGCTTTTTGTTTTGCATTGATGATATTTTTTGCTAACTTCAACATTTAATCGTGAGTAAAATCGTACAGAAAAGGTGAGTGGTGCACAAAGATTCATCTACTATTCATGCTTAAGCATGATATACTGATATACTGCCTGAAAACACTCTAACTTCATGTGATGAATGTTATACCACAGCATGGGGCTGTGACCTATTTACTGACTAAAGTCACCAATCTAAATATAGGAACAAAGAGGGAATAACAATATGAGAAAGAGGTGGTGGAGATGTTGAAAGAAAGAAAAAAGCAAGAGAACAAAATGGTGTGTTTTTGAAGTCGGCGTATATTATTTTGCAGCATATTTTCTAGCTTGTAATATTTGACACCCTGGCTTTTTGCTCGGCTTCCTCCTGACACTGAAGTATAGAGCATTATGTTTCCATTTGTGGAAGCGAATGTGCATTCAGTAGATGAAGGCCGCGAACCTGTTTTCCGCACCAAAGAGTGCTTCATCAAAGTAGCCACTACAATAAGTCTTCTTCCAGTTTCTACTTGTGGCAGAGCAGTGCTACTGTTTCAGCTGCTGTCTTTATCTTTGCATTTTACAGCATGTGGCTGCATGTATATTTACATAGCAGGTGAGTAAACATGCTTTTACAGCTCCCTTAAGTCTGAGTCGTTGCTATCAGCCTGCCTCCTTCCTTCCCAGGCATAGTGCAAGTCTGCTTAATCCAGTCCCAGTGCTCTAATTGGCTAACTGCAACCATTTTCTCTGCTCTGCGGGGCATTGAGATTTGGGGGAAAGCGCATAGAGCTGCCTGGAGCCCGAATGAGTCAACGTGTGGCTCTCACAGGGATATACACACATGCTTGCACACTAAGGGGCTGGACAAACGGGGACTCACAGAGAATGATGACGCCACAGCCCTGGCCTGATCTGAACCTTAATTGGCTAACTCACAATCACACAGTAGGAGGTTTTCAGGCCAAGTCAAACAACATATATTGTTTTAAATGGTCTATTTATAATGACTATCTATCTATCTATCTATCTATCTATCTATCTATCTATCTATCTATCTATCTATCTATCTATCTATCTATCTATCTATCTATCTATCTATCTATCTATCTATCTATCTATCCATTTATCTGATAGATGGTAAATGTGACACAAATAATGTTCACAGCTTCGCCTAAACTCAACTATTACCTTTGGTTGGATTTACTTATTTACAAAGTGTGAAATGGCTTTGATGTTAATTTTATTACCATCGAATCGCTCTAGTTAAACTTGCTCACGCTGTAGCAGCAGGTCTCTGCCTCTGTTGCTTCGATGTTTTCTAGCGCAGCCAGCCCCAAACAAACAGGACTGCCCGTCGAGAGGCACTGAAATGTATCACTGCGCATGTGCCTGACGCTTGCCTGACGTTTCTCGTAGAAACCGTAATCCTAACCCTAAGGTATTTGGTTATGCACATGCAGTCATAACATTCGACAGTCAGCCTGTTTTGACGGAACACCGGTCAGTCACTGAGCACAAAAGACTGGATTGAGCATGCAAAGTATGTCAGAAAACATGGACCGTTTTTGTAAGAATACAAGAGTTTCTAATGGATTTAGTATTTAGTAAAGATGCTTGTTTAAACAATTAGCGCTGCATAATAAAAAGATATGACAGGACGGGTGGGGGGCACTGATGGTGGGGCGGCCAGCCTATAATAGAAATGGAATAGAAAAACACTGCAAAAGTCGATATCTAAAAAATGTACCGTCTCCTGGTTGAAAGTGTTTTTGATTTGGTAACTGCTCGACTTTGCACCTCATCCATGTGTGTCTACGGAGGGGAGATTAAATTAAACCCAGTTACCTGAGTTACCTGTTGAGAGTGAGCCAGTCCTCATGTAAGCATCAATAATGAATACTGCCTGGAGCCAAACAGTGTCTTACATTGTACAAAAACTGTAAAGCCTCTCATGCCACCATGGGCGCTAAGCCAGCCTTAAAACATGCATGAGGCTCTATTACTTTTTAATTGCTTTACTGATTTAGTATAAGAACAAAATGAAAACTTATGTTATTCTGTTCTTCTCATTAAAAGTCCTCCTTTGGGCACCATCTATACCTTCCTGTATAGATGTAGTAGGGCTGGGGCTTGAGTACCTACCCCTGTTGCACCATGCCCCTCAAGTGCACTTTTCTTGGGTGAAAATAAATTGAAATTTTGCAGACAGTAAATAAATAAAAACATGCCCAAAATGTCAAATGGATGAAAAATCAATGTTGTGATCCCTTTGAAGTTTGAGCCCCTGCGTCTCTATAGCTATCTGCAAGGACCTGCATCTCCATGGCATAGTATTCCAAATTCAGATACAAGACTCAGTTAGAAGTGCGCTTTTGACACATGTCCATGAGCATTATTTATAGAGAGAAGACAGACAAACTGCTTAACTAATACTCATATTTCAGAATGTGTTTGCAGAGGTTGGGAGTACAGGGTTAGCCGGTTATATAACCCCAGAGGACGGGATATGTTTTTGCAATGAATAGTGCACTACCTAAAATAGTAACTGTGATGATTCGCTAATAGGTCACATACACGTTTTAGAATGTGATGATGTCACAATGTCAGGTCAGGCAGGGGCCAATACAACACTATGGGAGAAATACAGTTTTAGTCTGAAATCTCCAAAACGAAAATTAAGAAATGATTTTCCATCTCAGTATTTGATAGTGATTGAATTCAGAAACCTGCCGTATTATTTTTATGTCTGAAAGTCCTTCCTATTGGCCAACATCACGCTCTTTCAGAGAAAATAAGTAATGACTACGATATTGACCAAAAACTAAGACAAAAAAACTGCAGTTCGCCATACCACAGCTACCATAAGCTACTACTATGGAATTTTCAGTTGCCCTCCACCTCTATATTAAACTATACAGACGGCATTGCGTCATAGAAGGGGGCGTGGCCTCACCGAGAGGGAAAACAGAATCTTTTGGGAAATTTTTCACTCTTTTTAGCCATTTTCTGGTGAAATGTTAATATATATTTATCACATACAAAAAAGTCAAGTCTAAATCAGGTCCATATGGATGTTTATTCACAGCAGACGGAAAAAACGGCAGTCGTAGCTAGCACTAGAACATGTACTGTCTCCTGGGGCTAATGCTAGAATTAGCCCGATGCATTCTTCGTTAACTATGGGCTGTTGAACCACTTTGCTCCTCTCCATGTGTATCTTCAGCATTTTTTAAAGTAGTTTTTGAATAATTAGAGAAAGTTTAGATTTTTCTCCAAACTATTTCCCCTAACTGTTTTCAAATATGTTCATATATTATGGGCAACTCCAGAGATGCCGTCTGTATCTATGGGCTGTTTCGAATGTTGTGATGTCAAGTGAATGCAACCTATTGCTTCCATTCGAGAGCCAGTGTGCCATGATTTAAAAATAAAAAAAAAGCTGGAGGGAAGTTAAAGTTAGCGGGAATCCCTTGTGAACCGTGTGAGGACAAGTGCAATTGTTTTTGTATTTCCAGCCTCATAAATATTGAAGGAGACAGCAAAAGCAGCTTTCGATGTTGACAGAGCGATAAGCATTGCCAGGGCTGTTTTGGCAGAAAAACAGTCCATGCATCACGAGGGCCTCATAGCACTGTCATTAAAACGGAATTGAAAGTCTAAAACCCTGACCATTGCAGCGCAGCCTCGACTGAAGAGGTTGGACATGACTAGAGGACTGGGGTGAATTGAAGGGAGTTGATTTTGCACTCGCCGGTCCATAGGGAGAGGATTGAGAGAAGGGGATATGAGGACAGCAGGGACACTTCCTTTCCTCTGTCCTTGCCTGTGACACCGATCCTCCCTCTAAAAAGTGAGCTCATCCTCTAATACCTGCCAGAACACGGACACTTTTTTAAAGCTTTCTGAAGTCAGACAGCTTTTTGGAAAACAGCCCTGAGTGATCATTTAAGCTTACCTGTTCAAAGCGCGGCTCAAGCGTAAACTAATAAGAAGGACTTCAGAGAAACAAAAAGAGTTTTTTTTCACTTTCTTGACGTTTATTTCCAATTAGTATCACTGTGATTGTTGACTAAAGAGGCGATGGGAGTGGATGTTACCGTACTGTATTTACGAGAAGAGGTACAGTTAATCTGCATAATTGTCTGATAATTCGCTCTTGTCTATTTAGTCCTCAGATGTTATCAAAGCTTAACACTAAAGTCAG
Source organism: Gobius niger (assembly GCF_951799975.1). Classification (NCBI taxonomy): domain Eukaryota; kingdom Metazoa; phylum Chordata; class Actinopteri; order Gobiiformes; family Gobiidae; genus Gobius; species Gobius niger. The sequence goes on along the minus strand of NC_136853.1, from coordinate 31,851,859 downwards.
CCAACAATGTTTCTGCACAGAATTTCACTGTCAGTTCTTCGCAAAACATATGTCAGATCTTGAAAAGTGCAATAAAAATAATCCTCAGTCGTTTACCCAGTGGGACCTTGCCAGAAACCAAAATAATATAGAGAGGAATACAAATAGATAAGCGCCACTGTCTAGGACTAATATGTTTGTTAAAGTTTTGTATCAAGTGGTAGCGGTGCAATGATAGAAGTATTAATTGATAGGGTGACAAAAATAGTACAATTAGCAATCTCTATGCTATGTAGTGCAAGTGTCAATCAATAAAAAGGTAATTTAAAATATTTATTTAAAGCAGAACTAAGTAACTCATGCCCCTAGAGGCCAAAAGCACCACTGCAGGTGTTGTAGCATGTTGCGTTTTTTTAACCCATTAATTGTCCGTGAGAGTAAATACTACGCTGAAAGAAAAGGCAAAGGGAGAGAGGGATATTGTACATTGTGCCACAACCCAATATCACAATGGAGATCATTTTTGTCACTCAAACTTGGCTGTGAATACTGTTTAAGTATAGCGCTAGCACACAGTTAGCTTTGCCCGTTAGCCTGTTAGCTTCTTCTTCCTGATTCTATTAGTGTGTATTGCGCCTCCGACCCAGAGCAGGGAAGGATGCAAGGTCTGTCCAGAAACACCAGGGTGAGATGAAAGACCCCCCCCTCCCCTAATCATCCCATTATCACTTGAATTACCCCCAGAGGGACTATGGAAAGGATTTATTAAGGTAAACAAGTTACTTAGTTCTTCTTTAAAGCCACACTGCGTAGAATTTTACTCCAAACAATAAAATTGAAATACAAGCTTTTGTTTTATGACAGATATTTTCAGTAGGCCTATGGAAAAATACCTCAAACAAACATGTGATTTTGCTGTGAGCGGCTTAGCTCTCCTAAGAGATGACATAACTTTACCGGGAGTGGGTACGTCTCCAGCTCGTTTCCATGACTAAAGTCAGCAGAATTTTTTAGAATGTAGAGTAGGATTAGGATTTCTCACTGCAGTAATAGCATTTTCTGTGTGGAGCTGGTCATTAGGAGCATGTTTTGTACTGAAGGCAACAGTATAGTGCAAAATGTTACGCAGTGTACCTTTAAAGGAACAGGCCACCATTTTTCCATACTGAGATATGTTCTTGCCTGAGCTTAGACGAGTTGATGCGTACCTGTCTGGTCTTTGTGCAGTCACGCAAAACGACCAAAGACGTTGTTGGGATTTGGCCCCTTCCAATGTATTCCTATAGCTCCAAACGGGGGTGAAGTTGGAAGCTACCACGCTCTTCCACGGGCACGCACAAAGACCAGACAGGCACGTATCAACTCGTCTAAGCTCAATATTTATTCATCTTGTGGAAATGGATCAACTGAAAATGGATCATGAACATAAATATTGATAAAAAGGTTCATGTTACTGTTTACTGTGGGTTTACCCAAACGTAAGTGTGAACCAGGCAAACTCTTGTATTTGCCCCTTTGCTGCAATAGAAGCGCAACATTCTCCCTCAGTACGTTTTTACTGAACGCTACATAACCCTCTCCTTCTTTCCATCGGCCAAATATCAGGCCCTCTAAATAAACCACAGGCGTATTTGCACTGATCACAGCTACTAATGCTACACGTATGTGACACTTCTGCGTCAGACAGCTGCAGTGTGATGTAGGACAGTGACATGGCCAATTCTGTCGCCCTGATGTGGCAGAGATGGAACATTTCATGAGAGACCAGATAAACAGAATGAGGCATCAAATGTGTCTGTTTGTGACGGTTGAATGGCTCTCTTGTTATTCCCCAAAAGCCATCCAGAGAGAGTTTTATGCAAAGATAGAGTTCTTTTTGAAATCAATTCATGTTTTTGTTTGGTTGTTTCCTCTGTCAACTCCACCACAATGTCCGGTGGTGTCAGTCTGTATCTGGAAGTCCGACAGGGTCTTGGCTCGGTCATTCTCTTCTCCACACACACATTTTACTCAATTGGACAATTTCCACGTCTTCAGGCCAGTCCCTTCCCTGAGCAACTGACCAGGAAGAACTGATTACTTACACAGGCCCAGTAATTAACATGAGGGACAGAGAGTGTTTCACGTCCCAAGCTGAAGAATAGTGACAAAGAAACTGTCCTTGATGAGTCAAACCCAGGAGATCCTCTGCACATTTCTATGAACACTGTGGCCACTATAAACAGCCTGAGGTGATCACAACTGCAATATCAATGAATCTACTGCTTATTCACCTCACATGTGCTGCTTTATGTACATTTGTAAATCCACGATTCATTTTGTTGCATGCCCTTATGGACTTGAATGTTCCTTCACTGACAATGGCAAAAATAATAATAATTGTGATTCAGATTTTTTTGTGAATGCATTTCTATCCTTAGATGTAGTTTCATGTTTAGTAGAATTTAGTTTAAAATACTCCTCCTGGCTCACAAGTCGCTGGCATTGACCCAAAGGATTTGTTTGACCTTCTGATGCCATACGCTCTGCAAAGGACTCTGAGATCCCACAAGTTTTATCCAAACACAGCAAAGAGTCTTTCAGGTATAGAACGCATGGAAGACTCAAGATGAAGTACAGCACTTTTTAGCATTGCCTACAAATAGTTAATCTCAAATTCTTGTTTTTATTTTGTTTTTTGGTTTGCTGCTGTCTTGAATTGTATGTTGTATTTTGTATTTTTGTCCCATAAATTTTGTGAAGCACTGTCCCCGGGCACTAAAACGTAGACTTGAACTAGTTTACCCAGACCATATTAATGTTTTACATCTCAGTAATAATGTTAGTCACAGTGCTATTGCTCGGACTGCTCAGTTTACCACAGAAGCAGCCTTTGGCCACAAAAGCTCTTGATGTGAATATTAATAGTGTGGGAGAGTGTCCCCAAGCTGCACTGCGGACCAAATCAAACACACCTCTGTTCTCAGTCGGCAGCAGCAATCTGACCAGGAAAAGGACGTGTGCACAACAGGCTTTAAAAAGAAAACACTAACCTCACTACACCCTGCTTATTTTCACAGAATGAAAGAACTACGGTGAGAAAACAATTTTGTTTCTTTTGAAGAACAAACCAACGTGCAGTATAGTTTAAGTAAAGAGTTTAAACAGGATTTTTCGTATCTAGCCACAATTTTACAATAACCCAAATGCATTTTATTATAGATCCTATTATTAATTAGCATAGCTCAAAATGTTATTGTCTTTAAAAGGTTATATTGTCATCCAATCAGATTTTGGATGAGCTCCCTTCGTAGGCTTCAGATTCAGTTCTGCAGGCGCTCCTCAATATAAAGAAAGCAAATAGAGCAACCCTCCAGCCAATCAGAAGCCTGGGTTTACGGGGTTTACATGTCCCCAGTGCCCGCTAGCTGGCCCAAGGTGACGCTAATGCATGTCATTGGACGACGCTGCCGTCTATCACACAGTGAGAGTTGGCGAGCTGTGTTTGAAATGTTGCTCCGCTGCTAAAACAACCGATAAAACTTTGTTTTTTACCCTTGAATGGCTGCACTTTGATGTAACCAAGTAAATTAGTTTCACTGCAGATATGTTTGCCATCCCTATCACTGTATTTTTTTTATTTTAACTGAACTGTTTGATCCTGGCGCTACCCAAAACTGGGGCTTGTCCGAACTTATAACCCACTCGAACACTGGCCAGAGTCTGGAATATGCGGCTTTGAAAACTGAAGGACTTAATTTTGAGAACACAGACTAAAAATATTCTACCAGTGCATATTGGAGACCACAGAGTGAATGACATTTGTAGGAGTGAGCGCTGGTATTATGGCAGCGTCTGGGGTGAGTCACTGCGTTCATATCAGTGCTGTATAGTCAAGTGATATTTCAACTTTTTAATATGTTGTTGCCTGTGTGGTATACTGTGAGGCATTGGCTAATTAAACTGCATGTGCAGCATAATAGTGCAATCTAAAGCTTGGTCCTATTAGTGCTGCCTTCTGCACGTCTCCACAGGTAGACACAGGGCTGAGGGAAAGGCTGCTTCAGCCTCTTTTACATTATCGGTGTAAGTGTGTGAAGGCCTGGGTACATCCCACCACTGGCATTACATACTGTATAAACAAGGTAGTGCCAGTAAATATTTATATTTTTAAATCTACATTTATACTTCCATGGCAATCTGTACAGTGTCTACAGTTAGTATAAGATGTGTGAACATTCACAGTCAAGGTGTAAGAAAGCCAAGTGAAAAAAAAATCCAAAACAAGATGTCCCTTTCACAACTTCCCACAGCTCAATATGTGGATTCAGGCACCATTACTCTTTCTCTGTGTCAGAATGACCACCATCACAGATTTAAGTGCAGGCAAAAGAAAACTCCAACTGCCAGAAACTTACAAACTATTCTTTACGGGAGAAATTAGACGAGCAAGTCTCCATAGCCTTTCACGACAATTGTCGATCAGTGGCTCAGTGACACCTCACAATTGTATTTCTGGAACAATCTAAAACTTGCTGTCACACTGGAACTGACGAGGCACAGTGCAACTCTATTACTATTCTGCTCATGTCAGTGCCTTATTTCACACTGAAATTCATCCCATGTGTTACAAGCTGGCACGGTGAAGGAGTTTGGTGGACTGACCCTTAACAAAATGTTTGCAATCAATGGTGGTCAAAGTACTTCATTTCATTACTTGGGGTGAAAGTACAGATACTACTGGTCGACTATTACCCCAGTGAATATAAAAGTTCCTCTGTCAATTTTTACTTAAAGGCATATATGCCAATTGTGCCAGAGATCACCACCTATACGGCAACAACAGGGGCAACCTCTTTGTTTTCAAGAATCATGGCATTGACAGTACATCTAAACACCTACAGCTCTGGAGTGTGCATAATAAACACAACAAGCCACTAAAGCTTTTAAAATGGGAGAAAATATGCTGCTAATTTTATATTTCTTCTTTGGGGCCTTTATGGAAATGTTGTGGAGTAGAAATGAATATAGTTTCTTTCAAATATAGGAAAAAAAGTAGTAATTTCTCAACAAAAATACAACTCTGGCAAAGTACAGATACTCAAAAACTGACTTGTGTGTGTTAGAGAAATAACAATGGTGTTCGAGAGGATAGATGAATGACAGGCAGCAGTCTGGATGTCTTATGCAGGAGAAGTTTATTTACCATCGGTGCGGGACCCGGAGACATGAACTCGAGACATTGCGCTAGTCCTACCATTCAAGTCTGTCTATGCTTCCACAGAAGAGGGATAAATACCCTCTCAGAGCGTCATACTGATACGCAAGCATTCAGTGGCAGAGAGTGGGCGCCTGAGCACCACAGTCAAGGCTATGACAGAGATAGTACGACTGTACAGCCTGACCCAGTATGATAAATAGAGATTTAATGTTATCCTCAAACAGTGTGTTAAAGGGATGATTGTGGGGTTTTTCATCTCCCCCTGGTGTCTTGGGCCAGAAAACCATCCTAGGAACTTCCCTATCTCCAGATCAGAGACACAATACACACTAATGGAATCACGAAGAAGAAGTAGCTGTGTTTTGAGTGAAAAAAAAAAATCTCCATTGTGTAATTGAAAGTACAATATCCTTCTCTCCCTTTGTCTTTTCTGTCAGTGTAGTATTTACTCTCAAGGAGAATTAATGAATAAAAAAACGCAACATGCCATAGCACCTGCAGTGGCGCTTATGGCCTATAGGGACACGAGTTACTTAGTTCTGCTTTAAGCACATCTGTTGCAAATTAATATTCCGGCCACAAAGATGAACACACTTTTAAGGTGCAAGTCTGAAGGGGCTGATGTCTCAATGGCCGGATCAAGGTTTTACAAAACAAGCTGACTTCTTGTGCCGCATGCGTCTGATTCCCCAATGACAGAAGATCATTAGACAGAGGAACATCTCAGGACAGCAGAGCACTGAGGTGACCTCAGGCAAACCACCTGATGGATGCGTCTATCCTTCACCATTAGTGAGACAGGGGAGTAAAGGACACAAGGATTTTGGAGGGGGAAAGATGCTGGCAGCCTGTGATGAAGTCTTATTAAGGAGGACCAAATTTAACATGAGCAACGTTGTGCCAGTGCTGCCAGATGAGATGTGTCCACACCTGTGTCAACCTTGTCACTCCATAATGACTCTAAATTTTTGCAAGATCATAATGGATTGGTTTGGGGAAGTGACGTCTCAGAGATAGCACACGGGATATTGCTTGTCAAAGTAAAGAAGAGTGCACATGGGAAAGTTTTGTAATGAACTGTTGTATTATTTTAAAAGATTGTGTGTGGTGGAAGTTTTAAATCTCTGAGGATAGACGGCACACGATTATAATACAATTCCTGAAGCAGCGGAGGCTCTTGTGTGCCGATCTGCACCACAGACAAACTGGCCTTTTACCACGAACAAACATGGCTCTCTTATGATCAAAGCTGACTTTTGAGCTGACAAACAGCGCGATATCACTCATGGGCAAAGGAACAGTCAGTCAAAATGATTCTTATATTTTAGCACAGCATGCCTATTTCACAATGGTTTGTGACAGTAGTTGGTTTGTAGCCATGAGGATTGAAGAACTGCTTTGCATCATAGCATTTCTTTGGGTTAAGTTAGGGTTTTGGTTAAATGAACAGGACACCGGTTTTCCGTACTGAGATATGCTCTTACCTGAGCATAGACGAGTTGATGCGTAACTGTCTGGTCTTTGTGTGTGCGCTCAGTCATGCAAATAGACCAAAGACGTTGACCTCTCCCAGCATATTCCTATAGCTCCAAACGGGGGTGAAGTTAAAAGCGACAACGCTCTTACGTTCAACGTTTTCCCTATTTAAATACGTGAGTAGTTACACAATCCAAGAATAGTTACATAAAATTAAACATATCGACTTTCTAAGCCGATAAAAAGGGGTACCAAGGCATAATAATACCTTAGGAGCACTTTGACGTCCGTGCAGAAAAGTCGAAGTGCTCCTAATATTAATACGCCTTACAATATAGTACCCCCTTTGACATGTTTAATTTTGTGTAGCTATACTTGGATCGTGCAACTTTTCACGTAACTGTATTTAAAAAGGGAAAACATGGAAGAGCCCGGTCGCTTCTAGCCTGGTTTCACCATACCCTCGTACTCATTTCGTTTCATACAGAGGGTCTGGATCTTCACAATTGAGCTCCAATATCAGGTGGGAGGGGTGAACTCCTTTGAAACGATTGGATCTGATTTTCGCTAGCGTCTGATCCTGTGTAATGCGCCCGAGTGAGTGAAGCAAGCTCTTGGGAGCATTCCTTGCGTATTCAAAGGCTTCAGTTTAAATATTTGGATATTTGGGAGCTGAGCCAGAACAATTTGAAGAGCTTCCATTACTTTCGTAACAACCGCCATTGCCAAACTACAACCAGCAAATGCAGCGCAAATGTTTGACATCCCCTACAACACCTGCTTCCCCCGCTCGCTGAATGGTTACTGAGATCAGGTGGCGACGTAAATGTGGGGAAATGATAATTGACCGGAGTTTACGGATGGCTAAGGCCAGGCTAGGTCGCTTATAACTTTATCCCGTTTTGCCCCATAGAGAAGAGGAGGAGGAGAGGCTAAATGCTAACAACATCTTTGGTCTGTTTGCGTGACTGAGCGCACGCACAAAGACCAGACAGTTACGCACCAACTCGTCTAAGCTCAGGTAAGAACATGTCTCAGTATGGAAAAACGGTGGCCTGTTCCTTTAATGTGGTGTGATTTCCCACTACAGTATGTTCTATGGAGAGAGTTCTTTCTGGGCTCGGCCACAGCGCTGCCACAAACCAAATCGACGACAAGCCAAAGGGGACTGTCGCCTTTGCAGGTCATTCCAATGTATCCACGCTTTTTGGGCCCATGAATACATTGCCAAGCTACAACAATAAGCTTATAGGTAGCCTGTATTACAATGGAACAGGTCACATCACACACACACAAACACAAAAACGTTATCCATTTAACGTCTGCCAAGCCCTTGTAATCAAGTTAAAAGTGGCCAAATAGACGGTGAACCACAGTGAAGCAAACGTATGGAGGAGGAACAAAGGAAACATCCAATGAGTTTAAGAGTCCTGCCGAGGTCTTGACGCAAATGTGGAGCGGACGGGGTTGCCATGGAAACCCCACCCCTACCTCTAGTGAGTCAACGCGTAAAAAAGAAGGACAGCATAATGGGAGGATGAAAACAAGAAAGAATAACACAATGAGCAAAAGATCTGCCTCACCACTTCTCCTTCACTTTATGTGTAGAAAACTAAGTAAGGAAAAAAGAGAATATGATTTTTGTCAGGGCATTGCCTCATCTTCATCTGGTTTTCCGACAACTTCTGTCCTGGCTACTTCACTTTTTGTCAAGCTCAAATATCTGATGGTTATTATGAGTGTTCTCCCCATTGGACTAAATAATGAAGCAGAGGACAGGAGGGAGCAGTTAAAGTTTTATCATCCTGATTATTACAGTCATCCATCAGAGAAAAGGTGATTAAACACAGTGGAGGCAGGTGACAAACTGGCCATTTGTTCAGGATTAGCTTTGGGCATTAACTTGGGGGGGCCAACACTTTGTCCGAATGGCCTGTGAGGGCAACATAGAGCATTGTTTTCTGGCACAATATATAGCCAAATTATTGTAGAAATCTTCACTAACGGAGAATCCATATCGCAACATCTGACTGCATCTAACACATTGTATGCACATGTTGAATTGTTTGCTGTCGGTGATCCCACACTTGCGCAGTACACCATGCTTCCACAGTCAACACAGCCCACACAAAACCCTCGTTAATATCTTGAACAGAATTTAGCGACATCCACCAGCTGTGTAGTCACCGAACAAACTGAAACAAAAAGCGTTGACTAATTTAGATCATGTTTGTGCCGAGGATCGCGAGGTACAGCCCTGACTGCTGCAAGCGAAAAGTCCTAAATGTCATAAACAGTACAGTACGGTACAGTACACATAACATTGAACTAGTCCAAACACTGAAAACGTCGGGGGTGGAGGGAGCAGACTGGTTATTTCGTAATTTTTTTTACATTTGACATGCTCTGGAATTCAAACTCCTCAATGGGCCACATTAAATCAATTGACCTTGACACATGTGATGCAAGTCTATAAGTCTATATTTTCACCTTAACCAGTTTAACAATTACACATATCTATTATATTAATCAACACTTTAATATTAAAAAGCATATCACAGTGAAACGCCAAATAATCCAAGGGATCCTCCTGCTAAACCATCCCAACAATTTGGACAAAATGCCCTGCAACATTAGCCTGGTTTTACCATACCCGTGTACTCATTGCGTTTCGTACAAGGGTCTGGAACTTCACAATTGAGCTCCGTTATCAGGTGGGAGGGGTTGAACTCCTTTGAAACGATTGGATCTGATTTTCGCTAGCGTTTCGAATGAGTGAAGTAAGCTATCAAAACTCTTGGGGGCATTCCATGCGCATTCCAAGGCTTCAATTTCAATATCTGGATATTTGGGAGCCGAGCCAGAACGGACTGAAGAGCTTCCATTACTTTCGTATCCGCCGCCATTGCCAAACTACAACCAGCAAATGCGGCGCAAATCCTTGACGTCGCCTACAACGCCCGCCTCCCCCGCTCGCTGAATGGCTGGTTGAAATTCAACCGATGTAACGCGGCCACTGAGATCAGACCCAGACGTACATGTAGGGAAATGATAATTGATCGCAGTTTACGGAAGGCTCAGGCCAGGCTAGTGCAGTACATTTAGGAAGTGAATGTTTAAAAAAAAAAAAAAACTGATACTGTGTGTGGCTGGACTGTCTACTCCATCTACTACATTTAATACAGCTATTTGATTACTATGCGAGGCTTTACACGATGTAAACTCAGCAAATTTAATCATGGGACAGAGTTCGGACGGTCATTCAGTCTGATCCAAACTGCTGTTAGCTGTTGCTTTCTTCGTGTTTAATCTGATTGAAATCTCTGAAATTTTATGCTGCTCTCCTCCCTTCGATTGGTTGTGTAGCAAAGAGCGATGTGTGTTCAATTCATCACATTGATTTGATTATTTAGCACAATCTGTTGTCAAACGTTTTCAGCTGATTTACAATGGAGTACGAAGGGCTCCAGGAGGCGACCCGGTTCAGGAGCATGTGCATGTGACGTTTTTTTTTTTCTTTTTGTAGGGTAACATTCTTTTTGTCCCATAAAAGTATGGAGTAAAAGTAGAAATTTGTGGAAAAAATAAGCCATGAAGCTTGCATTGTATTATGATTTGTTGATGTTGTGTATGGTTAACCCTAATAGTCAATCTGTGACAAAAAGGGGTTTACAAAAATTAGGTTTAGTCCCTTTAACCTGCAAAAGTTCAGTTTTAGTCATGAATCTATAACAGCCACAAAGTGTTGCAGCTTGTTCTGTGAAAACACTGACAGAAATGGGGGAGACAAGACAAATGGAAACAATAACAGTTTTTAAATATCCATATTGCCTGAACTTATCAACGATCACACCAACCAATGTGAGCAGACAGATTGATGAGCCGCATGTTCTTTGTCGTATCTCATTAGTAAACAGCAACCGTATTGAGCACAGTTGTCCCTCCCATTAACACAAATGCACATCCCCTGTGGGCATCAACCCCCCCATTAACTTCTGTCAGAGCCACAATGTCCTGCTCCCAAAACATACGCTGGTGAGAAAAGCCCACACTCCCATCAAATCAACGGAGCACTTACATCTGTCTGTTGCTGAGATATACGTATATTAGCAATCAAATGTATCATAAACGTGGATACATTTGTGACATATCGGAATACGGATAGTTCCAAACCAGGATCAATACAAGAAGATTTTAGACAAACTACCCACACATACTGTCCTGACGTGCTGAGCAGCTGCTTATACTGCATGGTGCTTGGGTAACTCCACAGCCTCTGGAATTATTTTAAATAATGAAACTAATAATCTATTAAGCACCACACTCTCACTTGAACAATAAAAAAAAACATAGATTGCATTGACTAGGTTTACACATAATGACGCCAAATCCCACAAATTTCCCTTTGTGACCGGGGATTGGTCATGTTTCGGTTCAACATGTTCGAGTCGGTCTATTTGTGTATCATTTCAGAACAATTTTGGTCCATTTATTTGCTAGTGCAAGGTTAACTGAGGCGGAACAAATGTTTCACACAGACGAGGTGGAAGTTTGGACTTACTGGAGCTGCAGGGAACGAGTGCCACCCTGAGATCTCTGCCAGGAGTCAGGACTCGGGAGCCTCGTGTAAAACTTTAGTTATGTCTGATACACATGATTTATTCCATGTGCTTTTGTTGTTATTGCGCTTTGACTGTCATCGCTCATATTGGTCTGTTCACTGGCTTTAGAGCGGATATTAATAAAGTTTGAAAGATACATTTTATTATTTTATTGCATTGCATTAATTTAACCAGGATTGTCCCACTGAGATTAAGCATCTCTTTTTCAGAAGAGTCCTGGCCCCAGAGGGGAAACTATTGTACATGTTATTAGTGGTAGGGGAAACCGGAGAACCCGGAGGAAACCTACGCAGACACGGGGAGAACATGCAAACTCCACACAGAAAGGCCCAATCCAGGTGGGAATCGAACTCGGGACCTTCTAGCCGTGAGGCGTGAGTGATAACCTTGCACCACGGTGGCGGCACAGAAGTTGATTTGTACCCAATATGGCTAAATCTACAGAAAATTATTTTCAAGAGACATTTATCTCTTTGAATTGTTTTTGAATCATTATCACTTACCTGCGTCACTTTATAAACCACTTGCACTATGATGTAACCCTGCACTGCTAAAACAGTCTTGTTTATAGTCTGTTTACTTAATTATTTACTGTCTATACAAAGTCCTTGGTAGTCATTGTACATAAGATACCACTATTTTACTATTTAATCATTTTTTGTTTATTTTCTCACATTTTCTGCCTATTTGCACACCCTGAGTGTTTCTAAGAGCTGTATGTGACATTTCTCCATTGTGAGATCAATAAAGGCTATCTTATCTTATCTTATCTTATCTTATCTTATTAATACTACTTTTGAACAGCTACATTTTGCATGTTTATTTTTTTTCTGTATTTTTGTTTTTTGTACCAAAAAAAACCAAACCATGCCCCTCCAAATAGTTGAAACGAACCCAAAATATAATTTCCGTGGACCCCTAGCCTTAACAGAATAGTTTCCAAATCCTAATCACATGGGAGACCGTTTCTAAACGTTTCTAGCGCTACATCTCATAAAAGTAACTGCTGCCTTTTGCTCCATGTAAAGCAGATGCTTTAAAAAGTGACTGGTGAACCAGCCCTTTTCGTTGCAGCCACACTGCACAGCCACACACTGCTCGCCCAGTGCTGTGCTCGGCTTCCTATCGCTCCATCGGCCTTAGACTGTGCACTGTTAAACACGCCAAAGTGGTATGTTCCCCCATTTTTTAGCTACTGTATTTCTCAATTTCTTATAGGCTTAGTTTTAGTTAGTAATATTCTCTTAAAGTGTCCAGGTAGTGTTTAGGTTGTCAGTATTAAGTCTGGTTAGAGTCGGCATCCACTACATTTTGAGAGTGGAACATACGCAAGCAAATAAGAATGAGAAGAAAAAAGAGTGAGCCATTAAGCGGAGGGCAATCAGCAGTGTTATTAGCGGTTCACAAAACTCACCAACTGTCTTAATGTTTTTGGTCATTTACCGCCGATTGGGGAAAAAAAACTCTGGGCTCTTACGCTTTTCTTTTAAATACACAAACTCTGAGTACATGAAGTACATATGCTTTCACTTCTGTTTGTGTTATATGAGGAGTTATGTCATTATGGAAGTTTTTACTTCAGTTTTTCGTGGCATAAATAATTAAACCGGGTTTACTTTGATGCGACGCGACCAGGACACATTATCATTTCAGACGGCCCCTAAAGGGCTCAGAGGCAGGATGCAAACAAGGCTCACCAATTGTAGCCGTGAGCAGAGTATGAGTGTGGTGTTACACGGTAAAAGGGCATATTGACCTTCATTCACAAAAAATAGACCACCAATGGAGTTCAGGATAGAATTTAATAAATGTACTGTTACCATAGTAACCCTCCATGTTTCTAGTCCAAGTAAACATTTTCCATTTACTAACATTATTTAAAAACAATATAACACACTGTTGTGTACAAATACTTTAATGTGAACGATAACTCTATTATTATATTTATAAGACTTTAAAATGTAAAATACAGGAGTTAAAGCATTTGGTCACGCCTGTGTGCAAGATTACTGGCAGTGACTAGCAGCTAAAGGACAATGTTTTGCTAGTTCACCCTGTGATGCAGACGAAATCTTTGGCAACACCTACAAATGGAGACGCCACAAGAAAAAATCTTGTCTGGACGCCACGGTGGTCCAAGAGCTGAAGCTCGCACTGACAGCAACCGCAGTCTGTAACACCAGCTGCGGACAGAGAGAGAGGACACGACCTCCATTGAAATTGCTCTGCATGAGAAGAAGCACCGCTCCCACCTCCTCAAGCAGACACTGGACCTCAACAGAGCTGAGGTCAGCTCCACGCTCATAACCAGAGCCTACAGGAGGAAAACAGGACCCTCCGAGCCTCCATCTCTGAACGGGACAGTAAGAATCTCCTACTACAGCAGCAGATAGACAGTCAGAGAGAGCTTTAAAACGGTGACTCATGCGCTCAAGGCCAGTTATGAGAAACTCAAGCTGTCAAACGAGAAGTTTCAGAAGAAAGTAAAGGAGCTGAACGGACAGATTGACTCAGCAGTGTGTCCTCAATGTCCAAATAAAGCAGACACTTCAACAACAGCTGCTCCAGAAAACACAGGAGATGACACAGTAGCACCAGAGGAACACGACACTCACCCAAAAGTATGAGGCCCTTCAAAAGGACCACAGCACAATGACAAAGAAGGTCCACGAGATGGCAGTGAACATGGGAAGGCTTGAGGACCAGAAGCTCCATGAAGGTAGGTTATCTTTTTTGTTTTGTTAGGGTTATATATTCCTACTTTAGGTGCAGTGTCTATAAAACTCACAGCTGTCTTTGAACAGATCGACAGGCTTCATACTAATGTATGTGCCAGGTAATAGTTTGAAAGATAAAACAATAGTTTGTTGTTTGACAAATTTAAACTGTCATTATGTACATTGGTGGTGCATGTGCCTTACAGCAACAAGGTCCCGGGTTGGATTCTCGCGCCAGGCAGGGCCTTTCTGTAAGGAGTTTGCACATTGTCCCCTTTTGTGTGTAGGTTTCCCCTTCCACTAAAACTATGTAGCACCTATACCAAATAGTATCTCCTCTGGAGCCAGGCCTCCCCTGAAACACAGAGTCCAAATCTCATCTAACATTTTATTTAACATTCCTTGTTAAATAAAGGTCAAATAGATCTAAAGAAGCCTAATCATGGTGTTAAGCATATAAGTCTAACCCAAACAATAATATATAAACCTCAATCATGTACCTGTTTCTCCAAGTCCTGGCTTTAACCTTAACCAGATAGTATTGTCCATATCAAATATGTGATGGTAAAATAGCTGGGGACTGTCCGACGGCATAGACAATTTATTTTTGACGGTTTAATTATTAAGACATTAAAGAGCTATTGATATATTACTCTCTATAGAACAGTGGGGTAATGATGGGATTTACGGCTCTTTACTTCGGATCCATTCATTTTCAAAGAGCCGTTCAGATAACTTGCAATATCTAAGACGCCATCAATAGGCACACATTTGAATAATCTAAATTTACAACCGATATTTGCACTTTGAAAAAAAAATGTCTGTGAATAAAATCTTCCACCCCAACTAATAAAAAGAGGCTGCAACTCATTTTTTGTGCATTTAGCTTTGACTTTAGTGCAAAAAGCTTTCACTTGTGTCGCCTGCTCCATTGGTGGCCTGATTCTAGTGTTTGTTTCGGGGGAGTACTGGATAAAATTGACGAAAATTGGCTCAGCCTCTGTCAAGCTATGAGTGCGAGGCTAAACAAAGGAAACAGTTTTTATCCCAAATAGCAGTAAGTTTCTTCTTTTGGAGTCTGTAGGTTTTTGGTAACCAATTTTTGGCTGGTTTACATGCAATACTTTGCTTTAATTTACCCTCACCCCAGTCAAGGTTTCTTTTAATCAAGGAATAAAGAAGGAACAAGGATGGGCAGCCATGTTTATGATTAGTATGTGTCAATTCATTCTGAGTTTTGGAACCCTTGAACAAACATCTTTATACTTATTCTGATAGTTCTTGATGCTGCTTATAGAAACTGTCGATAGAAACAGAATGGCTGAGGAAGTGAACAACTTCTACCTTTTGACCTGAGTGTGATCTCCTGATATTCAGCTCCATTATACAAGACAGTGGCTCTTCACTAAGTGCTTTAGTGTGTCAGTAGAAAATAGGGGCTTGTGGGTGGACATAAAGGACGGAAGCCAATGAGTCAACCAGAGGAGCAAAGGTAACACAGATGGATAAAGAGTGTCTCCCAGCTAATGGTAAATGTTCACAGCTACTCCTGAAAAAAACGCCTTTGAAAATTTAATGCTGCTTTCAAAATAACTTTTTTTTACCATAATCCATGATGTGAATCCTGACTTTTTCGGAGAAATACTTGTTTGATTGTAGTATAAGCTGTTATTAGCCAAAAACAATTTGACTGACTCAAGATTTATAAAGTAATTATTTAAAATTGTATAAAGAGTGTTTTATATTCAGCAGGGAGAAACCCTGTGTCAAGTCATAGAGCAGGGGTCTCCAACAGCCGGCCCGCGGGCCACTTCCGGCCCGTGAGATGATTCAAACTGGACCATGCTGTGCAGAGTTTTGAATTTTTTAACCTCTAACCCCCGCCTTAACCCAGCACATTTTCTCCGGTTCAGATTTACCCAAATCTAAAAGCTTCTCGACTGGAGAGTAACAGTGTTTACGTTTTTGAAGCATTTTGTTGTTTTTGTAGGGTTTTTTTGTGGTGGTTTTTGTCATGTGTGTGGTCACTTTTTTATTGTATTACTTTTGCTTTTCACATTTTTGTTGCTTCTTTGTCGCTTTTTTTGTCACTTATTTATTTTCATCCTCGTTTCCGTTGCTTAATCCAGCCACTCGGGGGCAGCTTAGATTAAAAAAAAGGAATTCCACACGGATTCCAGCAGAGGGCACTGACATAATAAGAGATCAGGATACAAACAGCATATTATAGCCACGTGGTAAATGGACAGTCTGCCCCAGGGCGGCTGTGGCTACAATAGTAACTTGTAACTAGTAACTAATTTATTGAAAAAGGTTTCCTCAATAGTATTTTCTCAGTTAAAGCAAATTTTACTGGAGCTTTTGTTCATGGACCCCGGCAAAACACTCAATACACCCGATATATTTGGCCCCCAGGGAAATTTACTTGGAGACCCCGTCATAGAGTCATAGTTACTATGTAAGTTACACAGTGGCACCAGCATTATGCATCTTCACTATTAAGATCCCTTTTATGCACAGTGCACACCCATTATTATTATTATTTTTTTTCCGAAAAAGGTATTCCTTCTAGGTCTGTGGCGCTGCCCCTCACTGCTTCCTGAATCTCTCACATAAAATCTGTGTGGATTACCAGATGATAGGCATGATTTCACATGGGCCCAGGCCATTAACGCGCTGACCTTGGATTTCAACCAAGCAATTTGTCTAAGCGCGGGCACTGCACTGGTTGCCCTCATCACTTGTATCCAGTGGGATTGATTGGCGTGAGTTCCAGGGCATCTTCCTTACTGTGCATTTTAGTTCTTCTAACTCTTTTGTATTTCTTTGAAACGCCAATAGCCAAACACACTTCAGCGACGATGATTCAGTGGAGTTTTATCACAGCTCTCACTGGACTTCCACGTCTCTCTCTTTAACTTAATTCTCTGTGGTACTTTATAGAATTGTCTCATGAACTCCTTTACACACGAAAAATGATAAATGCATAGGTTCAAATGTCTAAGTATTGTTCATAATATTAACTTTTTTTTAAGGCGCCAAACAAAAGTAAAAGCACGATGCACATTCTAGGTGATGAAATGTTTTCTACCATAAGAATAATATAGCAGAAAAATTGAAATAACTGTGGACTACATACTAAAGTCCATAATATGTAGTCTTTTTTGCTACATTTCAGTGAAAACAAATAAAATGTTCCTTATGTGTGTAGTATTAGAAGGATTACCTGTGTTCATAAAGCACACAGTATAATAACAAACAAGCTGATTTACAACACATGAAGCTGTATGATCTGCTTCTCTGTTAGTAAGATGTAGTAGCATGACTAAGCCTCTTCCTCTGCGACACACAAGTCCATCGTTAACCTCCCCATGCCCTCTCTGCTACATTTTGTTTGCATTTGCCACAATCATTTATGTTTATTATAATTAAACCCTTTGTTTTTCCCATCTTCGTTTGTGTGCTCGAGACTATTTGTTTTGCTGTTCATTCTCACCTATTCACCGCCTCCATTTGGAGTGTCTGGGAGCAGGCACGCATATCAAAGAAAATTGCACCCCTCTTGCTAACATATAGCCGTCTCCATTTTGCTTTGTATATTTCTGAGAGAGTAAAAGAGGCACCATTCAAACCATCTCAGGCCTTAAGGAATGCTTTTCATTTAGGGATTCAATAGATGGCAACATGCAGCAGCTGCAGCTGATGGTAGAGGGAGACAAGTGTGATGACAGCACCCCCAACCATGTGGTAATACGTGATCAGAGGCTAGAGTATGCTTTGGATCAGTCTCAGACCTGCATATATAAGGTTGTGTCACACAGACCATCTTGAGTAAAGCAATACCATTCACCGTACAAAGTCAGAACAGCAAAAACCAAGAGGAGAGGAAAGGATCTGCCCAATGTAAACGTATAACAGGTGTCTCAAAACACTTTGAACATTGAAAAATGCTCTTGAAGGTGTTATAGAAATTAGGGCTGAAAGATATATCGTCATCGTATCGATATCAAGATATGAACATTTAAGATGTCGATGTCGCAAAACAAAAATATATCGTTATCGTTTTTAGATCGAGATATCAACATTCAAAAAAATTAAATTTGAAAAAGCAAGATATAAACAATATAGATTTTCATCAATAAAACTGCACTCTTTTGCATTATGATTTTATTTTTCTGAAAAATGCTTAGTTTTCACCTAGCCCATAGTTATATTGTATCGTATCAATATCGAGATATCTGTCATGAATATCGAGATATGAAATTTTGTCCATATTGTTCAGCCCTAGTAGAAATCAGTCGTGAGCAAGAAGCGTATAAACGCAAAATAATTTGGAGCGCTCACCACACAGAGCCACCAGCTAAGGTTTGACATGAGGTTGACTTCCCAGGAATTATTCAAGCGGGAAAAAAGGTGTATAGATTTTTTTCTATAATTAAATAAAAAGATAATAGCTAATAATGTAATTCTGAAGTAGGCAAATTACTTTGTGAAGGGCCAATTTTCTCCCACAAAAGACCAGGGGCTGAACCTCTCAATAGTAAAGCGCCACTTTCTCCAAGTCCGGGTGATGCACAACACTTATGACTGATGGAGTTTTGGGGCCATCCTCTTAAAAAGACAGTGTCTGCAACAATCCTTTGAGGTATCTGATCCCCAATAAGTCAAATGATATTGATACGACTCGAATACACTGCAGCCATGAAAGATTGTATTGGGAACTCACAGGGGATGGTCCGGAGGTACAGGTTGTCCCGGATGATCTGCTGCAGCTCGTGGTCCACTGAACCTTTTTGGAAGCGCAGGTTGAGGTAGTGCCGCAGGTCCTTGTCAATAACACCTCCTATAAAGAAAAGAGCATGACTTTTTTGTTTGTTTTTACTGTCAAATGAAACTGCAATTGTGAAAGGATAAAGGGACAGCTCCAACATATACTAAAAGGGTCAGACAGGAAAAACGTCTGGAAACCTACAAAGCAGAAACCTTAAATCTGGTTAACACACATCGAGTATTGAGCATTAACTGTGTACATTTAACGTAACAAGGCAGAAGTAGTTTGCTCAGTCACTTTGAATTGTCTGCATGATCAAAGTGCGGATGTAAAAACTAGTCAGTAAGCTTAAAAATGATAAAGCAGTTGTGAATGCTAATGATGAAACTGCAGTATACTATCAATAATTTAATTTTCATATTCATGTATTTATCGATTTCAATTAGGAAAGAACATATTAATCAATGTGGCGGCCAACAGATTCCACATAAATATGCTGGAATTAGCACAAAAGCTAAATTCCATCCATTGTAGGCAGGTAGAAAAAACAAACAATTAGTTAAGCAATAACATGATGGGAACACACTGTTTAAAAAAGAGAAAGTCCAAGGAAAAACTCATTAATTAATGGGGAGCGTAACCAATCCAGCCAATTCTTAAGTACCCCTTTAAATGCTAGGAAGGTCCCACAATCAAAATAGATGCAGATATTTTGAGCCAAACTCATTTCTTTAAAGAATTGGAGTCTTGTCACGGTGGCAAAACACACAAAACACATATATAGAATTTTGAAAAACCAAAATAAACCACGCACTCCGAGAGGATGTGCAGTGTCTAGTGTTAAAACTGTTAAATGCTCAGAGCCTGTTTCGATTGCATGACCATGATCCGCTAAAAGAGAACCTTACATATCACACACGCCACACACTAAAGCGCCTCAGGAGATACTGTTTATATTGATACACAAACTGAATGGGTTCATTTGTACGTGCAAAGAAATCAACTAGACTTTCTCTCAAGAGCTGCATTTACTCCTGTCCTCTTCAGTCTCTCTCATTTTCCCATCCCCCCTTCACCTGAGCGCCATCTCCTGTCCTGTTCAGGGGTCCTCAGTCTTTCAGTGGACCCCTCCACATACGGCTAGTGCATTGCGACCATGAGGATCCATGAAACACACAATAATCTCCCTTTAAACCAGTCAGCAACATTGATCAGGACAGCGTTGATCCGTCCCGTAAATATACATTCATTTCATTCCTGACGGATTATGTGATACATTCTTTCAAACTCCAACTTCAGCTCCATGGCGCTGTGCCAGACATCATTTACCCCCCCTCCTTTCTATGCACCCCCGCTGTGCTCCCGAGGCAGTGACATCGACGCACGATATGAGCACTATACGTCAACAGCACACAAACATGCTGCAGACAATCGAACGTACAGTGAGCCCCATTCAGAGATCTGAGAAGTTCACTCATGTCGGTCCATCAATTATTGACGGGGTTCCTTTGCCGCTGTTGTGTGCCAGACACTTCTTACATGCACACACGGTAATCCATTCAAGCCGAACTCATTTAGCTCGCACTGCATGGTAATGAGGCGGACCTAGAGTTAGTGAGACCTGCTCCATCTGCGTCTCTGGAAGCTGCACGACCAGCCAGTTTGCATTTGCATGAGAAAAAAGGACGCCAATGAATGTGCATGCTGAAAAGGTGAGCGGGCGCACGTTCAAACACAGACACACACACACACACATTTAAAAAGGAGTAAATGGCACCTTTCGGTCGACAGCAGTATGTGCGTCCTCTTTCCAAAGCTTTTTATGATGCAAATAATCTGCGCTGGGAGAAAAAAAGAGAGATCACAAGCCAGATCTTTCCTCTTAATTCTCTCTAGACTGTCCTGTCCCTTAGGTCCTCAAGTGTAGCTGGTGGAAGCAGATCAGCCCAGGAAAAGAGCCCCCAGTGCACCGCTCACAGAGAGCTGAAGCAGGAGAGCAGTGAATGAGTGAGTGAGACGCATCCGCTCAGACTGCGTGTGTGAGTGTGTGTCGCCGTGAGTGAGGCAGGCAGAGTGACCGCCGAGGCACACGATCCCGCGGCAGGGAGCTATTGCACTGAAACACCTCCTGGATCCCTCCAGTGAATTCGCACGTCCTCTGTCGCCCCCTGTCTGAAGAACAGAGTAGTGGCTGTGGAGCATGTGTCTCATTCCAGAGGAGGACGTGATCTCCGTTGTTTCGAGTGTGGCAGGGCTACAAACTGAAAAGACAAACGCTTTGGTTGAAATTCTCAGTCGTTCAGGTGGTCAATAGTTCGATAGTGTAAAAACAAAAACAAAACAGCT
Source organism: Gobius niger (assembly GCF_951799975.1). Taxonomy (NCBI): domain Eukaryota; kingdom Metazoa; phylum Chordata; class Actinopteri; order Gobiiformes; family Gobiidae; genus Gobius; species Gobius niger. The sequence goes on along the minus strand of NC_136853.1, from coordinate 31,830,748 downwards.
GGATTTAGAAAGATGTCGATGTTTCACTATGTCTCTCTAAATGTAAGCACGGTTTTGTTTTCATTTATACAAGATCAATATCAAGAAAAGAATCCCAACGTCACTTTACGTACTGCGAAAATGTGTAACTTTTCGAGTGCTGCAGTATAAATAAATAAATACTGGTTATTATTAGTTTACATGTCATGAACAGTGTAATTTTGAGTTCAGTCGTAGTGTTCATCTAACTTCTAATTTAGTAGTCATACATTTTTGAGTTTTGTCATTTCTAGTTTTTTTTTTTAAATATATTTTCCAATTCCTAAGTTAATTTTAATGATACATTTTATTAGTTTGGCGTCTTTCTAAGCACTCAAGGTCGCCTTACATAAAGGGATATAAGGGAGTAACGCAGAGAGTCCAGCACACACCTGGGCCTATGGTTTTTTTTACCAGTAGAGCAAATAAATGCAAATATAATATCTTGAACATTACCACTTGTAAAGTTCACGCAACTAATAATTAATCAATTCTGTGCTTGGGTTATTGTTCTGTGCTAATGCGCAGTCTACAGCATCTCTCCAATCGGTCTTTATTAGACACTGGTCTCAAAGACACTGTAGCCGTCATAGCCATGTCACGCCTGTCGACAGCTGAGGTGATTATTGATTAGCATTTACCAGAGACTAACATTACGCCATGACTCTGATCAAATTTTGGAAACACAGAGAGTCAAAGCAAACAGCAAAGCCATATAGGGAAACAATGTTTAAAGTTTAAAGTTTATTGATGGAATGCCCCTTGAGATGTGCCATCTCGTTTTCGAGGGGGTCCAATGAATAAGAGGCTGTTATTTCCTGAGATTATCTCAAATTATCAATGAAGACAATTGATGTCATTTCCTCTGCAGTATGGGGTATTTGCCCCATACTGCGATGAAGAGCCAAGACGCCCGGGCCGGGACGCTATTTACAATTTTGGGATATACGCATCTTCCTTCTTTACAGTATGGGGTATTTAACAAATATTCTAAGAATTAAATATTAAGTTGTTCCAGTGACAATTTTTCCCCAAGAAGCCATGATTTATTGTCTGTAAATAGTTAAAGATATTGCAGACAGTGAATAATTTCGTCAAACAATCAACTTAAAAATGTAACTAAGCACATGCAGAAACTGTAATTACTATTAATCTGACATGGAGAAGGTCAAAAGGATGAGTCAACAACTGCAGCTGGTAAAGCTGATAAAGCAGCTGTTACAATGACACGATTAAACTCACTGGTACAGTGAAACTGTACCAGAAAAGGAATCAGTCAGTCTGCTAAGAATAAACGCAAGTGTGTACGAGACTAATGAATGGCAACTATTATCTTGGCCTTACAATCTAATTTACACAAGAAACGTCTTAGGAAAGGCACCAAGTGGAGATGCAGAGATTCATCTTCGCAAAGACTTCTCTCCTCGAAGTTTCCCGCCACAAGAGGACTGTCTCCTAACAGATGGGTGAATGAGAATCACTGTCTATTTTGGCATTGCAGAAGGAAAGAGTGCAGCACTCATAGGCTCAGCAGGTGTCATGTTAATCCCTGGGGAGAGGAGAAGCCTGCAGCGAGGCAAAAACATGAGAACAGCTGCTTCCTCCAGGGGATTGAGGTGCTACAAAAGCTAACACCATTGTAGCTCGTCCAGGGAATGGCCATTGATATACCACAGGTTTAAGTCACAATGTTAAATGAGGTTGTTGAAAGGTTAGGACGATAATGAGATATTTCAAAACGTATTCAAAGCCTCTGTCCACGCTATGCAGTCGTGGTTAGGTAAAAAAAACTCCTCATCAACTTTAACCTTCAAAATGACCACACCACACACTTTTCTAACCACTTACTTTCATTTGCTCTGTGAGTTGTGAAAACGACAAAAACAAAATAAAATGTCCTTGTTAGTTTGTAAAACACGCTTTATGGACATCTCAATGAAAGGCTTTTGAGACACAAACATGTGCTTATGTCTGAACATTCATTTCTTACTGCAAGTAATTCATTAGCAAATTGCAAAATATAAATTTACCATTTAGAATTTTAACGTACCTTCCACTGGGCAATTAATTCTTACAAGGAGCCACATGACTAACCTGAACTGAGTTTTAGGACTGCACCAACTTGAACTTTATTCTGCTCAACTTTCTCCATAGCAAAATGCACAGAATTATATCTGGAACTCACTTGATGGTAATTATAAAAAAAACAAAGGCAAAATAACAGAGTGATGTAACACACTTTTTCCTTTTGATGTTTATATTTTAATGTCACTTTTGAATGAAATACATTAACAAAAAATGAAAAATATAGACCATTTAAGCCCACTGACGGGGGATGGAAATGGTACCTCTGATACAAACAATTCGGCGTGGGAAATGGGAAATGAGTCAAGGGATGGACAAAAGTGTTTGGCGGGATGCAGTTTGCCCACCTCCGGTCAGTTATCGTCTTAATTGATGCATTTTACTTTGTTTGGAAGCAGTCAGGCAAGCTTAATGAGGCAGCTGCTGGGATTACCAGGCTAAGTGAAGGATCAAGATTGACTTCAATGTTGGCTGTTTTACCAGTCACACACTGAGCACTGCTGCTTAGTCTCGCTTCAACATCTATTTGGTGCCAAGATCCTTGGTGAGACCAATTGGCTTCAGATGTTTTCACATGCTTAAGTACATAAGGTTTAATAGTGATTTCTCGTGTGCAAGGACAATACTTACAGTAAAATGTATTTTTAAAATGTCCTCCATCCACATTTCATTTACACTATGAGGAAATATGAAATTAGATTTGTCCACAGCCATGGAAGCGTGTGCTTATTCTTCAGTATCCTGTGTCATCAAATTCTCTGCTCCTTGTGTTCTATAAACTCCACATTGTGCGGTTATAAACGCATGGTTTGGTTTCAATCTGCTTGGTCGATAATATTTATCTGAAGGGAGCAACGAACATGGCTAATCAGATATGGAATTCTCTAAGGCTCCATATTAGACAATATTGCTTCTTTTTTATTGTGAATTCATCCAATATATCTTTGATTAAGTATTTTTGCAGATTGTACAAATAAAAAGTATTTTTTCTACATTTAGTCCAAAATCTTTACATATCAGTAATACTAAAATCATTAGATTTGATTCTAAATAAAAGCAGGAAAAACACTGAAAAGCTACAGATTGAAATAAAGGGCTGAACTCTGTAACAAAAGATATGACTGGTTATGGGCTCTAGAATAAGATTGACTGTAAAAGAACCACCCACACTCATTAAAAAATCCTTTTGAGCAGAAATGATTATCATGTCTGATCAAAACACACATTGCTAATGAAATTCATTAACAAAGATGTTACATTGATGGATGATATTATTGGTTTGCCCTGAATCTTAGCATCTTTGTCTTCTTGATGTGGAGGCACTTGTAGAGGGTATTGGGTTTTGCAGATGTTGTTTAATGCAGCTGTTCTTGTGTATCTTGTGTGTGGGCACCAACATATGAGCTTCTGGGGAGTCCCAGTTGCAAACATGATTCATCCTTCGAGCGCATGGTGTATGGTTAGGCTGAGGGTCCCATGAGGTGACACATGCTTTGCACCCTTTGTGCTGCTTCCAAACAGAAACTGAGGTAAAATATGCAAATCAACATTCATCAAAACAATAATATAAAGTCTAATATAAAGTCTCTGTTCTATGTTGTATGGTCACATCAGTGATTACCTAGCGCAGCCTCTTCCTTTTGCTGTGGGGAGACCGGCTAAAGCCCCATCATTTGTGTAAGAGTGTAACAATGTGCTGTGCTAAAGAAACTCATTTAGAAGCTCTGCGGCGTGTGTCAAACAGAGCACATGTGCGTCACCATCACTTAGCTCTAAACTGAAGGCCGCGGACACTCAAGACCAGCAAAGTTTAATCCTCCCAAAAACACATGCAATCTGCATGGCTTTGTAATGGCTTCTCCTGTACATGACCGAGCCTCAAATCTAATGCTCTTTTAAATGCCGTCCATGAAAAGCGAAACCTAAAACTTAACACATGCCCTACATGTGACAGTGTGCTGCTCTTTTTCTTTATTTAAGAACACTAGGATTTTGTTTTCTATCTTGTTTCGTATTCTGAGCCCAGAGGCACATTTTAACATAAAGCAGCTTCAAAAAAGTAGAAAGCATTGCCAATTTTATTGATATGATAAATGCTGCCTAATAATGAACATATTTTATTTCAAAACCAGCTTGTTATCGTACCTGCACTGGGGCTGAACTATATTGAAGTAGTATTTCACTAAAGTCTGGGCATCTCTGCTGAGACTGCTGCCTCCGTGACCCGGCCCTGGATAAAGCGGAAGAAAATGAATGGATGGATGGATGGATGGATGGATGGATATTTCACTAAACCATTTCAACAAATTGTCAGTGACTAGTTTTTCAGCAAATTGAGTCAAAAGAAGACTTCAAATTAAGTTCAACACATTGTTTTTGGCAAAGTTTGCAAAAAACGTGTAAATCTCAGTCCAATGGAGACTTAAGTGGTGTTGCGATATTTTTTGCGATATATTGATGTGATGTACCGAACCGAACCATGAGATAGCTGAACCATTACAGCCCTGGTAAATGGGGCATCAGTGTGGCTGGATGAAACAAACCTGACGCTGCAGAGGGCAAATCTGTGTTTGTGAAGGTGCTTCTCCTCTGAAGCCATCTGCGTACGGTCCCGATTGGACACAGCACGATTCAGATGAAAGTAGTGATGAGTGCGGCCTTTGAATCGTGCCTCCTGTTCCAGAGTGACGGTGCGCAGCAAGAGTCTGTGTTCGGAGCGCCGCTGATTTAAATGTTTCCGCAGTTGATAATACCTGCCGCTGATGAGGCCACTTTAGTTGCAGATCACACCCTGATACAACTAAGGACAGAGTCAGAGTCTCAGATCCATCCTCAATGATGATTTCATCCGCTTATGACGTGGACCTCCACTTTTACACCAAAAGAAAATGCAAATTGCGGTAAACAGGGGTGTAACATTTTAGCTCACTGAGATCATTTGTTTTTGGCCCAAAGACACAAATACAAAGTGTTATCAGTCACAAATCAGGTTCGAAATCTTGGAGTAATCATGGACTCAGACCTGAACCTAAACAGTCACATCAAAGCAATAACATCAGCAGCTTTTTACCATCTGAGAAACATTGCTAAGATCAGAGGAATAGTGTAAAATCAGACTTAGAGAGATCTATCCATGCATTTGTCTCCAGCAGGTTCGACTACTGTGACGGCTGCTCACTGTCAGACAGCTGCAGTACATCCAGAACGCTGCTGCTCGAGTCCTGACAAGAAGCAGGAAATACAACCATATTAGTCCAGTGCTCCGGTCTCTGCACTGGCTTCCTGTCACTCAGAGAACACAATTCAAGTGTTTTCATGGTGAGACTGTGTTACAGTTTCATGCAGCTAAAATCTGGAACATCTTCATGAGGATGAATCATCAGGTCTTCATGAGGATGTGAGACAGGCCTCAACCCTGACAATGTTTAAATCCAGGCTGAAAACAGTCCTTTTTGCCCGTGCATATGACAACTGAAAGTATTTTATCTGCACTCTTGCCTTTCTCTGTAATTCATTAATTTTATGTTGATGCTTTTATTGATTTTATTTGTTTTCTTGTAATTTTATGCAACTGTGAAGCACTTTGAATTGCCTTGTGTATGAATTGTGTTCTACAAATAATTTTGCCTTGCCTCACGGTTTGGTTTGATTCATGGTGCATCACTGTGCAAGTGCGGTAATTGCGCAGTTGGTTTCGAAATAAAATGAAGCCTAGGCGTTAATTCAACCTGGGAGACTAATTTCAGCATCACCTACCTCCAGCCAATGATCGCTTCCGTGAGTGCCACACCTCAACCTCAGCCATCAGCGTAAGAGCTGCACCTCGGTCCCGCTTTTCAGCCCTAGCAATCATGGTTCGTTCGCTTGACAGCTGTGCTGCGACCCGCCTCCACCCCATCTCCACCTCTTCTGTCTACGGCTTCTCCCTGCTGCATCTTAACGGGTCTTCCATACCACCACCAGTGTCCAGGCTCCGGGGGACGACGTCCCTAACTACAAGCTGTTCATCCATACTGACTTTCATACATCAATGTCCACCGCCGGGGACTGATCGCCAAAACTAATATACATGTCAATAAATATTCCTAATCACTGCTTTTGTCTGTTTCAGTCTATCCAGGTTGAAATAGCCTTAACGTTCATTATTAGGCAGTATTCATAATCTCAGAATAAACTTGGCGTTCTAATTTTTCAATTTGTCTTCTGTTCTCATTATTCAGTACCTTACTTAATTAAAGCAACTCAGTCAAAGCCCACAGTGTTCTGGTCTGCTGAGCCTAGCAGCAGCAATAGGAGATGATGAGTGAAAGATTAAAAAAAATGCGGCTAGTGAATCATGGTTTGCATCTCCCATGCTCCCTGCTGCCTTTTTGTGCTGTCAGAGATAAATCGTTGAGCACGATAAGACGAGGAGAGTGTAAGCAGTCAAGCAGCATGGTGTGCAGGCAAACCCCCGTGATCTCTGATTGTTTCTTTTGCAAGTGAAATGTTTATTTGTTTTATAAACTATGGCAATGTGGAGCTCAAGAGGGTAAAGTCCAATCAAATATTTGCTTGCATTTTTATTTAATTGGCCCTTGAGTAGAATTATGTGCAAAGACTGACAGACAACTCAATATGAGCATGTACAACACAACTTAATGAAATCCTCTCAGATGCACACAGGAATTGTACACTAGGAACTGATTTTTTCTAAGCTACACAGTTTTGTGGAGGAAGACGTTGTTTTTAAATGGCATAACCATATCGTAAACCTCGCAGCCAAGAAAGCTGTGGCTCTCAGTTGTGTCCCGTCTAAAAGGGACAATGTTTTTTTTCCACATGGCAAGAACTGTTAGACTTGGCCAATCACAAATTAAACCATGATGTCCAGACTCGGTGAAACACAACTCCTGGTCGGCTAGAAAGATACAGTATGTTGAGCGGCAGGCAGATGTCTACTCTGCATTGCTTGATAAAAATCTAAAGACTTGCCAAAACTGAGGCAATAGTGTCTGATGATGAGCAAAAACTGTCCGACTAACTCATAAAACGACTGAAACCACTCAGTTACTACTATGATGAGCTGTGAAGTGACCCCAACAATATCAAGGAACACCTCCTCAAATCGATGGTCCGTCTGGAGAAGGACAGTCCCACTGCCACAGAGGCAAATAAAGCTATAGCAAAAGATCTGGAAAACAGACACAGACCCAAATCTTATAAGTTACTTTCAAAAAGCTATAGCTCTGTCCAGATTAAAATCCCTGCCTTTGGATGAGGCATCTCAGCGAAGGTTCTCACCAGGGATATACTGGAGCAGGTATAATATTTATTCTTTTCTTTCTTTTTTTTGTGATAGGATCACCCAGGGTCAAGACAGTCCACGGAAGAGGAACCCGCAGCCCCTCCAGTGTCCTCCACAAAAAGAAACACCCATGGCAGAACTATTTGGAGAGGTCTTTGTAAAGGGAAGAAGAGGTCGAGACCTTTTCTGTGAGAAAAACATCAATGCATACAGATTGGCACCCAGTATTCATGTTGATCTGATCCTTTCACGGTGGAAGATGAATGAGTCCAGCTTGCCTCATCTTTCAAAACTTCAAAACTCACCTCGGTGTCCCTGGAACTTCTGTTGCTAGTTTTTTAACTGCTTGTCTTGCTCCAGAAAATGTTGGTAAGCTAATTTTACTGCAGAAAAATGATATAAACGATTTTAACTTTTTGGGTTCAAAGTGATAGCCGCAGCTGTCAAAACTTAAAGATGTATTGTAGAACATTACATGTGAAAGAAACTTTTTATTTGACCTTATTTGGCATATTTGACCTTTCAGTGGTCCAGAGGCTGTATGAGTGGTTAACATGGCGCCTCTACTTTCTGTCACCATTCACCAGCATCTATGGTGCTCCCGAATCAATTATTTTAAGAGTTTCTAGTAGATGTTCACTGCTTTTCAGGTGAGATGGTCCCTGTCACCGGAAAACCTACAAAACATGTATCCTGGAGCGCTGGGGAGGCCACTGTGATGCAAAGTAAAGGCGATGTTAACCACCCGTACAGCCAAGTTCCATAATGCACCAGGGCTGGTGCAAAATTTGGATTGCAACACTTTTTGCTGCAATACCAAGAATCAATCCTTTTCAAGTATTGCAAAAGTGGACAAAAGTGGATCGTCCCAGCCCCATAATGCACCTTTAAATGCACTTCATTCTCTTGATTATATAATGTTTCCTTGTAGTGGAGCGTGAGACCTACTGGGGACTAATACAGTATGAGTGCATTTGGTTTGGTTCACAATGGTCATGGTAAGGCATCATGTAAGACCTAAACTATTACTTAGTTTGAAACCCTTTTTCATTCTGCTGCTCTTGTTTTTGTTTGGGGTCACAGCTACAATTGGGCCTCAGAAACATCACAGCACTAATGTGCTTGTTGTGAGTGTAAGTACCTCCTGTACCTGTTCATTTCCTGTAAAAAACAAATTTTGACCCGTTCGAAAGGATATTTTCGTTCCATGCTGAACAGCGAGTTCCTCGATGATCACTTACTGTGTGTTAAGAGCTGGATGTAGAAATATTTAAGCGCAGGGCCGGTGTTCTGTCGAGCAAAGAATGAATGTACCAAATTATTTATTACTATATTTTTTTACAAATCAATTGTTCTAAAATATATATAAAATTGCCATTGGGAGGAGGATTTACGGGCGAAAAGAAACTGTAAAACTATACGATCACCTCGTAAAAAACGTATATTTTGTAATAACATGAGTTGCTATGAGGATTATGGAGGGGAGACTTGTGTGCAAGACAAGAGTTGTCAGAAGTGACTGCACTGAAAATGTTCTATTTGTGTTTCACGCAGTAAACTCCCACTCCTCTCGGCAAACCCCTGCGTGCGGCTCCATCCTTTCTACACAACACAGATACAGTTCCCTGGCGGGTGGTCGTAGCAGCCCGACCGATCCCGCTGCACAAACAAGAAAAAGCAAATGTAAGAAAAAAAGTATCTTACATTTGTTTCTTGTGGAATGCAATGTTTCGGTCAAAAGCATTAGGAACAGGCCTTGTCCATGTCTGCATGCGTGTGCTAGAAAAAGATGAAAAAATAAATGCTGCTGTGGTACAGAATGACCAATCACATTGTCTATAGTTTATTTTTCCTTTATTATTTATTGCATGTTGGCATTAAGCTACAAGACAAATTTGCCGACCTTTGCAAATGCGGAAGTCTCTTGCACTGAAGTATTTACATCCTACATCAAGATTTTAAAACGCAGTAAGTGATCATCTACTACAGTAAGTAACCTTTTGGAAATATGATTATTCGAACGGGTCATGGCTAATCTTCATAGGGAAATGAAAAGGACATGAATTTATGGGGCTCACAACTTCAGGTTAGCAGAAGTATCAATCACAGGCCTGTCTAGATAGGCAAGTCTTTTGTCTGGATGTAAATAGTGGCAGGTCAGTGATGACTCACAGCGTGTTCCACAGTTTGGGCCCTGCCACGGAGGAGCGCCGGGCTCTGCAGGGGCGGTGGGGTGATGTGGCAGCGTCTGGATGTGTTTGTCAAAAGGTGGGCAGCTGCGTTTTGCACCAAGTGAAGGCGGTGTAGTGAGGACTGCTTGATACCAAAATAAAGTGTGTTGCAGTAGTCGATGAGTATGTTATATGTATGGCCTTTTCGAGGTCACAACACAATAAAAAGGGTCTGACCTTCGCTAAAAGACGGATCTGATTTTGACAACAGATACATTTTTTATTTAGTTTTAGTCTTAACAAAAATGTACTTCAATTTTAGTCTAGTTTTAGTTGACTAAAATTGCATGTCAATTTAGTTGACAAATTAAGACAAATGTAGTCAACTTTGCATTTATAATATTTATGATCATAATTAATTCAAGTCTTCTGCTTTATGGAGCTTCTCCCACATGGACAAAGCGCTGACCTGTTCCTTTGGCCGTGAATTAATGGTGCGTTCCAGGCAACTGGTAACTGGTAAATTTACCACTTCCCACTTGGAAAAATGCCTTCGAACTGGTAATTCCAACTTGTAAACTCGGAAACCTGAAGACTGCTACAAGTTCGTATATGAGATGAAGACAGTGATGGTGCCCCCCAGTGGAGCAGTACAGCTAGGTCAGCACACACTACACGACTTTTCTAGTCGTAAACGATTTTATATAGAATGGGGGGTCCACACTACACGACTGGATTCAGTGCGATTTTCGAACGTCTGGAGGTTCACACTTAACGACTGAGCATCGTAAGAGAAAACACACTACACGATTCTGACAAACAGCTGATGTTTTATAACACAGCGCGTCTGTCCTCTCTACGGCTTCGAAAACTGACCCCAAATCCGCAAAGATAGGCCTGTGTTTGTGAGCGTTGGATAACGTGTGCGGGTCCCGATTGGTCAACGGTGTCAACAATGTCACAACACCGCAGTGCTAGCTTACTGCTACTACGAAGCCTTCAACTTGGCTGTAGTTCTGTCAAATGGAGATACAAGTTGGCGACAGGAAGAAGCGGGACGTATTAAGATAAGATAAGATGATACTTTATTGATCTCACAGATGGAGAAATTGCATTCGATGAGAGAGCATCCGGCAGCAGCACCCATTCAATGCGCACCACTCTTTTTTTTTTTTTTGGTAATTTCAGTGGATTTAATAAGAAAAGGAGACGGACGTCAACCTCAGGATGGAGGAGATAGCGGAGGAGACGGAGGAGAAAGCGGGGAGGCTAGCCGCCGTTAGCGGGGAGGCTAGCCGCCGTTAGCAGTGAGGTGAAGCTAAACAGTTTGTCTCCAAACACAGTAAGTGCCGCTAAACTCTGTTCGTGGTTGAAATGTAGCTGGAAAAGGTGGGTGTCGTGAACTTTTGGTGATATAAAGTTGTGCTGTTTCGTGTGTGGGGCTGTGGCCATGAAATTAGTTGTTTGTGCCGCTGGTTTCACAGAGAAGTGGATAAAAGGAGGCAAGGCGGTGTTTTTCTGTCTTTATATCACTCTGTCATTCACATTTGGGACGGTAAAATCACCCACGTTTCTCCTGTGCGTCCTAAATCGGGCTTAAAAATCAAACATGTTTGATTTCCTACAACTGAAGTCTAGTAGTACACTACACGACCTGACTCCGTGTGACTGCCTTCGACTAGACGCGACTCGATTAGACTCGGCACGACTGAGAATTAGAGCGAAATCGGGCATAAAAGTCGTGTAGTGTGTGCTTACCTTAACGTTAAAACTGTAACAAAATCACTACATCAGTGATGTGAACGTTACTTTTGGTCACAGCTTTCAACACAACGTTGTGTCGCATGTTTGTAATTAGATCTGGTTTGAAGAAACGTTGGCAGTCAGCAGTCACCTAGAACGCACTGAAGTCGTAACTGGTAACTTTCAAGTGGGAAAAATACCAGTTACCAGTTGCCTGGAACGCACCATTATTTCAGACAACCAAAAATATCTGGACATTTTAGTCATAGTTTAAGGCTCATTCATGTACTTCACAAGATGCAAGAAATTAAGTCGCTTTTGCCTTGACGCCATGGACCTGTCATCAATTACAAAACGTTTCCATGGCGACAAGGCAAAAATAACTTCATATTGTTCTGCAGCTCAGGGTGCAAGAACAAGAACTTCTTGCGTCTTGTGAAGTATGAATGAGCCTTAATTCTCAATGAAAAACTTTCAATTTAGTTTTAGTCGAATTTTAGTCGATAAAAAGTTACGTTGACTGAAATTATGACTAAATATTTTAGTCGACGAAATGAACACTGATGACCACAGCAAGATTTGTGACATACTGACTGATGTAGTAAAGCCACATTCTGCTACGAGCCAATTACACAAGACATTCAAATAATTCATTTGTCACCAATAAAACATCTTGTGCGTTCAATAACACCTAAACCTTAAACATATGCAGAAAACACAACATTTAACGCTGATATAGAAATTGTATATCGCATGCAATAGGCACATTTCCTTGAACATTTGGTCCGCTGAGTAAATCTTTTCATTCAGGTCATTTCTCACAGTCCAGCCACAAAAGTGCAAGCGGTCAAGCATTTGAAATTCCTCCTTGTTGCCCTTTTGGAAACACCCACATCTCAGTCTGCCCACGGCTGTCTGTGTCTGTGCTGGATTCAAAGCCTTTTTGCTGGCACATGCAGAGGCTGTTGCAGAGGCTGTGGTCCATGACTTAGAAGCAGACTACACTTATCTGCTCAGCTCAACAAGGACCGGACTGCGCACACCAACTCTCACCTTCAAAAATGGTCATGTTTTTCACTTTTGCATCAGTCAGAATAAAGGGCTGATTAAAGGCTGGGTTAAACATGAGGTACGCTACCAAGTTGCAAAAGTGAGCAACTAAGACAAAAAATGTAAAACTCTTAACCCCCACCTGGACCGAGAACACTTTCTCCAGTTTGGCTTTACCCAAATCTGAAAGCTTAAAAAAAAAAAAAGTCAACATAAAATATGAAAAAGAGGATGAAAACACTACCAAAAATGAATGGAAAAAAAAGCCACAAGATAGTTACAAAAACGTGCCAGAAAAGTAACAATAAAACAACAAAAAGTGACAAAAGAGCAGCACGAAAGAGAAACAAAACAGTGACAAAAAGAGACATGTGACAAAGCATTACACTGTTGCTCTCCAGTCGAGAAGTTTTTAGATTTGGCGACCTGGAACTAGGGACGGGAACCTCTGGGTACCTCACGATTCGATACAATACATGGCTCACGATAACGATGATCTCATGATACGCTGATACTGCGATAATTGATATATTGCACAAAAATAATCTGTAATTTTTGTTTCTTAAATAAATACATGGATAACTGATCTCTGATTTACTGACTGGGTCTATTAATCTGTCAGTGACATCACTTCTTTTACATTCAAATAAAGAAGAAACCACAGTCCTATTTCAAAAGGAACAAATCAACCCCAAATTAATCTTATTTATTTACAATTATATACACTATCATTGAAAGTAATATATTTGGTCAAAGTGGTTAAAATTGCAGTGCTGCCCTCTACTGTTCTGACTGATTTCTGTAGGGGATAGTGCACAACAAGGTGTCCATTATCAGAAATGGTTTTACCTGAAATTAGTTCCAGCTCAATTGTTCATCATTACTATGGAAACAGCGGCAGTGGAGTGATATAGAACGTGATTGAACTGTTATTTAACTGCTGGCGGGCTAGGTGTACATTATCACTTTTTATACTATGGTCTGGGTGAATACTCGATTCTGATTGGCTGGTGGGTGCTAACAAGCGTGCATTATTTTTGTATAACCGCACACGTAGTCCGGTAGTTAAATCACTGGGATATCACTCCGCTGTGGGCATCGCCATAGCAACGCATGACACAGCTGAATCAGATAAACACGTAATTAGTGACTGACAGGAACAGCTAGGTTAGCCTACTGTTAATAAAATATGAGCTTTCCATTTCTATTGAAAACGGTTAAGGCACTATTCATAATTTTCAGGCGTACATAAAATGATCCTGCATTTAAACATATTTGGCTGGATCAGTAAAGTCAAACATAAAAGTTTCAGTTCGTGGGGCCCAGGTGTAAGCGACTCCACCGCAGCTGTTTCCATAAACAGTTGAGCTCGTTGAGCTAGCCAGCTAGCTTCAGGTTAAACAGCCTAAAAGTGAAATAACTCCTGCCCACGAGTGCCGCACATCGGTGTTTACTTCCACGGAAAAGTGCCGGGTTAGTCCTGTTGTGTTGTGATTCTGGCGATGCAGAGTTTGCTGATGTTGTTTGGTTGCGCCTGACTGAGATCCTCGTAATAGCTGTGGAGAATGACTCGCTCTGAGACGAGCCTTCAGTGACCGGCTAATAACCCACATAAAATAGTCCCGGTAGTCTGGCATATTTAGTGAGTTTAGTAAATGAAAAAAACATTTATTATAAATGTTACGTTTGTGGGACCATGGTATAAGCGGATTAAACAACGAGGAGCTGTGCATTATATCCGTCTAATGCACGGCTCCTCGTTGTTTAATCCTTACTTAACGGACACCTTCCAGCCAATCAGAATCGAGTATTCATCCAGACCATGGTATAATGATCATTATTGGCCTCTATTGACTGTGAAATCAGTAGGGCCCTGCTACCTCATTGAAATGCATGACATCGCTTATTAAAATCATCAAAAGTATCAATATTGGAATAAAAAGTATCGGTACTGTATCGTCCCGCAAAATATCGTGATATATCGAAAAATCGTTATATTGTCACACTCCTAACTGTAACTGGAGACAATGTGCTCTGTTAACGTGAGGGGTAAGAGGTTAAAGCAGCAACATGTTACTCCTTAGAAAAGATTACAAATGTCATGAGTCAATAAAAATATAACTCAGCTTCCAAAGTCGTAGACTGGGGCACAGTGAATATAGAAAACGAGTAATGAATCAGGCCAAAGTTGCGCCATCTATCTCATCGATAATGAAGGCCCTACGTACCATATTGATTTTTCTATGTGTGAGAGGAGGTTAATTACAACTTCAGCATCTGCCAGCGTCTATGCATTCCCCTGCACTAATCAACTGGGCAAGTAGCTGCAAAATGAAAGAAGTTTCACCACTCGACTGCAGGTCAATATAAAACGCAACCTTAGTTTAGGAGCCAGCAGTAAAGTAGCTGATGAATGAGTGTTTCTCTCTACTGACATCAAACTAACAAAGTCTCTCAAACTTTTCATTCTCTATGTTGATATGTTTACATGTGTGGCTGATTACTGGTGCTGATAACTGAAGGCTGCCAAGCGTTCAAATATCCACAGAGAGTTCTTCTGTCAGCTTTATAGAACAACTTTTCTCCCTTCTTTCTATATTGTGCTCTTTTGGAAATGCCCCATGCCAGCTAAGCGTGCCCTCGCTGTCTCGAGGTCAAGTCTGGTCAATCAGTCTGTGACTGTGTTTGTAGCCCAAAGGAACTCCTCTAACAACACTTTGAGCTCCACAGTTCATCAGCACCAATGTGAAACCCCCGAGATATTACTTCCAAGGACCTGACCTCAGGCTGCTCCATTATAGAAAAATAATAATCACGACTATTTTAGTAATAATTGAAATCGCAACAAAAAAAAGGCAATAATTTTCTATGGACAGTTAAAAAAAAAAAGTCCATCCATCCGGGTTGCGGAGGTAGCAGTCACTGCAGACTCAGCAGAGATGAAAAAAAAAAAGTAAAAATTATATTAAAGCAGTACTAAGTAACGTGTTTACCTTAAAGGTCCTATATCATGCAAAATCGACTTTTTGGAGCTTTTAGCCATGTTGTTATGCTATTTCCTTATCAAAAACACCCCCAGAGTGGTTTGCAGCTTCATTCACGCAGCTCTCAGTAATCCTCCTGAATCCTGCTCTCTGAGCAGCTGCTCCTCCCTCTCCTGGTGAACGGCTGAGTGTTCAGTTGTGTCGTAACAGCGGAACGGAAGTGCTCGACGTCTGTAATGTAATGTCTTAATTCTATGCTTACGGCCTGATTTTAATTTGTAAAACAGCTTTTTCATTATTTCTGTCGTAAGAGAGAAACAAAGAGTAAAAAAAAAAAAAAAAAAAAAGGATGCGCCCAAGGTGCTTCCAGGTCAGCTGAGGCCAAAACAAACACATCGCGTCTGAACAGATCAGATCGCGTCTGAACAGATTGCGCTGCAGCTGACGATGGAGCTCGTTACCTACTCTGGACACCTGTTTTTTATTCTTAACTAACGATAATGTCACGGACGGAGAAAAAGAAGCGCGTTTGGCTACGAGGACGAGGAGTTTATATTCAACCCTTTTCAGGAAGAGGCCACTCAGCTGTTTTTTTCTCCGGGATTCAGCGACTATCACCAAAATATTGTTTTTCTGTGACTGTCACTGATGGATGTTTGGGGAACCTTCGCCAGAACCAAAGTGGATTAACTTTTATAACCAACGCGAGTCCCATAATGTAAACAACGATGGAGCAGAGGGTGAGTCAATCCAAACGCGGGTTAGCTTGTGTGTTAGCATATTAGCATGTGTGTTAGCCATTTATGAAGCTGTGTTGCAGATGTCAACTCCGTATAACTGCATCGTGAAGTAACTTCACTTATTGTTGTTTATTTATATTACGGTAAAGTTGTATGTGCGGAGAGAGGGGGCGGAGTTAACTGAATCGAAGCGTTGTGTCTTCCGGGTTTGAAAAATACCTCCAGAAAACACTTATATTTATCACAAAAATGAGTGCTCCATAATGGTAGAGGTACAATATATCATATAAATGCCTATACTTAACTTTGGAATGGCTAAAATAGCATGATATAGCCCCTTTAATAAATCCTTTTCCGTAGTCCCTGTGGGGGGTAATTTGTAAAGTTTTTTTATGGGATGATTGGAGGGTCTTTCATCTCCCCCTGGTGTCTCTGAACAGAAAACCATGTTTGCAGAAGCTAACAGGCTAACGGGCAACGCTAACTGCGGGCTAGCGTCACTTTAAACAGTATTTACAGCAAAGTTTGAGTGAAAAAAAATATTTCCATTGTATAATTGAATGCACAGTAACCCTCTCTGCCTTCGCCTTTCTTGTCAGCGTAGTATTTACTCTCCAAGACAATTAATAAGTTAAAAAATCGTAACTTGCTACGACACCTGCAGTTGTGCTTATGGCCTCTAGGGGGAAAAGTTACTTAGTACTGCTTTAAATATGCTATTGTTTCTAAACTAATCCTCTATTAGAGACATCCCTGACTCACCTGCCCCCTGCTGGCCAGCCCTCACACCTGCCCAAGCAAACCTGGCCTGGCCTGATGACATCATCACACAGTGCTGTTTGTTTATGTCAGACCAAAGCATGTCCTTTCAGCTAAAGGTGAGCACTTATCAGTAGTGTTATATAAAGAGCTACGTATACAAATTAGAGGTGTACCGCGGTGCAAAAATCTGACAATATGCACCGTACCAAAGTGACGTCATAATCCGCTTCAAAAGCTTTGTTTCCAAAAAAGTTCAAGTGTCTGGGCTGCACTGAGCCATCATTTTTTATTTATTTTTTACTTTTTTTTTTTTAACTTTAGCACACTACAGTTTTGTTTTCTATTTTCTTTTGTATTTGTATATTGTGAGCTTTTATGAAGTTTTGAAAAATTAGAAAGCATTGCCTATTTTATTCTGAAGCCATAACTACTGCCAAAGGATGAATATTTGGCTATTTTATTTCAAAACCTTGAAACTTTTTTTTACTGTACTGTACAAGCTGGTAGTTCAGCCGATCAGCAGCACTCACACAAACCGCGCAGGACGGACTTTCTGCGCTTTGGTTGTACAAATAATAATAGCTTTTTTCTCAACTATGCCACTTTTATAATCGTCTACTGTAATAATCAAAATTGTACTTGAATTTTGAATAATTGCACAGCCCTAACCTGACCTACCACCTGCAGCGCTACTTACTGAGGATTGGAGTTTGCTTCCAAAAAAAAAAAAAAAAAAAAGGCCTGCACAAACTGGCTTCATTGTAAACAAACACCTTTCTCTCCGTGAATTGCGCTTTCCTTCGGGCCTTGCTCACGCCCCGCCCTCTCCGTCATAACCAGATCAGAATGCGTTCAGAAAAGCGGCAAATGGCTCCCTAAAACCCAATCTCATTTGTATGCAGATGAAATAAATATTGATGCGCTGCCATGGCCTTGTTGCGATTTGCCTAATTGATACCAGCATTCTTGTGTGCAAGGTTTGACAATTGGTTAGACGCCTGCTACAAATCTGTCGCATCTGTTACCAAAGCCTATCAGAATCACAAATAATATATAGGGCAGTGCATTAAAAAACAACAACACATAAACAGATTTGAGTAAAATCCTCGAGCAGCCCCAACTTACAATTAATATTTTAGCAATTTCCTTGTTTCTCATTTTGAAATGTAGTGCATCTGGTGACCTACTTTTGTTCGAATTTGCCACTTTCAGTTCAATAACTTCTCTCTCCGCATCCAAATGAAAAGCCTAAATGGGTCGACAGTAGTAGCCATGTTGCTCACCTCTAACATGAAGCGGAGATGCTGCTGACAATTTACCACTCAGGTGCCAAGTATAAAGAATATTTACACGTTCAACTGAACCACTTGCCTAATTTCTACAAAATCGGCACCTTTTAAAAAACAATGCCTTCACTATATGTTCAAATCATCTCAATAATATCCAGTGCTACAAAAAAATATCTTCCAGCTAAATGCTCTTAATTACCCAAACCACATGAATGCAACATTAATCTTAGCGGGCCACAGGAGACGCATGAGACTGACTCTTTCTTGCGCATAAACTTGAGAAATGAGAAATCCTCCTGAGAGGGTTAATTGTGCAATGAGCGTGTGACTTTCAAAGCCAATTGGAAATAATGATGCCTGCAAAGTCAAAATCCACACAGCAAAAAAGAAAATTATGGATTGAAAAATCATTAAACAGAACTGAATATTACAGGATTTTCCTCCATTGTCAGTGATTTTACTGCAGACTCAAATATTTCAGACCAAAATTTTTAACTACTAACAACTCAGAAGAACAGTTATGCCTGCTGATTTTGCTGTTTACCTTGGATCATTTTTACATTTGCAAAATTTGCTGTTTGTTTCGACATGAACTGTTTTTCTCTGATGAGTTTGTAACCTGTATTTGTTAACCACCCATTTTAATTTAGTGGGTCAGCTTCCCGTGCGGCTGCAGCCCCGTTTCCCTTTACCTGTGGGGTTATCCCAGGTTATTTACCCTGATCTATTGAATTATCTTCAAAAATCTGTTTTTTTTTGTTTTGGACTGAATTATGCCATTTAACTAATGCTATTCATCTAAAATGCAAACCTTCAAATTTACCTTAAAGGGGCTAGATGCAAGTTAGCCATTTTATACTCACTACTGCCACCTCAGGTCTTATGCGTAACTGCAGCTTCTGTATTAAGCTCGTGCATGACGGCACTTCGGACCCGAATTAACACCTTTTTGAGTGACAGTGCAGGAGATGAACAGGTCTGAGCTCATTCGGACATGGCTGGAACGTGTAGGGGGATGAAAATACTTAGTTCTAACATTTTTAAACACTGTATAGTCCCTTTAAGACGGCGAGCTGTTGACTTATGCGGTGGGACTAAACAAACCGTTATTTTGTTACACTCTGCTCTTGGATTATAAACCCTGCAATCCCGTCTCGGAGGCCTACAGACAGCTCTCCTTTGACTTCAGGGCTTAGTTCCTGCTCTGACTCGCACTGTCAGCCTTTCCAAATCAAGTCTAATGAATTTACTTTACCACAGATGGACTCCAGGCAAGTTGAAGAAACATCTCAAGGACGATCAGTGAAAAAAAGAGGCACCTGAGCTCAGTTTTGAGTGTCATAGCAAAGGGCATGAATACTTATGCACATAGGGGGCCTATATTAGGGCCCTTGCTGTTTTCTCTTTATATTAATGATTTTCCGTCTGTATGTATAAATGCCAAAATGATAATGTATGCTGATGACACTGTGGTGTATATTCATGGGAAAACTGTTAAAGAGGTTACCCAAAAGTTAACCGAGGAAATGAAAAACATTTCTATTTGGTTGAAAAACTCTCATTTAACCTTGAATATCGACAAAACGGTTTCTATGTTTTTCACAAATCGCTGTAAATCCTCACTATGTGAGACTGGACCAAAAATCACCATTGAAGGTCAAGAAATCTCAAATGTAGACCAAATTAAATATTTAGGAGTCATTCTTGACCCAAATTTAAATTTAAAAAAACATATTAAAAAATAAACCAATACGTTGAAATTTAACATAGCGAATTTTAGATATATTAGAAACTCTTTGACCATAGATGCTTCTAATCTTTATCTAAATGCGATGATAATCCCGCACTTTCGCTACTGCATGACGAGTTGGTCGCAGGCCTGTAAAACAGCCTTAAGGCCCCTGGAATCATTGTACAAAAGCTCTCTTAAAGTTCATGACAAAAAATCTCGATTATATCATCACTGTCATATTCTTAAAAAACATAGTATATTAAGTTTTGAAAACATAATCATATATTCAAATCTCTGTCTGTTGTTCAAGATAATTAATTGTACTGCAGCTCCTCCATTAAAAAAGTTGATTTCACTGAGCTCAGAAATTTCATCTCGAGCCACTCGGTCGACTGTTTGGGGCGAGTGTAGGACCCCCCAGTGTAAATCCGCACTCCGCAGCTCCGCTTTCTCCAGTGTGGCCATCAAACAGTGGAATATGTTGCCAACAGAGCTGACCACATGTGTAAATTTTAACACTTTTTCACACCAGGCCAAAAAATGGCTTATTTTAAAACAAACCTGTTCCCATAATGTCCTGTAATTGGTGTGTGTGCAACAGTGTGCAATTTAATGCTTTGGAATGAATGGAGTGTGTGGTGATTTTAATGCTGTTTTTGGGGAAATGTATTATTCTGTATTAGTATTTTTATGACTTTGTTGACATCAGTCTGCCCAGGGACTGCAGGTGGAAATTAGCACAAGTGCTATAACCTGGTACAATGCATCTCTCCCTTTGAGGTTAATGTATATTGTACACTGTCCCTGTTCAAATAAATAAATAAATAAATAAATAAATAAACTAAACTAAACTAAACTAAACTAAACTAAACTAAACTAAACTAAACTAAACTAAACTAAACTAAACTAAACTAAACTAAACTAAACTAAACTAAACTAAACTATCATACTATTTTAGGCCTTCCAAAGTCAACTACAGGCACATATGGTTTGGCAAAATCAAATACTAATTCATTAAGAAATATGATTTATTTATTTCAACCTGGAAGTTGCCTCTTGCCATGTGGCGGGAGCCAATTGCATTTTCATTTCTTATTTTGGTGCATCATAAAACTGGCGAAAAACTATTTTCATAGCAGAAATGTTGAGCACAAACTAAATCCCAAAATTAAAAAAATGTTAAAGGTCGCTCTCACCACATGCTGTTTCTATTCAGCCCCAGCATTCAAGTTTATCCCCTCTCGCTCCTTCTTCATCCACCTGAGTACATTCATAATCTCTGACACACAACCTCTCACGGCTGAGAAGTTTAAATATAATGTACTTGACTAAGCTTAAGGAGTTGTATCACTGTGTTTCCACAGGTGTGACGTGTGTGTGGGATGTGAGTGTGTTACAGAGCAGTGACGGTGTTTTTTTTTGCTTACAGAACCACACAAAATGCTTGCGCACAACATCTTTTCTTCAAAACCCCTGCAACCTTTCCTCATAATGGACATAGTGCTACAGCACAGACCCAGGCCTCCTGTGTCCTCTTTTGAAGCTCCACTTTTCTCTGGGCCTTCAGCTCATCTTCTCACAGCTGCAAGTCCGAATCTCCTGTCACTATTTGACACAAAGCAAAAGAGAAGAGATTTATATTTCACTAGAAGACACATTGACTCCGGATGTCTGATACAAAAGTACATGGGAAGAAAAAAGGCTTAAATGTAAAAATAATGGTAAACATTTTCTCATGAAAAACAAGAATTCATATGATTGATGTGGTTCTTTATCTGGTTTTGCAGAAACTAGCCCTCTTACTAACTCTGTCCATAAAATTTGAATGATGAAGATTTTGAAATGGGGCCTCAAATGCTCTGTTAGAGCCACAACAACACATCATGAATTGTTAGAAAGCTCTGCGTGTCCTCTTTACATAACAATGGGCCTCATTCATGAACATCTTCTTCAAAAACTTCTTAAAATCCCTACATATCAAGGCTCTGAAAAGAAACTGCGCCAGATCAACAACACATTCTTAAGTGGGAAACTCATTCACGCCTGTGTTCTGAGTTTGGTGAATGCCAACTTGGAAGCGTGTGCGTGTGAGGACTAATTAGCATATGCCTATCATTCACGGCTCGGAGAGCGACTTATAAACACAAGGTGGCAAGATCGAGGCCGACGCTCGTCTTTATCAAATGTTAACAAAGTACATATTTATAAGCAGTAAAAGGTAAAAACTTATTTCTGAATAGGGATGGGTATCGTTGAGGATTTATCGATACGACTACTCTTTTCCTTATCCATCCGGTACTTAAAGGGTACTCTTATCGGTACTTTGAAAGGACAAACAAAAAGGTTAGATAGAGGCTACAGTACGTCTGATGTAGGGGATGAACGGATCCGATGCAGCGAATGCATCCATGAGAGCAGAGAGCCTTTTTTTAGTGCTTATTTAGTGCCCATTAAGAAGACCCTTAAGGCTGGAGCTTATCGGTCCAGGTGGACCAGCACACGTGGCCCTGGGGCCGTTATGATACTGGGGTTCGGTACCCAAGCCTGATGGTCAAGTACAGAACTAGAGACTTTTTGGTTCGTAAGAGTCCTCCAGACTGTTCTTAGGATTTGTTCTTACAGAGGGATGTTTTCAACTTAGAACTAATTTTGTGAATCCCATAAACCTTACTAAGAAGGCGTTTAGAACTAATTTGGGCGTGAGAACTTGGCGTGAAAGAGGCCCAATAAGATTCAAATAGACTGTATGCAAACAGCCTGACTTACAGACACTAGAACCATGTCCACTACCGAAACATAAATGCATGGGCTCGGTCCCAAGAGGTTTTGGTTCTATACCAGAGGTACGGTTGGTTACTGTTTGAAGCGGTGTTTAAGCTTTGTTTCGTGCGCTCTGTGGACCTTGGGACAGTGCTTTAATTGGTACTGCGTTGCAATATCAATACGCCAAAGTGAGGCCGGGTCCACAGCACTAATGGCTACCAATTAAAGATTACACAAAAATTCATAAATGACTCAAAAAACAACTCTAGGCTTGTTTTTGGTGAGGGAGCAACATCATACCATGATAAAAAAAAAAGGCATAATTCTCCTCTATCTACGTTAAGCTCACAAAAAGTAAAGTAAATAAATACTATATCTCGGATTACATCAAGTGTTTGAAGACAGCCTGGAACACAACATTGTTACTGTAAAAGTGCAGTGTTGAAATCTTTAAAGCTTCAGCGGTGGTCTGTGTGGAGGGAGAGCGCCTCTCGCCACACACCTATTTTCAGCTTCACTGGGCAGAAGAGAACACAAAGCTGTGCCAACTCAGGGCAGACTGGACCAACCCAGATTGCACCCACACAGCTATCGGCACATGCTGGCAGACCAATGCAATGTGGAGATCAAGTTACTGAAGAAGTGTGAAAAATGTACTGTCTGTTTCAATACTTTGAAACTGTAATGAAGAGTAATGCATACTTGCTTTATCATATATTTTGGTCATGTGTAAGTGCAAGCTGCGTAAATGCTGCTGGAAAAATAAAGTTCTACATGTAACATACTTTATTCCATTTTAGAAACAGTGAAGCATTTTGGTGGAGACAACAATACTCATCTGTCTATTTGTTTAGCTTGAGAAGCCTAACCTGGGTCAGGGCTGCAAATTAGCCTATGGTTATGCCTCGTGTCATAACATCGGCACCTAGTCGGTACAATGTTTTCTTACTGTACCTGCCAAATAATCAAATAAATAAACTTTAGATTTTTAGCTTTAGAAAGTCTGAGGATGCAATATAGGCTACTAAAATTCCCCATGGATGTTTGGATTTTCCTCATATTTAGCTTTATATTTAACAGAGTGTTCCACAGTCTATGATCTGGATCCGATGCACGTTGGTGGAACGGTTTTGGTAAAGATGTGTGTTTTAACAATGGTTATATATCCTGACAAGGCTGACGTGACACTGATTTTGTATTCTGATGATGTATTCTGTTACTGTATTCTGAATACGTAGAATACTTTCTCTTTGATTCATAAACATGTACAGTCGACTTATTTACCACTAATTGGGAATGTAAAAAAGCACCAGGAGCACAGCAGCTTACATGACACATGGGGAACATGTGCACTGAAATGTAATTATTGAGTATTCTGATGTAGTAACTGTGTGTAGTAGATATTGACATAAGACACATTTCTGGTCATACAAGAAAGGCATGGAAGTTAAACACCGAAATGACTTAAAATATAACTACAACAATAAAAGAAAATATGTGATACCTTGAAAAATATTATGATATATCATATGAACATAACATGTAAAAACTAAAATGAATGTCAATCTACAAATGAGTTCTGGACCTGCGACTACAGCACTTACTAACATGACACTACAGTTTGCTAAGCACCTTATAGTGAACTGAAAGTATTTAGTAGTTTTTCCTGTAGCACTTTGGTCACCATCTTTATTTTCAAGTGTGTCATAATGTTACAGTTGCAATTAATATGCAAATCAAATGAAGTAAAATACAAAAAACACCTGTGTTGCACTAATATATTATAACATTATGCTTCAACAATAACAAAAACTTGTCTTTTGCATGTCCACAGCATCATTAGCTCTCGGCCTTGAGTGAGCAGCCATGGTTTCTCAGGCACAGCTCAATCGGCCATTTGGATCATGATTGATTGTCAAGTGAAATGTCATCTCATTGTAGCTCATTAGAAGGAACCAGTCACATTGCATTAGTGTCAGTGCCACTGTCATTTTACCAGGGCTTCTCCAGCCAGGAAAGGTTCATGGATTGTGATGAATTAAGTGGAAATCATATCAACACAACACAGAAGCTCATCAGACTCAAGTGTTATCAAGTCAGGTTTATAGAATTAAGGATTATTTAAATTAAATGTTGCTGTTTATGTAACAAAGATGGACCAATTGATTTAAGCAGATAAAAATCTGGGCCTGGTCAATGCTGTTTTTATGCAGCCATTAACAGAACCGTTAAAAATATGGTATCAGAAACAAAAGTTTAGGTCAGGAGAGCCCAAAGTGGGGCCCACGGGCCAAATTTGGCCCGCCGAAAAAATTCTGTTGGCCCACCAGAGAGTGACCTACTTTTGCGCTGCGTGTGGTTTAACTCTCTTCCATTCATTCTCAATGGTAAATATGGATGCAGTACACTTTTTGACCACCAGCGTCAAATTGGGGGCGCTGTTTCACTCCTTTTGGAAACACTGTTGTGGTGTCTTGGTATTTATTACACATAGTGTTTATTACGCAGAGTGTTGTAGCATCAACTTTCAGTTTTCCAACTTTTATTGCAAAGGTTGTTAACATCGACAACAGTATATGTTAAAAAATGACTTATAAAAGAATTGATGCTGAACTGACACTTTCAAAATAATCTAATGTGGCATTTTCTTTGCGTTAACAAATGAGGTAAAGTTACTGTAGGTGCTGTAGATGCAGGTGTTTTTTTGTTTTGTTTTTACATGTTGCACTAAATTGCTACAATTGTTAATTATGTTCTACTAAAACTAGGCTTTTGCCATAGTTACCATTTGTTTTAATATAGTTTGTTATTTGCATAGATAGAATCAAATGCAAATGTAATTTGCAGTTATATGTGTTTCGTGCTTGACATCGCCGTGTTTGGCCCGCGACTCACAGGCACTTTTTCATTTTGGCCCTCGGAAACAAAAAGTTTGGGCACCTCTGGTTTAGGTACTACTGGTATTCAAAAAGCAGGTACCAAAAAAATAATACTATCTTTAGAGATCAAATTTTGGCCCCACTGGGTCCAAGGACAGCTTTAAAGAAAGTTGATTGTTCGACTGCACTTGATTGTTTCACCTCAAATAAATTATACAACTTTGACAGAAATGTGTTTTTTATGGAATAGACAAATATTTTAGTATATGTATAAAAATATTTATTTTCAACATCACCCAACCACCACTTTTGGGCCCAATCTCAGCATGTCTCTACTGAACCAGTTCATCAATAATGTGTAACAGACTTAAGCTGTATCAGCAGTTTTCTTTCACACCTAAACAAGAAGACAGTGGAGCGCTCTCTATCCTACATATATTGTTTATCTATGTCTTCATTCTACTTCCCCGTCTTTGTGTGGCTGCTTCTGCCGCCGGCCCACTGTAGCGGCCGCCCCCTAGCACCCCGAGCAGCGAGACACAGAGAGTCGACCCGCTCATAGAGCACCCACAGCTGGGACAGAGGCAGACTGCGGTCAGCCCGGGGCTCAGAGCACAGCTGCTCGGGGAGACAGCGGGCCGACATTGGCCACAGCAGCGAGGCACTGAATCCCCCAGTCATGACTCATGACAACGGCCTATAGGCACGCGAGCGTCATGTGACCTCCGAGTGAATCCTCAGGAGGTGCTGTTCTTCCTGTCCCATTATTTTCCTGCATATTAGTGGTGTCTTGTCTAAAGAAATAAACAGCTGAAAATTACATGGCAGACAATAGTTGCCATAATTACCACCACAGAAGCCTTGGCAGCCCTCCACCTCAACTTTGATCTATAGACGCTTCACAATGTTGTGATGAACATATTAACACCCATCAGAAAATGTCAGAATAGATTCTAATTTTCTTTAAACTCCATGGCCCATATAGAGCCTTTGTCGGGTCGAGGAAATGCATACACTGTCTCATTGCTACCGGAAAAGGACCTCCTCCACCTGACCTCACCTCTACTCCGCTTACTCTACCAATCCACTGTCCTCCGTCGGAGTCTGAGCGCCAAACATGATTCATATCCAATAAGGCTCTCCCTTTCTGTGAGTCTATTCAGGTAAATTACCAAAACTTTTTTTTTTTCAAATCTCCAAACTTGCAAAATGAGTGCACTTTCTCTTGCTCTGTCCCTCGTTTGCTCTCTCTTTTGCCTCCTCTTAAACAAAAAAGAAAATGCTTAAATGTGACTCATCAAGCAAGAAATGAAGAAAAGAAGCCTTTGGGGAGCTGCTTGGAACGGAGATGGTCTGAGGTTCATTTTCTATTATCAATGTAATTTTTTAGTAATAAAAGTGAACTCTGTAACGTTTTTATCCAGCTGCAACTTTGAAGCAACCTCTTAACTCTGAGGTATGGCACTAACCACGCAATAGGTGGTTTTCCACATGCAGGCACATGTCAGCCGAAAGGCTCTTTCGCTGATATTAGCCGCTGTTTGCGCAGCTTTAGCTGATGTTAGCGTAACATTTGCATGTAGCTTACCTTCATAGTTGTATTTAGCGGTTTCGTTTCTGTTTTAATACAGCTTGGCTCCTCTGAATGATTCCATAGGTCCCACCAGAAGGCAGAATTTGTTCACATTTGTTCTCATCACGGCTTACAAAACTTTTAATGACGATCTGAACAGCGTGCTCTACCGTGGGAGCGCAGCACACAACAAATGCGGGTGAGTGCATGTGGTGGAAACAGAAGTGTGCGCGGGGTAGAGTCGATACGTGAGCGTAGATTGTGGCGTGCGCGGTCAGGTCGCGCTATGTGGAACGACGGCTAATCTATGCACGTTCGTTGATAAACATTCAATGTTGTTGCCTCACACTTACATTTCATCCAAAATGCTTTTAGTGATAGTTGCAAAGGAACCGGCCAATGGGCGAGGAAAGCCCTTCTCTTGGTCCTCATGGCAGGGAGATGACATAGCTGTAATACCACCCCCTGGTGGCCAGGGTGACTCCAAAACATACTTGGTAAACAGGATTCCAATGGTGCCTTTACACCTCCCTAGCACTGCAGTACTAAGTAACTTGTTTACCTTAATAAATCCTTTTCGTAGTCACTCTGGGGGTAATACAAGTGTTAATGGGATGATTGGGGGGGTCTTTCATCTCCCCCGGTGTCTCTGACCAGAAAATCACAATTGCAACTTTGCTGCCTACGGGTCGGAGTCACCAATACACACGAATGGAATCACGAAGAAGAAGCTAACAGGCTAACGGGCAAAGCTAACTGCGGGCTAACGGCACTTTAGCAGTTTTAACAGCCATAGCCATACCGCCTTTGCTATGCCCGATCCCGTCAGACCTTGGAAGCTACACAGAAAGGGCCTGGTCGGTACTTGGATGGGAGACCGTTTGGTAACACCAGGAAGCCTAGCGAGTATAGTGAGTGAGTGAGTGAGTGAGTGAGTGAGTGAGTGAGTGGGTGAGTGAGTGGTGGTGGTCGGTGGTTGCCTCGCTTCCATCAGTCTACCCCAGGGCAGCTGTGGCTACAATAGTAGCTTACCACCACCGAGTATGGAGTGAACAATGCAATGTAAAGCGACTTTGAGTGTCCAGAAAAGCGCTATATAAAAACGATGCATTATTATTGTTATTGTTATTGTTACTGTTATTGTTATTATTGATTATCTGTTCTATCTTATATCTATGCTGGGCACATACGGGGTGAGCTAGAAAACTCTACACTGGCCCCACTAAGGCGCATGCAGGATTGATCAGCTGCATGCCATTTCATAAATTTATTTTTTGCTCACAGACTCACCGTTTTCCTTCTCGTTATTCTTCCTTCCCATTTTTTGTCCTTCTCATTATTCCATTTTATTCAGACTATTCTGAGTAGTTAAACCTAATTCAAAATGACCTTGTTAAATACAGATGTGCGGTCGACTGTCTGTTTGAAAGTCTAGCCCCGTACATGTGTCTGATTCGTACTCAGGGCCATGGACTCAATCTGGAAAGACTATTCATTTCATGTTTTCATGTCCCATTTCTCTGGCTTTTTAGGTGAGGGCTATTTCTGTATGCAGGTGGGTGCTGCTGCAGAAGAATGCCTGTGTGAGAGATGGAGAGTGTCTGTTCAAAATCATCATGTCTGTCTGGGCAGCATTAAGACACAGCTCAAGACCGCCCTCTATGGAGCGAGACCTTCATATAGAAATGAGAACAACTAAGGAACCAGATTTAATTTTACTGTAACTGTTAACTTTAATTAGAATTCTTCTCATTTTGTATGTCAAACAACTATGACACAGGCATACAGCTCTGGCATTAAAAACCTTACATATTATTATCAGAAGACCTAATCAAATTATTAACAAGCAATACATTATGTTTTTTGGATTATCTGCCCTGCGTGCATTATCAAAAGGTAGCAGAAGTCAAGCCTGACCTGCTACATGACTTTGGGTTTTGAAAATAGCACTGGAAATGTTAGAGAAAAGTGCTGTTGTTCCCACTCACTGT
The DNA here is from genome assembly GCF_951799975.1 of Gobius niger. Classification (NCBI taxonomy): domain Eukaryota; kingdom Metazoa; phylum Chordata; class Actinopteri; order Gobiiformes; family Gobiidae; genus Gobius; species Gobius niger. The sequence continues at coordinate 31,801,681 of NC_136853.1, read as the reverse complement.
GGGATGGACTACACTGGCTTTTATTAGAGAGCTTCTCTTAATTATTCAAGAGTTTGGAAAGAACAGACTGCAGCGGCTATGGACGGTTTTCAGGTCTTAACCAGCACACGGGGAACCTGGTATTTGTCTAACAGAAAAAAACATTATAGAGAATTTTAATTTGGCAAAAAAAATAAAAAATAAAAATAATTTGGGAGGAAAAATAAACTTAGCTATTTGACTTCAATCGTTCACTATTTGCTGGTGCATGTTTTGTCTGAGTGTTTAATCTTTAGAGCTTTAACTAAAATGTGTCTTAAAGACTAATTCCACCTCAGCAACAAAAGCTCGACATAATGAGAAGAAATAAGGTGTAATTTTACTTTGCAAAGTTGCCATGGGTGTAAACACACAATAGATTTTAATCCAGCTGCGATGACCCAGCCAGCGTCTTAATTTCCTCAGTGTCAAACTTGCCGAGTCCAATTACCTGTAGCAAGTGTTTGGTGCGGCTCGGTTGACATCTGTATCCTAATTGCTCATAAACAGTCAGTGCCCACTGCTCCCATGAAAGGTTTCAGCCAAGACGCCGCAATTAGTTCACAAATGAGAGACTTATATTCACACACTCGACGCCTGAAGATAACTCGTGTCCCTGTGGTTGCATGAAATGTGCACAGCCAGGCGCCTGCAAATAACTGTTTAGAGAGGTGCACCAGAACATGGAACAACTGCAGCTACTCGACACCACGGTGGACCTGATCTGGGAGCAAAATACTTCCCACCTCTGCCACACAACGTACTTTACTCAAGTATTACATTTACTGCCAACCTTTTACACTGCGTTCCAAATTATTATGCAAATGACATTTTTCTCTGATTTTCTAAATTGTCCACTCAAATGAGAGTCAGTATAATTTTCAAGTCTTTAACTGGTAGAGGATCATTTAAATGTGGTGGAAAAATTTTCCTAGTGATAACAGTATTTTTTTCAAAAATAAATATAGTAAAAACCTCAAAATCCACTGTTCCAAATTATTATGCAACTCATCGTTTCAATACATTTTAAAGCTTGTAATTAACTGAAAATGGTCATTTGTTGTATTTGTAGCATTAGGAGGTCATATTTACTGAAATCAAAAGCTATTTCAATCAAAAAAATATTAACAGGTCAAGTTATATGTTACCAAAGGAGCCCTTGTGTGATAGCAGCTTCAAAATTCTTAAATCCATTAAAATTGTGAGTTTTTGGACAGTTTCTGCTTGGATTTCTTTGCAGGATGTTAGAATAGCCTCCCAGAGCTGCCGTTTGGATGAAAACTGCCTCCCACCCTCATAGAAGTTTTTTTTGTTGAGGCTCCAAAGGTTCTCAACAGGGTTGAGGTCAGGGGAGGAGGGGGTCCACATCATGAGTTTCTCTCCTTTTATGCTCATAGCAGCCAGTGATGCAGAGGTATTCTTTACAGTACGACATGGTGCGTTGTCATGATGAAGAGCATTTTGTTAGGGAAAGCACGGCTCTTCTTTTTGTAGCATAGAAGACAGTTGTCAGTCAGAAACTCCACATATTTTTCAAAGGTCATTTTCACACCTTCAGGGAGCCTAAAAGGGCCTAAAGGGACCGACCGGCTCTCTCAACATGATTCTGGCCCAAAACATGACTCCGCCACCTCCTTACTGACGTCACAACCTTGTTGAGACATTGTGGCCATTCACCAACCATTCACTACTCCATTGATTTGACCATCCAGGGTTACACGGCCCTCATCAGTGAACACGACTGTTTGAAAATGAGTCCTCATGTATTTCTGAGCCACTGCAGCCGTTTCTGTTCATCAGCATTCAATTAACCGTTTAGGGGAGGCCCGGATAGAAGGTTTTTGCCCAACTGCAGCCTCTGGAGGGTCCTACACCTTGATGTTCGGGTGACTCCTGAGACACCAGCAGCTTCAAATACCGGTATGCTGCTTTGTGGCATCTGTTCTCCTAATCTGATGTGTTTGTCTGGTAAAAACCGTCCATATTGTGCCATTATCTGCACAAAACGGAGTGTGCTCTGAATCATCCACAAATCTCTTATCAGTAGGATGATTATGCTTAATCTTTCATGAAATATCGAAGGTTTTCATACCTAGACCAAGTCATTCAACTATTTCACACTTTTCATCAGCAGAAAGACCCTTTTTCTTTCCCATATTGCTTGAAAATGATGATCTGCATAATAAAGTGGAACACCCTTTTCAGCAGTTTTTCCCTTAACTGGGCTTAACCTGAAAACTAATCATCCCAGGTCTCTGAGATTAATGTCAGTGATTCATAGAGCCCCAAGACACGACACCATCCATGAGTTTCATTATTATTATTATTATTTTTACCTTTTTGACACAAAATCGAATTTGCATAATAATTTGGAATGCAGTGTACTTTTTAACCACAAGTATTTGTACTTACTACTCCTTACTTTTTCAAAACGGGCTTGTTATTTTTTTTTTTAACCACGTGCTGTTTCCTCCTCCAGAGCAGGGCGCACTCATCTCGTCGTCGGCAGGCGTGCAAGTGGAGTTTTGTTTTTCCCTTTTGGTTTCACTTTAGCAACAGACGTTGACTTCAGAGCACATGAAGGACACGTCCCTGTGTTCCTACAGCTGCGGGTACATGCAACTGTTCCAAGCATCAAACAGCAGATGCCATTGACATCTTCTGTAAATAAATCAAATATTATTCACAAATATGGGTTGTTATCAACGAGTCTTAAATTGTATACATTTTGCATCCATTTACATGTTTTACTCATGTTTTAGAATAAACATATAATTGGATAATGTTTTTGCTAAGTTACACTGCCGTCTGCTTTGACTTTTTTTTTACCTAAAGCCGTTTGAAGTCCATTTAATGACCCAAGACTGCCACCTTCATAACTGACTGCTAACTTTGTCCCGCAGAAGCAGAGACAAGCTCCGCTCCTCCATTGCATCCCCAACACACCTCTCACCTGCCCCTGCACCTCGTAAACCACTGATAAAGCATACAAGAGATCGATGATTAGCTATTCAGCCCCATTCATAGAAATAAGTCCATGTGGGACTTGAGATTGAGCAGTCCACATGGCTGCTCAATCTCCTGAGCAGCCAAGGACCGGCTACGAGCCTCCACAGTGCTCGTGTCAATCATACATTTAGGCTTCAACTTTTTATTTCCGATGGTGTAGACAACACAGACACATGCAGGGAACGCAAAATAAGTGGAAATGTTTGAAGCAGCAGATGAGGGAGATTAAGGTGTTTCTTATTGATCTCCATAGGGAAATATGTCCTCTGCATTTAAACCATCTTTCAAAGCCGCTGGGGTAACGTACAGTGGCGGCTGGTGATGTGAAAACCAGGGGGGGCTGTTGCCTATACCAACCTTCAATTATATTTTAAAAGATACTTATCAACATTGTTTTTAACTTCAAAAAGAAAGTTATCTTTGGGGCATTTAATGTTATTATTTTATGCAGAATATAATCAAAACTAAACTTATTGTAAACTTATTATTTACTTTTATTCAACTAAAAAATAAAAGAAGCATGGAATGAATTTATGCTTTTGGAAAATCTTTTTTCTGACAAAATGAAATAAAAGTGTAAGGATAGTCACTATACATATTTTTGTTTTGCACCACTGATTTGTGTTTTGTACCAACAGAACAAGGGCAGGAGGTGTTTCCTCTTTGATTTCTTGCACAGTATTAGTCCCAGACCTGCTATGGTTTCATTATGAGCCTCAGAGCCACAGATTCAAACCTGTATAAACCGTCAGACAAATGATCCGGTCAGAAATAATGTGCAGCTTACGTTTAGATGAGAGTCCTCCTCCTCCGTAGCACCTGGAGCTCCACCTCTGTTTCCGTCAGTGAATGAATGAATGAAAGACGTTCCCCTCTTCTGTCGTAAACTCCTCATGGTCGTGAATCTTCTCTCTCCATCAAATATCCACGTCCTGGGACATAACTGTCCAAGGGTTGTCCCAAAGTGTGAAATAAACAAGCAGTAGCTAAAGCAGACGAGCTAGCATCGTCATGCTACCTCCAGAAAAGACTGAAGAAAGTCCCAAGTCCATTAGTTTGACTAAATCCTTTCACCTCCTCTCAGGAAACAACACGAAGCTTCTGCGATCTCTCAAATGAGAAGTTTTTCCTCCGATCTTCCGTGAGCTCAGAGCTGCTCCCAACAACAAGCTACTCATGTTTGTTTACAGGAGACGCTTCCTCGTCTTTCACATTTTACAGTTTAGAAGCATCATACATTATAAGAAATTGTAAAAAAATCGGCCTTCAATGTTGTTGGCAAAACATGTCGGATGTGCATAACAGCATCGCCCAATCAAAATCCTAAATAAACAGCATCAGCATTAGAAAAAACCCTATGACCCTTGACAACAAATAAAACACTATAATATGTTATTAGAAAGATGCATGTTAAAGCATCCATCTTTCATTCATTTGTGCATAAAACTCACTAGGCAAAACTTTAGATACTAGTGCTTTAAGTAGATATTTTTTTAAACTATATTCTTTACTGTTCACACACTTAGAGGCAAAACAGTGATACATTCTGGTATGAATGAAAAAGGCTTGATAAGATTGATCCCATAACTGTAGCTCCAGAGTCTTCAGCCCCATCTGCTGAGGGACTCCCCTCCGCACTGGGCAAGACCTACAGCTTGTTACTCCATGGCAGTGGATCTCTCCTTCAGTACGGTTCTCCACGAAGTAACTCTTCTCTCAGGACGGGACACAGATGGAGTAACTTTCCATGGCTGTTCCCTGTTCCTGAATATTGTTTGTTTGTTTGACTGTCTGATGTCGTCATTGCTGGTTTCTAAACTCTTACAATTTGTCAAATCAGCAGTGTTTGCAGCCCTGTGTGGTTATATTGTTTCTTTTTTATAAAAAACAATTTAATTTGCTATTGTGCAAATGTGACTATCTATTGTACCACTTTTTTTTTACTTTTTAAATGTGTATATATTCTCCCATATGTAATCGATTTAAATCTGTCCAAAACCTTGAGTTCCCATCTCAGAGAGTGTCTACATTAGTCCAAGCAGAAGCGACACATGTTGGACGCATCATCAACACAACATCCAAGATTTACTCTGTTCATAACAATTCCGATCAAGATGTTTATTGCAAATACATTTTCCAATCAACAACAAAAGAAAATCTATTTACCTGAAGACGGGGGACACGTAGAAAGATTTCTATATTCTCATTTTGCAATCGCAGCGACATAGGCATTATTAAATCTATTTTTCATTTGCATTCTCTCGAGGAATGACGACTCAGATGTTGTATTGTTACAGTAATTACACGGAAAAACTAAGCTATTCTCACAGGTTTTGAAAAACAATAACCGTATTTTATTAACCAGAATGATACCCCTCTGTATTTTTATATGCGGGATATCAGTCTGGGCAGGACGCCCACATTCGCCGGCCAAATGGATTCATGCAATCAGATTTGTTTATTTGCAGTCACGTGTTGTTCTTGAGCAGCGTCCCAGAGGTTTTCTCAAACAGCAGCAGTAGCTCCTCCTGAAGCGAACACGTGCGACACATGCGACTGAAGCAACTCCAGCAACTGACTGCAACCGTTTCAAGTGACCATCTTCGGTGTACATATAAGATAAGATAAGATAAGATAAGATAAGATGGTACTTTATTGATCTCACAGATGGAGAAATTGCATTCGATGAGAGAGCATCCGGCAGCAGCACCCATTCAGTGCGCACCACTCTTTTTTTTCTTTGGTGAAAGATGGTTGTGTCGCGGCCGCCATCTTCACTGTTTTGGTCACAGGAGGAGCACTGGTTGATGGGAAATCCGTAGACGATGACCACGGCGGTGGAGCTCTTGCGCTTGGCCACGATGTTCTTGGCCACACAGGTGTAGTTGGCCGTGTGGGACAGACGCGCCTGCTTGATGATCAGGTTGTGGTCCACGGTGATGTAGAAGTTCCTGTCCTCGGCCGGGTCGATGATCTCGTTGTCCTTCAGCCACTCCACCCGCATGACCTTGGAGGATGGAGAAACTGTAGCTGCCCTCTGTCTCCTCTGATCATCTGAAACGGTGCACCGCCTCCTGGGCTTGTCCCCGTCTCAGAGCGTAGTGTCCTGCACTGGTCAGCTCCACCTCGTCCTTCCTCTTCCTCCTGCACAGCTCCCTCCACAGTCTATCACCATCTCCTCGTTGGTCCCTGTTGTTGTTTCCTGTAGCTCCTCTTGTGACGCCTCCTCCGTGCTGCAGGTGTGGGGGCTCTTGGTGCCTCTTCACTGTTCAGTGTCTCAGAAGAAGATGTTTGTAGGTCTCAAATGGGTTTAGCTGATAAGCTAGCAGTTTGTTTACCTTCAAAAAGCTGCTTTCTTCAGGACCATTTTGGACTCTCAAAGTAAATAAATCCACCAAACCTCCACAAAAACATGGTAAAGACGTACAAAAGTATCCAGAAAAGCAACGTGGTCCGCTGAAAAAGGCAAACAATTCACTGAAAAAGGCAAACAATTCAGCTGCACCAGGAGAGAGGGAGGTCACTTCCTGTTTATATAGCATTAGTGGCTCCGTCCAGCTTCTACTGCAGCCTGGAGATTCATAACCGTAGAGTCAAACTAATTAGCCAAACGAGCGTTTTATAGAAACAAGTGTCTCCTGCACCTCTGAAGTAAACAGTCTAATAATCATTTCTCTTTAGCTTTTTTAAATGCTTTGTATGATGAAGTTTATGTCAGACTAGTTTACATTTATGCCAAAAGAGGCCAATAGGTTGCGTTCACGTGACATCACAACATTCTAAAGAGCCTGTAGATACAGACGGCATCTCGTCATAGAAGGGGGCGTGGCTTCGCCGAGGGGGAAAATAGAATCTTTAGAGAAACACAATTTTCCACTCTTTTTTGCCATTTTCTGGTGGAATATCAACTTATTTATCACATAAATAAAGTCAAGTGTAAATCGGGCCCATATGGATATTTTCTCACAGCAGATTGTGCAGTAGAAGTGAAAAAAACGGCAGTTGTAGCAAGCGCTAGCTAACGGTTAGCATTAGCCCGATGCTAACATGTAGCATCAAGTTAGCATTCTCCGTTATTCATGTATTTATGGGCTGTTGAACCACTTTGCTCCTCCCCAGGTCTTTGTATCATTATTTAGTAGAAACTATGTTCATATTTCAGCATTTGTTACAGTAGCTTTTGAATAATTAGAGAAAATTTTCATTTTTTCAAAATTGTTTTCCCCCTTAACTGTTTTCAAAAATGACCATATATGGCCGATTCCAGAGATGCCGTCTGTATCTATAGTTTAAAACTGAGGTGGAGCAACTGACGGTAACTATGGTAACTGTGGTAACTGACAAAATACATATTTTTATGGCTTTGTTATTTGGCTCATATCTCAGTCATTACTGGAGGAATCCACATGAAACAAAAACTGTCACAAAGTTCATTGTCTCCTCTGTCGGCACATATGAACTAATGTCCAATTACTTTCTCCAAAAAACGTCAAAAAGTGGTGACAATATGCAAAAACATGACCGTGATGTTGTCCAATAGAAAGGACTTACAGACATAAGAATAATATCACAGGTTTGAGAATCCAATCACGATCAAATACTGATGAGGAAAAACATTTGTCAATTTTCGTTTTGGAGATTTCTGACAAAAACTGCATTTCTCCCATAGAGTTGTATTGGCCCTGCCCTCCATCTGACATTATGACATCATCACATTCTAAATCGTGAACGCCACCTATTTGTTTTACTGTACACACATACACACATACACACATACACACATACACACATACACACATACACACATACACACACTCACACATACACGCACGCTTGCATGCACACAAAGCTTCATAAACAAAAGCTTGACAAATGACGTCTATTCACAGCTGAATCTTCACACACTCGCTTGCACTGTCTCCTACCCTGGTTCTTGTTGATGCTTTACTTAAGCAGACAGACTTCTTGGCAACAGGCCTCATGTGCTGCGAGTAAAGCTTTCACACTGCTGCAAAGTGATAGAAGGAAGGCAAATTAACAAATTTACATAATAAAAGTTGAAGTAAGCCTGCAGAGTTTTGACAAGGACAGGGAGAGTGTGAGTGATGAGAAACACTCTGAAGAAAGCACCTGTAGACTCCTGCTGAACTTATTTCAACTCGGCTTCCACCAAACTGTCAACGACATTTCACCATCAACAACTCACATGTCATTGGAAATAAAATATAAATCTGTCTCATTCTCACAGTGGATTTAGAGGAGGGACTCACTGTTTTTCAGAGACAGAAACAATCCTACACTGTCAGAAAATGTTTCCTAAAGCAGGTAAAACAACGGCTGAGAACCACATTATTATTACAGTTCTCTACCGTGAATATTTGCTTCTACAATAGATATATTTTCATGTTTTTCAAAATAAGACACTTCAACTACAATTCCTAGAACAGGGGTGTCAAACATACCAATGAGAGGATTTAATCTGGCCCCTGCCCTGTATAGCATAAATTCCAGAGTATGTAGGAAAAAAAGTAAGTCTCTAGCCCATTCCTGTGTATAGTTATGATCTTTTAAAGAATAACCAGATTTATCATTCTAGCCACTAGGGTGGATTAAAAAAAAAAAAGAAAGAGTTCCACACGTGTCCAGCAGAGGGCACTGACATAATAAGAGCTCAGGATATGAACAACACATTACTTGGCCACGTGGTAAATGGACAGTCTGCCCCAGGGCGGCTGTGGCTTCAATAACAGCTTACCACCACTACTGAGTGTGGAGTGAATGAATAATGGCTATGTAGTACTTTGAGGAACTTGTGACACAGGCTTGTAAAGTGCAATACAAGTGTAAACCGTTGTTATTAATGAAGCTACAGTCAAGTTGGGGCTTTGACCAAATCACAGCTTATTATTAATTTATTGGAAACATTTTCTCTATTATCTGCGGCCCGCGAAACGCCGTGGGAGCTGAATTTTGGCCCGCGACCCAAAATGAGTTTGACACCCCGTCCTAGAATCAACAGTTTATTGAACAGTTGCTTCTTTCAATTAAAAATTGCATTAAAAAATTAGAGCTGAAGTATTTCTTTTAGATTCACATTCACACAGAATTATTGGGGGAAATCTGCCCACTCAAATGTGATCTGCAGTCGAGAGCGATTTCAACCAAAACCATATAGACATGCATAAAGTTATAGGTCCAATAAAGTGCAAATAATTAGCTCAAACAATAACAAAACACTTAAAAAGTGTTAATGATTGTACAGTATGTTGCCTCTATCGATGTGGCAATGAAAACAGGTGGAGAGTTTAAAACTTTATAGCTCTACCTTTTGCAGTCCTTGTGAATGTGATTTACAGATGATTACAAGAAGAAGAATGGGATGTCTGCAGAATAAGCAGCTTTTGCCAAATGTGTACTCCAATATTTTTATTTATACAAACTTAAGATACATTTTTGAAGAATTTACTGAACTGTTTGGCCTTGTGGTATTGCGGTTTAAAAGCAATACTTTATATTCATTTGTAGGGATGCACCGATACCACTTTTTCTAAAACCGATACGAGTACGAGTACTTGGATTTAAGTACTCGCCGATACCGAATACCGATACGAGTACAAGGCATTTTCTTCAACATTCTTACTTTTTTCCACAGCAGATTGGTTTGTAATTAGCAAATTTACTCATTTACATTACAAGTAGGCTACACATTTAAGAGCAGTTATATTAGAATTGTGCTGATGCCATGTATTTATTTATTTTTATTTTCATTCAATATAAATTTTTATTTTTATTGCACTGTCCATCATAGACAGAAAAGCCCATGTCCAAAAGCTCCCCAATTCCTGTGCTTTATTCATATATTTTTATTTAACAATAGTATTGAGATGTTACTTAAATGGTCTCTTTTAGTCTTTACTTCAACTCCGTGTGGATTTTCTCGTGTGTTTTGTAGCAACTTAGCGAGAAGCTACAGCGTTTTCATTGTTCTGCTGCAGCTCATTTTCGCTCAATATAAACATGCTGTATCTCTTTTATTTGGATTTTCTGAGGACTTTTTAGTCGCTGGGTTAGTTTTTCAGAAGAATAAACCCCTGGGCATAAAACGGCGTCAGAATGGCCAAAAGTGCGCTAGCCGCGAGTTAGCAACGTTAGCCTGTATGTTGTAAACACTGCAGACGCTGCAGCACGAACAACATTTAGCTCTGGTTAAATCAAGCACAGACTCTGGTTTAGAGAGCGCAGTCTGTAATAAAGTCAGCTCTATGTGGAATATTGTATTTCCACTAAAGAATTCTCCAGTTTGTTGCTTCTTCTCTCCTCAGCTGAGAGGTGCGCCTCGTAGGTGCGCTGGCCGCACGTCAAATGGTATCGGTTTCTGGTATCGGGACCTCATGAATGAGTACGAGTATGAGTACAAGCCTGTGGTATCGGCCCGATACCCGATACTGGTATCGGTATCGGTGCATCCCTATTCATTTGGAGTAAATCGTCTTGGAAGACATTCGACTTAGGTATTTATTAAATGATGCTGCACAGGGCTGTTGCAGAGCTGAAAGCTAAATCGGGGATGTTGTAAACCAGTGTAAACCAGGATGATATCTTGTGTGCTCTTGTGATTAACATTGAAACATTGCGGCAGAAATTGAGACAAAACAATGTTCTAGTGTTATCTCTGCTGTTTTAATCAAAAGTAGCATTAGTGAATGTGATAAGTCCATTTATTTATTATGGAATCATGACTGTTCTTCACAGATGGTGTGGCCTTATGACCCAATATGATACACTGAGATGCTTTTAGACTGGGATTCCTCTGTCACACAAATATTTCTACAGCTCTGGCCCATTTGCACCTGGCCCAAGGTGAGGCTTGCTGCACAAAGTGACCGAACACGTATTTCGGAAATGTGGAATTACACAGATAGAGGAAATTAAGCGACTCATGACCATAGAACCCAAAGTACTGTGTAAATCTGAGAATATAATCCTGATTACAGCTGCAGAAACACACAGATGAACTTTCTGATTCAACACGACTATCATGGAAATAAATAAAAAATGTATCCAATCTTCAAAGCATCTCATCTTTTCTAATTAGGACCCCCAAACCTGCTTTATTATGCCTCCATCTCTACTGGATGTAATTGAGGCAGGAAGTGGGAACCTTCATTGTGCTGTTATGCTGCCACGGCTAATTACCGTACTAACATGCACAAATGAGACTCTTCATTTTCACCAGAACGTGCAAAACGAGAGACCGTCTCCTGAATAGTATTTGTAATGTATTTGTAATTACTTTCCCCTGGTTTGTTTTGACACTGGTCCCAGTTTGTTCAGTAGGACTTCTATTGTCAGTTTCTCACATCTACAAGGTTCACTGCATCACACCTCTCTGACAAGTTTATGCTTATATCAAATCATGATTTCACTCATTTCAACAATTATTATTATTATATTAATCAATGGATATTTTGCTGAAATATTTTACATGGTTATGTTTATGTTTTTTTTTTTAAAATATAAAATCCAAATCAGACGGTAAAATGAGCCACACACGTATTTGGGATGACAAGTTGTTGAATAAGAAATAAATAAGCCCAAAAAAGTGGAGGTTCTATATTAAAAACAACCCGATAAGTCAATTTAATAGACTCGTGAAGTCGTGATTCTACACTTTTTTCATACTAAAGATCACTTTTTATTATTAGCCTATTTCTTTTTCCCCCTCTTTTTTTTATTTAGTAAATGTGATCATGGATTGGCTATAAGGTTAAAGCAGTACTAAGTAACTCTTGCCCCTAGAGGCCATAAGTGCAACTGCAGGTGTCGTAGCAAGTTACGATTTTTTTAACTTATTAATTGTCTTGGAGAGTAAATACTACGCTGACAGAAAAGGCGGAGGGATGTACAATTGTATAATTGTACATCCAATTATACAATGGAATTTTTTTTTTAAACTCAAACTTGGCTGTAAATACTGTTTAAACTAAAGTGACGCTAGCCCGCAGTTAGCTTTGCCCTCTAGCATGTTAGCTTCTTCTTCGTGATTCCATTAGTGTGTATTGCTTGCTCCGGTGCGGTCAAGTTGCAAACATGGTTTTCTGGCCAGAGACACCAGGGGGGAGATGAAAGACCCTCCAATCATCCCATAAACACTTGTATTACCCCCACAGGGACTACAGAAAGGATTTATTAAGGTAAACACGTTACTTAGTACTGCTTTAATGTGGGTTACTGACAGGTTCTTTAATCTTCCTAATCATATTTGTTGTGCTAAAAACAACTATTTATCATTTCCTGGTTAGAGAAATGTTCTTTTTTTGCCGTGTTTCGTGCGTGCGTAAAAACCCATGGGTGCCGCCTTCCTCACACCTGAATATTTTTGGCCGTTTCATTCAAATGAGGATTTCTCCGTGGCATTTACCATCAGCTGCTCGTGCGTACGGCAAGATCCGAGAGAAAAGTTCATAAAGGCCACTTGCACACTGGCGTATATCGCAAATACACCTACGCATACACCCTTTTTGTACGCAGCGTTGATAAATGAGGGCCCTTGTTGCATCTATGGTCTGCTATGGAGGGAAGTCATATAGTTCTGAGCAGCAAGTTTTAGTCGTCATTTCCTTACTTTGTGTGAATTGGAGACCGATTATAAAGCCAATATAAGTGGCGTCATGAAAGGCTTATGGCTTATAGCAGAAGCACTGCAGCTCAAAAGGATTTCCTCAGAGAAAGCCCAGAATCCAGCCATTGTTTCTCCCCTGAGAGAGAGATAGGGAGGTCACTGTTCAGACACAGACAGAGGAAGAAAAACTTATTTTGACCACTTTGACCAAACTTTCACTTATGACTCCAAAACTGCCAGGATTAAAGGCAAGTAAAAAAAAAGAAGGTAAAATTACAGTTATAATTTATTTTAAAAGAAATGCAAAGGTAAAGTGAACAAAGGTTGCAAAAAGGTTCAAAACAAAGCTCAACAGAATGAAACACAAAACACAAACTAGGATGTCTTAAACCAGAGTTAACTAAATACAAATACAAAACCAGTCTCGAACAAAATCCCAGAGGACTATGAGTGTCTCGCTACAAAATTACAATAAACAAGAGAAAGCACAAGAGACACAGAGCTAAGTGGCATGCTGTTCAATGTAAACCCCAGCAGCCCCGAATGGCAGGGAGGAGGCAGGACAGGTGGAATCCCAGGGTTGGCCAGAATCTGGGGGGCGCACCAGTCATGGGAGAGGGAAGCAGCAAGACCATTATCAGGAGACAGTCCAAATAAAGATATGGAGCTCGAACTAGAATTAGGTAAAAACAGGGCTGTCACAATAATTACTATATCAACTTATCGTTAAATAAATAACAGATAAATTATATATATTTTGGGGCTCGATATTCATCGTCTATACATTTATTATTATTTAGCATTTCCCCCTTATTTTGTCTTTGTAAAACTTTGATTTTTAAATGAAGCAAATTGAGTTAAATTATTATTATATTTCATGTTTATCGCAGCTTGTGTGGTGTTTTAGGATGTGATGATGCACTTTTAGAACAAAAGTTTTATGTTGTTTTTAAGAGTTGACAGTATCCTGTATCGTTAAGAGTCAATAATATCGTTTATCGCGATACTTTGCTGCCTCAATATATCGAACTTCAGGGCACTCCGAAGATAAATAAAAGTCCTTTATTGAAGAGGGACCCCTACGTGCTCCGATCCCACAGCTGGATCTTCGTCAGAGCATCTGAGGGACAGTCCACCAATGGCTGAAGAGGACTTCCACAGCCACATTTATATACACAAAAAACAAGGGTTCAGGACATAAGATGACACCACACAGGGATATGGAGGAGCTGGAGGCCTGGGGCAGTAACGCTGCTCAGCAAAAAAAACAAAACTGTTAAGTTACTGCTTGTTTTTTGCTATTTGCTTACGACATTAATGAGTTCCCTGCCTGTAGTTGTATCTTGTCACACCATGATGGATATCACCATCTGGAGGTGGCCCAGGCAGATACATGTCAGTTTGTCATGTGGGAGCTCTGGGCTTAATACTGTGCATCAATTCTGACAATAGAAGCTACAGTGGAAAAATCTTTCTCTTCACACTGAAATATTTCCACTAGGTATATATATTTTTTTTTAACATGCATTGACGAAACAGAACTTTCGAGTCAATAATAATCCATGCTGAAAGATCACAAAGTTGTCATGTCCGGGGGTTTGTAGTCGGCAAATTAATGTTTTAAATAAATAATACACAAAGACCACAAAGATCGCCCTGATGAAGACATAGTTGTTGAAACGCGTTGGCGTTTTTTTTTTTAACCTATTGTGTCCATGCACCAATAAAGGATTTTTAATTAACTTTTGCTACTCCGGAGTGCCTCCATACCTTTTTTGACTGCCTTTGACACGCACAGCCAGTCTCTCTTCTGTCCTCATGCACTATCGGAAGAGCACCCGTGAGTCTACCACAACTTATTACACCTATGGGACCTTAGCAGCGCTCATTTTCTATTTTTCATTAAATAAATAATAATCGTAGTATGACAGAAAAAAACAATGTTCACAAACAGGGCATTGCTTCTCTTGCGCTTTAACAGACTGGCAATTTTACAAAGCAGAGTTAGAGGCCTGGATGCATCAGCTGTTGCCTACCATTCACCAAAACATCTGGCGAAAATCACGGGAGTAAACAACAACAGTGATGTAGTAAAACTCGGTTACTCTGCATGAGTGCAAGCAATGAACCATAGTCTATGCACAGTCATGCCTGCAAATGTTATAGCGGCGACAAGGCTGCAACAGCTTTTATCACACTTGCATTATCAAAGTAAGATGTATCTGAATCCAATACTTTTAAAAGCTCTCTGCTATAGTTGTACTGTTTATTGCTCCTACAGGAACACATGAATGTCCAAAACAAAATTGATGCAGATTTTAGATCCACAGCAAGACTCATATTACGTCCCTACAGTTTTGCACAGATGCTCTAACTAAAACACAGTGGTAGAAAATATTTTCCCATCTTTCTTGTCAGGTCAGATTGGAGTTCAAAGAATGATGGTAAATTACTAGCTGCTAACACTCAATCAACTTGCCACAATAAAATGTGCAAGATGAAAGATAGACTTGGAGACTTTTGGGATATTTTAGTTGTGAAGAATTCATAAAGTTATCATCATCTTAGTGTAAAGTTATATTATCTTGCTTGCCTTTCAATGTGTCAGGCTGTTCATACATACAACTGAATATTAAATGCTACTGAGTCCTCTGCTCAGGATGAAGGTCAGATAGTTACTGTGAAAGAGATGGCAAAATGTAAAAATTAAAACTACACTTTTATTCCCTGTGCAATCTGTTAAGCCTCATTAAACCTTAACAGTCTAGTTTATAATGACGCTTCATTATCTTCAGCTCTGAGACCTTCTTTTACAAAAGAAATAATAATGTCTCCAAAAGCAGCAGAGAGGGAAAAATAGGGGTCAAAATGCAAGCAGCATTTGTTAAACCGTCAGTCTAAGTTCAGTTCAGCTCACTCGGGAAGGGAATGCAGCAAGTGTCATAATAAGCGCTCATTCTTCATTGTTTTCACTGGAGTCACATTCTTCACATTCCTGCAGAAGTGACTCCCTTTGACTCGGAAGAGGGAGAGAGGAATGACGAAGAGGAGGGAGGAAGAAGAGGGAAAGGGGGAGGTAGTGCGTCATGGCCCAGTGCTAAGATAGCCTGGCAAGCGGCAGACTGCTGTGTGCGCTGGAATCCTTTTGAGCTACGCTGCAGCCTGGGGACCATGGCCAAAACTTTCGCATGGATTTGGGGACCAATCACAGAACGAGGAGGGACGGCAAGACGATGACGCGCTATTTGACATACGGAAGCTTGTAGTTTGTTTACGGATAAAACATTTAAACGTTTATTTATGGATCCATCATGCCAGGAGCAGACGCGACACTATCTGTCAGTCAAGCTTTAGACCGTGTTCTAAATAGTTTAGCTTGAAAGTTTACAGCGGGTACGTCAGACGTCATCTCATACGATGATACGATTGGCTATGGCTACGTGCAGATGCATGATAGACATTCATAGCGTCCAATAAACGGCTATGGACAATCGTAAACCACACCTCTCCTACGGGAAAATGAATTGTTGGTCCCCAGACTAAATATCACAACAGCCTTTTAATTTTCAGAATATATGCGCTTGGTTAAAGTGGGGGGTTAGCGGGTTATAAGATGACTGCATCAATAACATGCAACAATAAAGAAAATCAAAATGACTCAACACACTTTTTGGGACAGAACAGAGTAGCAGGTAGAACTGCAAAAACATTGACAATGGTTAAAAAAAAAAAAAAAACATTCATACACTCCCCAACATAACACTGTATTGGCCCAACAAAAGTGCTACATCTGCAAAAACGCTGCCTTGAAGCAATAAAGCCAAAAGCACACTTTTAGTACAAACAAAAAACCAATGTAGACTATCTAATCTGCTTATTGACATATTCATGCACATTCACATATTTAGAAAGTTGTTCCAATTTAACCTGTAGAAAAGTGATAATTATCTTTATCTTTATCTGGCATCTGTGTCACCTGTGACTCTGCGTCCTGAAAAGACTGCTCCACCCCTCCACAAATGCCCCATTGGACAGAACCATGTCTGGTAACGTTATAAAAAAATAAAAAATAAACTTAAAGGGCCAGTGTCAGAGCCAAAAGGGTGGTTTGTTGCCTGAGGCATGATCGAGGGCAAATATGTAACTAGTATGAAATCATTTGGCCAGTTATCATGGGAGGGCATGATATTGGTAAAAAACATACTTTCTGAACTGACTTACTTACCTGAGAAAAGTGCACTTTTAAGAAAATCTGGATTTTTTTCATATGCTTTTATTTTATTTTCCATTGAATATCATTTTTGATATTTATTGAATATCGTTGTATCATTGTTTTCCAATTACATGGGCCTGGGTGAAGCAGGGGCCAGATGATACGGCAGTCAACAGCACAAAGGCACAGGATACAGAGTGGAAGAGTATGGAAAGTTACAGAAAGAGAGAATGTGAAATGTGAAAATGTGAGTGTGAATTTAGAGAGAGGAAGTTCAACTCTGTAGCTCTCATTTGCCACACCTAATTATAGTAACAATAGCAGCTTTCAAGTTTGCATAATACAGTGCCATCACTCATCGTAATGGCGGCAAGCACAAGCCAGTCAGAAAGAAAACCCATCCAGTCAACCAGAGAGACCAGGACCTACAGTAGAGCAGAGAGGAGTAGAGATCCAACAAATGGGAGCCAGTCTAATCCCTGGACTGAAGCCACAGCTGCTGGACACTTTAACAAGCCTATAGAAAAACCTATATTAGCAGTCAGTTGGATTAACCTGCTCTACAGCTGTCAGACCTCATGGTTATGAATGAAACAGAGAAGAGCAGCAGACCAATGGGTGGTTGGCTGCTAAATAAGCCACAAAAATGTTTTCTAAATGCATGCATGCATGTATTTTGGTGGAAAGTGCCTTTGTAGATTTTCAATACACTGACATCTCCTCTCTTCTTCTGACATCGTCATTCTTTTGGGTTTTTTCCCCAAGATTTTCAGTTTTTAGGTTTTTAACAGACTGCTAAATATGTCCATATAAATGCAGTTATCATAGGTTACATTACGTATAGATCGTTTGTGTGACGTGTGTGTTTGTATAAAGCAATATCTTTTTTATTAGACATGATGATTCTACCAGTGCCTGCAGTGGTTAGTACTAACCCTGGATAACAGGGTCATAGCATACACATAGTGCTAAATATATAAAGTAAAAGGCCTTAAGCAATAATAAAATGTTTGAGAGAATAGTAATAGAAGTCAATTTAGTCTTTTATTGTGTCTCAGGCACATAAGAAAAACAATGTGTGGGACGGTGCCAATTTGCATTCTTTTAAGTTATTTAAGCCTGTTTTTGCAATGGCTGTCAGCCAGGCAGGAGCAACAAAGTCATGTGAAGTTGAGGAGTAGATAATAACAAGTGGCAGTGTGCAAATGTGATGCCAGGAGTGGAGGGAGTGAAGTGTTTGGGTTAATTGTAGAGTGAAGTTACAAGGCACTGGGCACTGAAGAAACTATGTTATATATTATGTTTGGACAAAGGCTTCAGAGACCAAAGACACCCATGACCCGGGTCTAATTTCTGCACCTAGCCGTGAAAAAACTGTGATGATATCGAACAACCTAGTCCCCTCTGCATCTCATCTTGCT
Source organism: Gobius niger (assembly GCF_951799975.1). Taxonomy (NCBI): domain Eukaryota; kingdom Metazoa; phylum Chordata; class Actinopteri; order Gobiiformes; family Gobiidae; genus Gobius; species Gobius niger. The sequence goes on along the minus strand of NC_136853.1, from coordinate 31,783,398 downwards.
TCAAAAGCAGCTCAGCTCATTGTTGAGCATTATTTTGGCTCGACAGACGATTCAAAAGAAAAAAATCCTTCTACAGTATACACATGCCCGAGACCTGACACTTTAATAATAAACCAGCACACAGTGAATTTGCCTGATTTAAAAACAGACACATACTTAGCTGTGGTTAGGAGTGTCGAACTGTGCCGTTTACCCAGAGCATTCATGTTTACATTTGTGCCTACCAAAAATGGTGGATACCCAGGATCCAAAGGTTTGTGCTATACCCACATCTCAATCAAATTCACAGCACAAACCTGTTTTTACAGCAGCTAAAACTGGGTATCAGGTGTCTGTGTCCACAGGTCCCAAATGAGAGACAGGAAAACATGAATGAGCAGCCACAGACATCAATCTCCTCTTCATCTCCCAAACCTATTTGGGTGTGTTTCTCTGGCTTTCCACCGAAGAAATGAGTGAAATGACAGAGACAGTGTGGTCCAAGTTAAACTCCTAAGACTGAGGATGAGAGGGGGCTCTGAGCAGCCTCAGGTCACGTTACTGAGGGCAAAACAAGCAGCGCTGAGCTGAGGGGCACTGCTCAAGGAGAGCAAAAGGCTTGGAGGAGAAGACTCGACAGGAATTCCAAAAGGTTTGCCATTTTCCACCTCAAAACACATTAACTCTGTGGCAGGTTCAATAATCCAACGAGCAGAGAGAAAATGTTATCTAAAGGAAGAGTCCCAAAGAACAACGTGCAGCTCTGCGTTTGTAATGTCACGTGAAAACAAAAAAGGTTCATAACTCTTTCGTAAAATATATATACTTCACAGCTAGCAGGTCACAGGTTAGATTCCCACCTGGACGGGGCCTTTCTGTGTGGTGTTTGCATGTTCTCCCTGTGTCTGTGTAGGTTTCTCCTACCACTAAAAACATGTACACTAGGTGCCTGGTGTTTCTGACCATCAGCCTGGCTCCACATCATGGGTCCCCAGGCGCAGCACTGCCGCTGCCCACTGCTCCCTACAGGTCGTCCAATGGCGTCAACGGATGGCTTAAATGCAGAGGACACATTTCGTTGTACAGTACATGTATAATAATAAAAAAAGCAACAAAAAAAGCAACAAACAAACAACAAACGGTTTTTGCCTGTTCATTATTTTAAAATCATAATTTTCTTTCTTTTTTTTGCCAGGGTATGAGCAAAACGATAAAAGATAACATAATGTTCAATAGGTTTTCAACCATTAATAAATATGAAAATGTACTGGTTTATTTTTAGTGAACATTTAGACAGTACTGCACAGATTTGGAGAAATTCTCTGTGTTTTCTTCCTTAATCTTGATCATCGTGAACAATCCTAAAATCGCAATATTTTTCCTCAGAATAATTATGACTCAAAGTTTTAGAATCATGATATTCCTGCGAACCTGGGACCTTCTAGCTGTAAGGCAAGAGAGCTAACCACTCAGTGGTGGAAATTTTGTACACCGGTGGAAATTGTAATATCGCTGTATACAAATTATAATGTGCATGTGCACTGGAGTCAGGACGGAGATTGCAGCTAATGCTGAGCTCAGCTACACTGAGAGCAGTATAGACAGTGACTGTGGAGGCTTTAGAGGGTGGCGCTTAAAAATGAAGATGAAATTAATAAAGCCTCTCTATTGTCTGAGTAGTTCATCTTTGCAAGGGGGAGGCTCAGGCTTTGTCTTGGATGAGCTCCAATGTAGCATAGCCTGCTATCGTTCCTTAGCATTACGTTAACAACACGTCAAACAAAACCAGATTCTGCTGTCTTCTACCACTTCTTCTACTACTACTTCTTCTACCACTTCTTCTACTACTACTTCTTCTACCACTTCTTCTACCACTTCTTCTACCACTTCTTCTACTACTACGTCTTCTACCACTTCTTCTACTACTTCTTCTTCTACTACTTCTTCTACTACTACTTTCACTTCTTCTTCTACTGTTGTCTGGATGTTGTGGGGTGGAGGGGCCAAGTCCAAGACAAATTTTCTTTATGGGACAATAAAGTTTATTCTTATTCTTTTTTCATCATCCTCCAAAATCGTCCCATGTAACCGGTCTGTTCTTTTCAGTACACAGATAAACACAATCTTTATACACTAGTACAAAAGAAGAGGAAAATATCCCTGAAGATTAGGGCTGAGCCACTGCCTTCAGAAAAGCTTTCATCGGTCTGTGTCGATTGTCTCTTTAGGAGACGCCACAACAATTTTTTCAACACTAGACTAGGCTAGATATTCCTCCTGAGATAACGCTGGGTTAGTCACAATTTATGAAACCAGGCTGGTTTTCGTAAGAAGAATTGTAGAAATCTCGTACTTAATGAGGGTCGGACTGTTAGCATTGGAGCAGCGCGAGCTACACGTCACGCAAGGGCCGAGTCTACAGTGAAGATCCCGCTCGTATGCCCTTTTTAAGAACATGCTTCATCAGAGTTGGGGAGTCTGTAAACCCTCCATGAATTCCCCCACGTCCGTGGTCATTATGGTAAACGGGGAGGAGTGAGCAGAAGACGTCCATTTATTAGAGTGTATGACTTTTCCTTAATATTGGGGTTTGTCTGTGAGCAGGTCAGCCAAAATCATCATCCCCTGTGCTTTTCCTCTGAAATATCCCATTTATGTCTCATTTATATTCATACTATTGGCAGGCCTTGGGTGTGAAAAAATGAATAATCCTGACATCAAATACAAATGCCTGCAATATCTGCCTTGCAAAAAGACTTGCTGCAACCTGGCCCGAAGCATCTCTTCTTTCTGAGGTAAATGTATTGTACACTGTCCCTGCTCGAATAATACAATCAAATTAAATTCAAATACTGTAAGCTCTGGTTTACCCTCCAACATTTTTACAGGGAGCAGAACAATAGATAGCCGCTTAGTGATTCCGTGCAGCTTTACAGCAATGTGATGATTACCGTTTCTTCTCCACTATATATTAAAGTTTAAGATCAGGCCTTCGATAAAGAACAAGCCTAACGAAGAATGAGAATGCTTTACAGAAACCAAAGAAAAAACAGAAGCAATTTGGTTCTAAAAAGGTTGTCCTTATCTTCAGGTTAGTAAATCACCACATAGAACAATGTTCATTCTGAGTCTGCCAAGTTACGTGCTGAACATTGCCTGTTTCCCCTTCCACAGCCCTCACAACTTTTCTCCAAAAGATGGAGAATCCGCCTCTTTTTCACTGTGTGTGGTGCGCACACGTACATGCACCTTATCATTACTTGTCCCTAGACGTCAGCCTGGCAGTCAGAGACAGCAACACAAGCAACTGCAACAGGATGTCTCTGCAAAGTCTCTGTCAGGCATCATCGGACAGCAGAATGTGGTAAGTTCTGCGGACCCTGGGGACAGAGCAATACAAGCACAAATACTCAGGTCTTACAGTAGTGTGAGTGTGCATTAGAAGAGGGAATACATGCTACGTAGCACTTTCTGGTGGTCGAACTCTATGATTTGGACCTAGACGAGCAGCAGTGACTGTGCTGAGGATGGCTATAGCATTCCTGTGCTGCAAAACTGACTCAACAACAACAAAACAACCGGACTGTCATCAGGCTGCACATCACTCATTCTATTATGAGGACATGGACCATTGACTTCAATCAATCAATGAATAAATCCATCAATCAAATTTTATTTGTATAGCGACTTGCAAGCATTAACAACGACAGAAAAGAGGAGAGGACGGATGAAACAAGCGCATGTCATTTTGATCATCATGCCATTAGCCGTGAACATATTTACTGAGGCAAAAGTTAAAGGGATATTTCAGGATTTTTTACTTTCCTAGCTATCCAGAGTGTTGTTGATTACTGGATATATATATATATTTGTTTTAATTCATGCAGTCATTATACTTGAAGAGGTTAGTGTTGCTTGGCTAGCGCATGTCTATGGTAACTAGTAGCCTGCATTAAAAACAGTGACCCAAGCACAGTGCACCTGAGGCAAATCACTTATAACACCAGATTACCGATATAAATTTCTACACGTGGAATTCACAAAGGAGCTTTCTACAAATCAGATATGGCAACGTTTGGGGGATTACCCCATGATTCTGAAGAGGTTTTTGATGCAGGCTACTAGTTACCATTGACATGCGCTAGCCTAGCACTAGCCTAGCACCACTAAACTCTTCAAATGTAAGTCCTGCATGAATTTAAAAAAAAAAATCTATCTCCAGAAATCATTAACACTCTGGATAACTAAATACTGAAATATCCCTTTAACAAAGAGGGTCGCAAAAGTAATGACAATGTTCAGAAATCAAATAGTTCTAATGTGCAGCAGATGTACTCATGACCCTACTGGATTGACAAATGGAGTGACAAATCACCAATACTGGGAAGGATAACCAAGATTATTCCCAGCAAAATATATATTTTTAAGTTCCAAAGTTCCAAGTTTAAGATATACTTTATTGTCCCAAAAGATAAATGTTCCTTTTGCAATTGACACATCCATCAATGACCACAGTCCAGGTCCCATCTTCAGATCCTGAGCAAGGTTTGGACAGGAATGTGTCTATTGGCGATTTAAAGCTACATTGTTCATGTCTGGATGTAGAAACCAGAGTGTCCAGAGAAAACCTATCTAGAACAACATGCAAACACAACAGAGAATGGTCCCACCAGCGCTGCAAATGAAACACATTTATGTAAGAGTTACAAACTGTGTGTGAACATAAAAACAAAACAAAAACACAGCATTTGAGAAGTTGCGACTGTTAAAAAATCTAAACTATTATTAACACCCCAAACATTTACAGATGTTTTGTTTGTGTGTAATAGATTATCTCTAAATACCAGAAAACAGAATATATCTCCTTTAATGAAAAATATGTAGGCTATATTTCTGTAAATCTGTATTAAAAAAGCAGACTATTATCTGCAGCAAAACAAAATAAGGGCAGCTAGGTAAGCACAAATAAGGTACACAAACAAATACTGACTCAAGACAAGGCAGTCACATAATGATGCACTAAAGGCTGGCGCACACCGGACCACAGCGTGATGCAGCATCTGACGCGCGTCCATGTGGGATTAACACACACTGGAGCGCGGAGCTTCACGGCACTTCAAAGGCTTTTCTCAAACCATGCAGGGCTTTTAACACGTGATTTATCACTTTATCAAAACAAAATAAGACACGTATGTCCGTGTTGCAACAGAGAGAGCACACGGGCTCTTCTTTGCAGGTTATCAGCGAGTTGGCGACAGAGACATGTTTAGCATGCTCCACCTGAAGCATGAGCCCAGACGATGGTTTCTCTTTTTCCGCTGCTCCTCTCGTCCCTCCACACAAAGTTTATGCCAGTTTCCCTGTCCGTCACAGGCAAGCGCCTCACTTCTGCGTAAGGTTAAGCTTGGATTGCCCAGGCATAATTATTTACTCAAAATCTTTTAAGAAAACACTCACAGCCAGTTTGGCATGAAATATCCATGAAAATATCTTAAAGCCTTTATAAATCCCCCAATAACAGTCTAATACCAGAGTGTGGGTGTTCATACTGTGGAATAGTAGCACATCAACAAATAGAGCGCCGCTGTAGCTAAGCATGTGCACCCAAAAGAAAACTGTTTACATGATTTGCCTGAGAGATACAAACTTCTGAGAGCAGGCCGTCCGCTCTGGGTGTTAGGTGAACCCGGTTTTCCCGACCGTTTTCAAAAACCTGTTCTTACTCCCAAATATAATTAGAATGCTAACAGATACAGGACATTAACATTTCAAAACTGTTTGGATGCTACAGGGTTGTAGCATATTATTCTAACAAACTTTCACTGCCATCCCCAGAGGCAGGCTGTCAACTAAAACACAACCTTTAAAAAGCAAAGGTAAAGTGCAATCACACTTTGCTGCCATCATGCCATTCGGGTCTGGCCAAAGCTCCCTGTGAACTGCCTGTTGTAATGACTTTTCCCCAACAGCATCTTGCACTAAGTGGGCAGCCAGCGCACACACGGATTGCCTTGGGCTGACCTGGAAATGTCGGCTCTTACCTGCAACAGCCAAAAAAACAAAAACAACACTCAGAGCTCAGCACAGCTCAGTGTGCAGCTGCTGCTGCTGCAAAGCACAGCTCCTGTAAGAGTCAGTCACTGTGGTGATGCTTTTTCTACTCTCGCTGTATTGCTGAGAGCAAAGAGCAACAAGCAGGAGAATTCTACAATATGTGGAATATTGTAGTAACTACAATATTCCACATAGGGCTGAATTTCTTACAGACTACTTTCCCTAAATCAGAATCTGAGCTGGATTTAACCTAGGGCTGGGCGATATGGACCAAAAGTCATATCCCGATATTTTTTGGTTGAATATCGATATATGATATGTATCCCGATATTTTTTCCGCAAAGTTAGAGCTGTGAAAGGAAATGTTAAGTCAAAGTCAAAGCCAAATATGAGTAGTTTTATTGAAAACTAAAATGTACGCATAAACACTGTATAACAAAGCTCCGTAAGGTGCACATTTAAATAAAAATAGCCAAGAAAATAAAATAGGGCAGCATTTATATGTAAGAGCTCAGTTTAAGAAAAAGATACACTTAAAAAAAAAAAAAAAAATCAGCTTGAGATGACCTGTTCCTTTTTGTTAACGCAATAGCTTTTCTGAATTTGAAATATCCCGCTATACACAATATGGTCTAATTCCATATCTCATTTAAAAATACATCGATATATCTTAAATATCGATATATCGCCCGGCCCTCATTTAACCAGTGCAAAATGTTGTATATTCTACCTTGTAAACACTGCACAAGACCAGCCGCTAATATTGCTAACTAGCCACTAACTTGCGGCTAACGGCTCTGGCAATTCTTAGTGGCTGGTGTACACTGTGCGTTATTTTTGGTCTTAAGATGGTTCAAAGAGACAATCATAGATACGACCAAAGTTTATCATAGGGCGTGTGTTTAGATGAGGCAAGTGCTGCATGCTAGCGGTGATTATTTACATGGAAATGTGCAGGGAAAGTCCTGTCAAATGCAGAGACTCATTCCAGGCCTCTGTTGCTTGTGACGGTGGTGCGGTGTTGACGAGACACCTGACAGAGATCCTAGTTGCAGCATGAGGATGGCTCACTCTAGCCTTGCAAAATAGGGTTAGGGTTAGTTAGGTTAGGACAGTTCTATTTGAAATCTTTGTCTCCGTCTCACTGTACGACCGACGACCTGCGGTTTGGGGTACGACCTTCCCTACAACGAATGATCATTCATCGCAGACTTGAGCCGATTTATGCCAAGGGGCTTAAGTCCTCTGCAAAACTAACCCAGCATCTAAAAAGTACTCAGAAAATGCAAAATAAAGAGATACATCATGTCCATAATTGTATACAAACACACATACTGGAGAATCCACAGAATTGTCGTAAATCAAAAAGAGGTCAATCAGCAGTAATAAGTACTACTAAATGAACACAGCACAGGCATTGAGTAACCTTTCTGATAGAACCTCTCTTAAAATGGAAGCCTACTTTACTCAAGGGATTGTAAATGAGTAAAGTAAAGTAAAGTAACAAATTACTAACCAATCTGCTGTGAAAAAAGTGTGATTGAGGAAAATGCCTTGTACTCGGTATTCAGTATCGGCAAGTATTCAAATCAAAGTAGGACTCGTATTGGTTTTTGAAAAAGTTGTATCGGTGCATCCCTAGTTTGACTTTGGTAAAATATGACAATTCTAATAGGGGTTTACTTTGTGTATATAAATATTTCTTGTAGTAATTGTCTATTTTTACAATGGGCTTTACTCCTTCTTTGAACACAAAAGGTAAACTAACGGCCATGTGTTTGTAGAGAAAGACAAAACATTTTAAAGGACATTTTCTGTCGCTGTTTCTGCTGCTGTTTCTGCTTCTGCTGCTGGGGAGAGTTGCTCTGGTAAAGCAAGAGTGATTTGCGCTCTACAATATGCACTAAGTCCTGATATGCCTGGATTGTAAACTGTGTGACATTTTTTAAATCTTTACCCAGTTGACACTGATGGCATAGAGAGACTTATGGCTCTTTTTCCCACATTTGATTGAAGTGAAATGTACTCCAAATTTCAAAATCTAAATGAAAACGAGTGACTATATTTAGTTACCGTAATAAACAGGAGACAGCCACTTAAGGAAGGAAGTGTTTTTCAGTGATATTTACTTGAAAAATCATTTGAAATCTCTATTCTAGAGTTTTAGCACAAACACAAACAGAGCAGTTGGAGAAAATCAATCACTGCAGCCATCAAAGAAGATGAAATTTTCATGAAAAATTAACACATTAGGATGATATAAACACGCTGCTTCTTGAATAAATCGGCGCAGTAGAGTGCCGATTACACACACTTAAACTTACACTCACACTTAAAAACACACTTTGATCCAAAGCCTCTTAGTGGCCTTTGCTGCTGATTTAAAAAAAAAAGATAGCTCCCTCTGCTCTGGTTTGTAACAGATCGATTTTGAGACAAGCCCTGGGGGATTTATAGCTAAGTTAGAATGAGTCTCATGACTTTTTGTTCACTTTTTGTCAATTCTATCATCCTTACACAGACACACCAAAACGTATGTCATCTCTGATACAAATGCAGTCGTCACACAGTAAGGCTGGGCGATAAATTGAATTAATTTGTGCTTTTGAAAATCGACAACGTGGAAAATTGCTAGATAGTAAAATCGGGCCTGTCACTCCATGTCCACCTTGCCGCGCGGCCAATTTAGCAGCTTTTCAGACAACTAGCGTAAGTTTTCAAGAACAACACGAGTGGAGAACCCGGCGACTTTCTGACAATCTCTGCTGCTTTTCAAAGGCCACATGGTGAGTTTAAGACTGCGCTTTGTAGTTTTCCGCCTCAGAAACGGCTTGTTTTTTTTACTCTCATCCTCTTCAGCCTCTACCGAAATAGCAGTATGCTTAACTCCGCCCCCTGTGTGAGTCTCCATGGAGACGGCTGTCAATCACATACTGCGCTCAAGTTTTGAGGATAAAAACTCTGTGGATTACTATAAAACAAGTTTTGCTATTAAAGAGCAAATCTAGGCATATTTAAAACAGAGATGAAAGTTCAAATACAGTAATTGCAAAATGAATCCAAATATAGAAGCGCTAGACAAAAATAAACAACTGTCTATGCAAATACAGGTCTCTTATCTAAAAATGGAAGGAAAGGCCTGAATCCTGCAAGTTCATTTTGAATCAAATCTATTAAAATCGTAATCTTCTTCGACTTTAGACTTTATTTTTTGGCCAAATTGCCTAGCCTTACTATACGGTAGGGCAGGCAATATGGCCTAAATGGCTCTATATCACGATATAAAAAAGAAATTGGATTGGTTGACTCCTTGATGAGATGACTTAATTATGTATTTATCATTATATTTTGACTTTTGACTTGAAGCGTTGTTTGACCTTGTGCCTTACTGAAAACAGTTGATTGAGGCGGTCTGATTTTTTCTAAACAATATGATTTGATTCACATACTGTAGTCCCTGTCACCTTTTGTATACTTTCCTGCACTCTCACGTTCATTTGGCCATGACCTAATCACATCTCACGCTACTTTCCAATTCAAATGACGCCTTTATAATGTTGGACAGCAACTAAATGCAATCTATCCAAGGTACAGTGCACAAAGTGGATTAATCCATTTCCACCAACAAAATGTCCACTTTTCGAGCTAATATGTTAAAATTATTAATTTAAAGACATAATAAAAGTACAACAGTTGTGTCTTCTATGACTGGGTAGAATACAAAAAACAAAACAAAAGATGAAATGACGCTATTGTGCGAGTGTAATTATATTGTCATAAAGAGTGAAATGTTTCAGCCGTCTCACAGTGCAAGTGAAATATACAGTTGTGCTCAAAAGTTTTACATACCCTGGCAGATTGTTTTGGACATTTTTCAGAGAATATGAGACAAACATTCTTTTCTGATAATAGCAGTTGTGCAAGGCCATTTACTCTGGTCCATTGTCAGTGTGTCAATGTTTAGCCATTGTATCTAGGATTGAAAGGTTCCACCAGTTATGATAGAAAGGTGACAGTGCAGAGTGACCATAAACCACTTGAAAATATAGTGACAGAGCCGCTACGTGACTTACGTACCAGGTAGAGAGACCTGCTGTTAGCTGACACACTAAGCAGAGCATACTTATCTGACAGTAACCGGGGCGACAGAGTCAGAACTAAAGATTGAAGAAGATATATATATATATAAAACACCTTAACATGTTAAACTACCTGCCCATTTCTGCAGAGAGACTGTCCGCTATCTGAGATGCAACAAAAGAGGACGCAAAGTTACAAAGAGTGATAGAGCTGATCATAAAAGGTTGGCCTGGGCACAAAAGAGACATTACACAGGAGGACTGTCATCCCTGAGACGCTCAGAGCCGGCCTTGCCCGCCGTATACACTCATCATACCTGGCCTGGGAGTCGAGGGATGTCTCAGACGGGCACGTGAGTGTGTGTACTGGCAGGGTAAAGATAAAGACTTTTGTATCCAAATGTGACATCTGGAAGTCAGTTGACCCCAAACAACAGAAAGAGACTTTGCAGCCCCAGAATGTTTCTTCAGACCTTGGTCCAAAGTAGGAAGTGATCTGTTTTCATGGCATAACAAGGACTACATGATAACTGTAGACTATTATTCAAACTTCTGCAAAGTTGACTATCTACCAGACACCAGACTAATGTTCAGTGTATATGTCTTGTGTTTCCTTGTGTGTGTGGGTGTGTTTTGTGTGCACTTCTGTATTTGTCTTCATCGTTGCACAGCCTTGATGTAAATATTTATTTAAAATTGTTAAGACCCCAGGGAGAATAGCTGCTTTATTTAGTAGCTAATGGGGATCTAAATAAATAAACAAAAAACAACAACAACAAAAACACCAAGAGCACCACTGTAATCCTCAAAAGCACATTTCACTTGTCAAAGAATACTCAATGTGCTGATTTCCAACAATGGACCACAGTATTCGTCACAGGAGTTTCAGACATTCAGTCAAAAGTGGGAATTTGAACATCGAACATCTTCAATGGGATACCCACAAAGCAACAGAAAAGCTGAGTCTGCAGTCAAAACAGCAAAAAGGCACATGCAGAAAGCTGCAGCTACAAGCGAAGGTCTTGGCCCAGAGACTTTTGAATAGGACGACCCGGACCCTAGGCCTACGAAAGAGTCACTGTTGGAGCCGAACTGACGAACAACAAACAAGACTTATCAACAGCAAACGAAGACAGGAGAAATAATACGCACAGCAAGGGACTTGGACGGTCTCAAAGCAGGGGACAGTTCAGCCGTTCGATCCTTGCAAAAGCTGGAAAGCTGTAAAAGTACTCAGAACTGTGAGCCCAAGATCGTACGAGGTGGAGCTGGAGTCTGGTGGTGTCCTGGGAGAAACCGTCGCCATCTCAGGCACAACCCCAACCCACCTACTCCACCCACACAAACAGGGACTTTGACTATTTTACACAGACTGTAGTAACTACTGAGAAAGCTTGTAATTCCACATATCTCTGAAAGACTAAGTGACAAGGATGGGTTGTTATACTGTTATGGTTACAAATAGCGGTTGCACTGTGATTTAGTCTGGAAAACGAAAATACTTGAATGTGTTTTCTAAAGTGTTCTTGTAAACATGCCGATGCACTGAGATGATGCTCTAAAAGGAAAATGTTTATTTTGGTTAAGGAAAGCAAAATGTATTGTGTAAAAAAAAAAACAGAAAGGATGTGTCAATGGCAGTGTTATTGTTATGTTCCTAGGGGGACCACTTTGAGTGTGACACTTACCGGGTTTAAGCAGGCTGCAGGAGCATGTGGTCGAGCATGATGATAAATAAACTTGAACTTATGAACTATTTCAACCATTCTGTATGGTTTAAGACTGAGCAAACGGAACCGAATGAAATAATTGTAGCCTACTTTATGTACAATACACAACATTGGCCGGAAGTATCTCAAACAAGAACACAACAAGAAAAGTGTTACAACTCTGTAAAATTGTTTAAACTTCTTTTAAATGAAAGCAATTTAAAACAACATGAAACACCCTCTGTTACATATGCAATTTCAATATAAATCCTGTAAAACAGGGGTAGGCAAGTGGGCTTAGTTGTGGGCCCATTTTCTTCCTTCTGAAAAGTTCAGAGGCCGAACCTCCCAATCGTGGCCCAAAGTGCACTTTCTCCAAATCCCAGTGTCGTTGATCACATCTGTCCTAATAAGGAAGTTGGGGCATCCTCCAGGAAATGTTTAAGTATTTGACCCCTGAATTGTGTAATAATATTTCTTAAAGTCATCATAGAGGCCATTTTTGGATCAATGCAGTGTACTCAGTTTTCTGGACCAGAGTTTCACCTCCCCAATTCCACTTAAAAGGGGGAGTATTATGCAAAATGGACTTATTCAAGCTTTCCATCATGTTATTATGTCATTCCCTCATTAAAAACATGCCTGAAGTGTTGCCTTGGCACATTCACGTATTTTTGAGTAATCTGTAAAAACTCTGATGGCAGCCATTTTAGGGATAGGTTTGCCTGAGTCCTCCTAGGAACGCCCCCACCTCCCAGAGACGCCTCCGACCTTTCGTCACCAGTCGAGTAACCAACCACTGCTCCTCAGCAGAACCCCCCCCCCACTGATGCCACAGACAGCGTGTGGAGGGGGCGTGTCGGAAATGGTCAGAGGTTCTTAAAGAGACAGAGGCCTATTTCAAGACATTCACTACAGCCATTTTGAGAGAGCAATTTTATACAAGGCAGTTATTCTAATTTACTGCATTTACAGACCAACAGAAGGTTTGCTCATCATTGTAGTGTGATATAGACTGGTGCTATGGGACTGAAAAAAACATAATACCCCCTCTTTAATCTGGTTATCCTACAGTCACACACACAAACACACTCTGATTCATCCTGGCTTATTGTACATGTTTTTGTGGTGGGGGCACCCAGAGGAAACCTATACATGCACGGGAAGAACACGCCAACTCCACACAGAAAAGACCAAGTCCGGGCCTACGACACCGGGACTTTCATGCTGTTAGGCAAGAGCGCTAACCGCTGCGCCACCATCACCGTGCCACCCAGACCCTCCTCGTTTACCCTTGTGCATGTGTGCAATACCTAAACACTCACTTTCTTACAGTGACTTTCAATTATCAAGCTTCTTGTACGAGACTTTCAGGGGTAAAAGGGGTAAGAGAAGGACTTGAAGTAACACACCCCCTAAACACAGCGGTCCATAGTGACTGGACTCAACCACGACAACCAAAACAGGCCAAAGCGCACGAAAAGTCAGTATTAAAGAAAGATCAATAGACAGAGTTGTCCTCCTGTACGCCAACATAGCGGTGCGCTTTAACCGGGCAAGCAGAAAACAAAAGCGCGCCACAGTCGTCACGGGGTAAAATGTGCGTAAAACACAATATAAAGTGAAAAACTCTTACCTTGCTTGACACATTTGAGCCGGATCGGGTGTTTGCAGTGTTGGATCATAGAATGAACGTCTCTAGTGGTTAGTCCGGCCACGGGGGTGTCATTGACTTCCAGTAAAAGTTCATCCTGAAGGAGTTTACCGCTGTGGCAGAGCTGCCTGCCCGGGAGAAGCTCACCGATCACCGGGAACTGTCCATTCTCCGCGCCGCCCGTCAGCTGCAGCCCCAGGTCCCCGTCCTCATTCCTACAAAGAACACTCTCGTGGACTTTGCTTGTCCAGTGGTTCTTCCTCTTCTTCAAGCTCTTGGACATGGCTCAAACGAGGGGGAAACGCATGAGGGCAGCCGTGTTAGTTTTCAGCTCACTGAAGTCCCGCTGTTCCGCGCAGACGGTTTTTGAGGCGGCTCTCAAACTTCAGAAGGGGAGGACAGTTGTATCCATGTAAGTACGCACGCTCGTTTACGCACGCACAGCATCTGGATCGGTCGGTCTTCTTTTTTCTTTACTGAAAGCTGCCCAACTTGTGCCGCGTTCAAAAGCAACAGCGGAGACGGGAATTGACACGCTTCCAACATGGATCCCAAAAAAGCCCATGAAACAACCCTTTCTGCTCAGTATAGGAGAGGATGGAGTGACATGTTGACGGCAAGGGATTGGTTCAGTTCGCAAGATTTTATTATTTTTATGTGCAAAGGTCTATGTTTAGTTTTTTCTTCTTCTTTTTTTTCTTTTTTAATGAATCGGCTCAACACTTTGCTTAGTTTAGGCTACGTGCGAATACAACTGAACCAGCGCAAAAAATAAATCGTATGTGTTCACTGACTTCTTCGTTGTTGGACTTGGAGAAATTGTCCACCACAGCGAAGTTTCAGCGCTGTCTTTGTAGCTGACGGTTTCCCTTGACGCACTTGAACACAACACTCGCTTTCAACAATATTCAGTAACCCGGATGTGGAGGAGCAGGAGGAGGAGGAGGAGGAGGAGGAGAGGCTTTTCATCAAATCTGATTTTCCATGGAAAGCAAAAAGTGGGGTTCCTCCCTTTGATCTAAAATAAACAGCGACAAGAGACGTTTTTGTTGCATTTCAAACTGTTTAAACTGTTCAACATATTTCTTTTACAAAATCATTTAGGCTGTGTAGTTTAAAGCCACACCGCGTAGAATTGTACCCAAAAAAATAAAATTGAAATGCAAGCTTTTATTTTATGACAGATAATTTCAGCATTGAAAAATACCTCAAACAAACATGTGATTTTGCTGTAAGCGGCCTCAGCTCTCCTAAGACATGACGTAACTTTACCGGGAGTGGGTACGTCTCCAGCTCGTTTCCATGGAGATGTCGACTAAAGTCAGCAGAATTTGAGATTTAAACAGGTTAGGTTCCCATCCAAATCCATTCTTTGATTTCTCACAGCAGAAATAGCATTGTCTGTCGAGCTGGTCATTAGGAGCATGTTTTGGACTGATGGCAACAGTATAGTCCAAAAGCAGTGTACCTTTAAACTGGTTGTGGCTGCAATATAGTTTTGACCGTACTTTCAAGCATTTGGTATTTTCTTTATTGTAAAAACATCCTGTTGTCAGTAGTTAGCACACAGCTGATTAGCCGCCGTGCTTTCAAACTCTTGATATTTGTATTTTTAGAAAAAAATCTATGGAGATTCAGAATGGGATTTTTACTTCCAGCCCCGGCAGAGCCTCCACTGCTGAGCTCTCTAAAAACCTAGGCCTATTATGATTCTGAAGTCAGACTGTAAAGTGGTTCTCAAACTTTTCACACCACGTCATGAACTATTTTGCATTCCAAGTACCACCAGAGCCTAAAACAGGATATAATTAGGACTAAAACATGGTCTAAAAGGGCTTAAAAGAATTGGACTACATGTTGTCTAAACTGGAAGTATGACTGAAGAAAAACGGCTGACTTAAATGCATTTAAACCTAAATCTGTAATTACAATGAATACATAGACTCTATAGACATAGACATACTGCCTGAAGAAGCCCAAGGACCACCAGTGGTACATGCAGTTTAAGGACCACTGCTGTATTCACCTTATTCCGGAAGTTCATGAGGGCGCCGCCATGAATTGTGCCTGCCCCTTTTCTCGGAAGTGTCAGGACAACAGAAGTGGCGAGACAAAGCAAAAAGAGGCAAAAGTGGGCGGGGCGGAATACGGTGAATATCAAATACGTAATCCACTGAGGGGTCTTCTTCTTTTACGCCTTAAATGGGTGTGAAGATGTACCTAGTTTGTTCCGCGATTACTAAGGTCAGCATAACATGGGGAACTTGCTTTGTTTTATGAGTACATATGTTTTCTGCCTTAAACGTAGACCTGACACTGAGCCTTAAATCCCAACTCTATCCCTAATTTTAAACCAAGCTTATTTGCACAGTGGACAAAAAGGCGGTGCATGTTTTGTAGATGTAAAACCTGATGAAAAGCATAAAAAAAAAAAATGTTTTAAAGGGGCTAGATGCAAGTTAGTCATTTTGTGTTCACTACTGCCACCCCAGGTCGCATGCGTAACTGCAGCTTCTATATTAAGCTTGTGCATGATGGCAGTTTAGAGGCAGTTGTGGTGTGA
Source organism: Gobius niger (assembly GCF_951799975.1). NCBI lineage: Eukaryota > Metazoa > Chordata > Actinopteri > Gobiiformes > Gobiidae > Gobius > Gobius niger. The sequence goes on along the minus strand of NC_136853.1, from coordinate 31,767,360 downwards.
ACAGATCTGAACTCATTCTACACATTAGGACATGGCTGGAACATGTAGTCCCTTTAAGCTGCAAAGCTTTTATTTATTTATTTTTCCACACTAAGATGACAGCTGTTTCTCACTTTAATAAATGCTTAATTAGAAAACAAATATCACTGAAGTACTATAGTGACACTATTATAAGCATTGCTGCGCTTACCACTGCTTTGCTGTTTCTGTGAATGATAATTTGAATAACATGACCTCTTTAGAAAACTACAAACTCTTAGCATTATTGCCATACTGCTAAACTTCCTCTTAGTGGGTACAAAGGTTTAGGCAGGCCGCTTCTAATAATGTGAATAATGAAGCAAGGGAAAGATAACATGATAACATTCCCATAACATTTACAACAACAACAAAACATCAGGATGTAATTCCATCATTTACATTTTCAAAAATAACATTAAAGGGACTAGATGGAAGTTGTCGTTTTTATACTCGCTACTGCTACCTTAGGTCTTATGCGTAACTTCAGTTTCTATATTAAGCGTGTGCATGACGGCACTTCGACCCGAATGAACACTGGACTTTTTTCATCTACAAAGTCATGCCTTTTGCAACATTTCATCTTTCTTTTGCTTCATGATTCACATTAAATGTTGGTCTGGGGTGCGTACACTTGTCAGGTGCGTACACATGTGCCTGTTTGCTTGAAATTAAAAAAGAAAAATATTGGTAAAGGTATGTTTTGCACATTTACAATAAAATCAAAGTCATGAAAATAAACTCAAATTCCCCTCCAAAATACAGTAGTTTCACATCCATGCTGTCTGTGCTGGAATTTAGCGACGAGTTGTGCTGGAGGTGAGAGATATAACAGAAAACTGGAGGTAAACAAACAGTAGGGGGAGTATTTTGTTTAACAAGGCAGGAATTCCGGAGGTAGTGTTTGAATAAGACGACAAATCCACAGCATATTATAAAGTAAGTGCCAGGGAGGAATACAACAACAGTCCTCTGATGGAAAATGGAGTGGGAGTACTGGCATGGCGTGACTATAAAAATGAGTATATAGACAATAGCGCTTTGTCGATTCCTTGCCAAATGCTGTTTATCTTCAAAGCTCTGGCTTTCTTTAACTGGGCAACTTGTGTGCGTTTTTCAGATAACAGAGTGTTGCACTGTGCACGCAAATCAGGTGGACTTGCATAACCAGAACCACAATACACACCCCATTATGAAATGACAGTAACAGGCTTCATTTTGGTATAATTAAAGGTGCATTATGCAACTTTTTATGTGAAAACAAAGTTGATATTTGTGTGTATTTGACCTTGTGGTGACCCAGCGGCTGTATGAGTGGTCAGCATGGCATTGGCTTTACTTTTCAGTTGTTTTGTAGGTTTTCTGGTTCGTCAGCATTGAAAACTTTCCAGACAATTGATCCTAGAGCATCCTAGGGCAACCACTGTGACGGAAAGTAAAGGCGCCATGCTGACCACTCATACAGCCGCTGGGTCACCACAAGGTCAAATACACACAAATATCAACTTTGTTTTCACATAAAAAGTTGCATAATGCACCTTTAAGCTTGCTGCAAAAAAGAAAACGATCCAATGATTACTTCCACTGTGCGTGCAAGAGGGAGTTATTATGCTCTTTGTCTGAATGAAAGTGGTACTGTAGTTCTATCAGTTCCATTGTATCAGGTATTGAAGCTTGCGTTACAATGTCACACTTAATAAAACGTAGGCCTCATGGCTGCCGAGTGAGTGATTTTGTGTGAATTGTTTGTTTTTCCAAACACATTTTGGCACCTTGAATGATTTGGCAAATGAGAAATCACAAATTCCTCTCTTTCCTTGAAGGGGCTAGATACAAGTTGGTCATTTTTATACTCACTACTACCACCTCAGGTCATATATGTAACTGCACCTTCTATGTTGCATTTTTAAACTCTGAATAGTCCCTTTAACTAAGTGATGTTGTGATAAATGAAGAGACCATTGATGGATTGATAACCTGGCGAGACCTGAATGATGCCCCCTCTGTATTTTTTCATATAGGGATATCAGTCTGGGCTGTGAGCAGTGTCTACGGCTGGCGCATAGGAGCGAGAGAGAACTTCTTTCCAATTGGCAGTAAATTACCAAAACCACATCGACAGTAGGTGAGTTTCGTGATTCTTAATCCTGTTCGAATAGAAATCAACTTTCCGGTTATTGCTCGCCCCACAAATTTTAACTGCACTCTCCCTTAGTTCCGTTTGTAGTGCCCGTGCCTACCTGAAAGCCATAAAGTCTGATCAGAATGTACAGACGTTGCCCTTTTCAGCGAATAGTACTAATCTTACATTATTCTTAACTCTTTCTCCTGTTGGCTCCAGCGCCGGTTGTGCCAGATCAACGTGGCCCGGCTTTCCCCATGGCTTGTTTTTGGGAGCTCTCTCTGTTGTGTCGTGTTTTTAATAATTGCCCCATGGTCGCATGATCATCGGTCTGGCCACCAATTGTGTAAGTGTTAATCATCAATTGTACATAGTCATTGTATAATAATAACATAGCCATGTTTTTTCTGTCCCTCTTTCTCCAAGCAGGGGACTTTTGGCCTGTAAAAAGGACACAATTAAAAAGGGGAATGTTTTTGCATGAGAGGAATGAGAACTTCCTTTCATGAAAAATACAAACCTAACCAACTGTACATGTTTCAAGATACTTTTTCTTTTTTTTTTTGCCTGTCACACAATATTAGACATTTAATTTTACACTGTTTTGAAAAGAACGTATTTTAAATGTCGGGCTCCATTGTCAATACACTGATTCAGATGTTTTGGTCTAGTCTATAACCAGTGTTGGGAACGTTACTTTTAAAAAGTAATTAGTTATAGTTACTCACTACTTGTTCCAAAAAGTAACTGAGTTAGTAACTGAATTACTCTATAATAAAAGTAACTCGTTACCAGGGAAAGTAACTATTTGTGTTGCTATATGTCAAAGAATTTTGTTTTTTTGTTGTTGCTGTTTTCACAAGTCAATTGAAATGGTTAGAACAGACAGGTGTTCAAAGATGTTCAAAGATGTTCATAGTAACTGAATGAACTGAATGGGGGGTGAGTGGGGGAGGCCCCTGTGACTGAGTGGTATTGTATTTGCGCCGCTGTTTTATTAATGTAGGAATATGGCCGTATTCAAAGAGAATGGGGAGGAACAAGAGTAACATGTGCCAACGATCAGGGCAGACTTTACGCACAAGCATGATGTCTCTCCGTGAAACAATCGACAGCAAATATAAGTTTACATGCCCCAGAAGGTTAGTGGCCTTGCACTGTTCTATGGAGCGGAGAGCGGGGAGAGAGGAAGAAGAAAGGCGCTGAGAGAGAGAGGGAGAAAGACGTGTCTCCACCGCGTCCACTGCGTCTTTGGGTTAAAAATAAGTTCCAACACTACTGATCAATGATCACCAACTTGATTCTCCCCTGCGGCTGCACCGCGCTGTGGGGATGACAAGCCGCGGGTCGGGGACACAAGTAGTTTATGGAGCAGAGAGCGCGATGCAGTACTCTGCACGGACAGTCAGATGTGCGTGTTCTGCTCCGTCAGACTCCGCCCACCCTTTCCACTGCTCTCCCCATGCTGACACCGCGGCGCTTCATTCAGCCCAATTGTAACGTGCCACTTTGTTTACCCAGTAACGATAGTAATGAATTAGATTACTCCGTTACTGAAAAAATAACGCCGTTACCTAACGCCGTTCTTTTAAACGGCGTTATTCCAAACACTGTCTATAACACAAGTTGACTGGTATATTGACAATTTCTGTTCAGATGTTATTCTGTAGGTCTGTAGTCTGTGTACGATCACTATAAACCAGGGATTTAAGATAAACCCACAGGAAACAAACCCAGGGGCTAAATCAGGCGAGCGCACAGGCCATATCAAGCCAAGGACTAAACCACATGTAACAAGTCTACTGTGGAAATAAACAAGACAAAGGCTGCAGAGGACGAATAAGGTCTTCACCAAGACATTGATCCTCGAACAACACGTCTCTCGGTCCTACAGCTGTTCAGACAGAGGCTGATCAGGCACCTGTCTGTGTCCAGACTTTATGAAGAAGCTCTGCAGTAAATGACAGTGACACAGGGAAGCGTGTGTGCGTATAGTTATTTATTCAACTTCAGCCGCTCCAACTTCTACCATTTCAAAGAAAGCACCGTTTTTTGATGTACTTCTCTCCGCATTTTGAAATGTTGAAGAGACTGTGTCAAAGGGGAAAGGAAGCGATGCACTTAAATAGTAAGACATTATTTTATCTGCTTTGCACATCTGCAACGGTTGCTTGTCTTTTACCCTGAAGTCGCTGCTTAAACCTAGAAGGCAGAGAAACATGCTGTCCACCGCCCAGTCCCATGAGGAGGACAATTCTCTTGTGACATCTGTCCGACGATATTCCTCCTGTTTTCTCAGTTCAGCCTTGTAAATCCATTTGACCATAAGGCTGAGCCATGTTGTACCCGCTCTGTCAGGTGATCACGTTGTCAACTCACCGCTATTCAAAGAGGCGCGAATCAGTGGCGAATGCGTCTTCAAAGTGCCACAAAAAATACAGAAGAATTTTTTTTTTTTTATGGAAAATAAGCAGCGGGCCAGATTAAATTGCTTGACGGGCCGAATCTGGCCCCCAGGCCGGAGTTTGCCCAGGTTTGCTCTAACCTATGGTCATGAGATCAGGGTATCGCAAATACAGGCTGCCAAAATTAGTTTCCTTTGCATCCTTGGAGATCGGGTGAGGAGTTTAGTCACCTGGGAGGAGCTGCTCCTTTACATAGAGGAGCCAATTGAGGTGCCTCGGGCATCAGTTTCGTAAGCCTCCTGGCAGGTCCTATTGGGTGGAGGCCCCCGGAAAGACCCAGGACACATTGGAGGGACCTTGTCTCTGAGCTGGCCTAGTGTCGGCTTGTGATCCGCCCAGAAGAAGGAAGTGTGTGCGTGGAACGGGAAGTCTGGGCATTTCTGCAGACTGCTGCATTAGCAAATGGATGGATCTCTAAATGACCTTGAATATTTATTTATTTATGGGTGATTTCATAGTGGTGTTAAAGTTAAGGTTTACTTCATTGTCCCCATAAGGAAATCTGTCGTCTGCTTGACCCATTTGGGGAAACTGGTAAAGAATTCTTAATAATCAAACCAACAATATTGCTACAGGTGTACTTCAAGTTATATTTCCACCCTGCCGTTACAAACTCGCCACACCCTCATAAATCTGGATAGGATTAAGAAAAAAGATTCATGGCTGACATTATCTACTTTAAGCCGCACTAACCATTAATCTGAGCGTACTCTATAGGATTCACACCGACCCTGTTGCAGAAGGGCAAGATGATCAATCCCCTCTCGTTTCCTCTCATGTCCTCATGTTTCCTCTTCTCTGGCTGATCCAAAGTTGTTTAGGTCTGCTAAATTGTAATTCTAGTGAAGAAGACGTGCGGGTTTCATGGGGCACTACTGTGACTTACACCTTCCAAATCTCATCAATGCACAAGCAGGCCTGCATGTCAGACAAGATTATTGGTTTATACCACAGCCTGTCAGGAATATAAAAGATGTCTGCACATGAATGTTTTGCAGCGGTAGCCCTGACCCCTATCAGAGAGTTCCTCATGTTGGGGGGAGAGAATACAAGTTGGGGTTTTGTGTGACATTTATAGTTTACCCAACCATATTGTATGCGATAATCGTAATTGCTGGAATAGCAAAACTGATTGTTTTCCCTATGCCCCCTAAAACTGAAGTGGGATGATTTCATTGACTGATCAGAGTGGTGCTTTGAATGATAATGGCTCAATTGGAATAGTCTTGAGCTGGAGGGATGATGGTCTAATTCCAACTCCAACGCATACAACAGTTGTGTCCTAGGGCAAGACAAATCCACTTTGCTGAAAGAAAAGTGGATGTGAGAGAAGGGTAACATGGGGTCGCCCTCTGCTCCTGACACCGACAAATGCTGAGGACAATTTATTTCAGCGACGTAGGAATATAATTTACATACTTGTAGCTGAGTGACTGAAGAGCACTAAAAGATAGTTAAAGATTCTGGTGAGACCTAAGAGAGAATTCAGGAAATATTTCAGCCTCTGTTTTAATCTCATGGGACCACAACTTCACAGGTGCTGATTTTCCAATGTCCTCACACCCTTCCACCCTATCTACTGAAAGAGATAAGTAGCTTTCCTCCACACTGTTAGCATTGAACTGGCTACAAAGCCTTTTTTAGAGTTGCTGGTCCCTCTTGCAGACAGCTCTGAAACTTTCCTTTTCGCAAGGATACCATCAGATTCACTCATGTATCTTCTTCACTGTAGAATCTACTGTCATCTGCACATGATCCATTGTCTGTCATATCTTATCATCTGTGTATCAGTTAGGACTACAGACTAACTGTTTTGCAGTCTACTTCCTGTGCCTCACACTAGTGTAAGCTGCATTTGAATCATTCCGTATAATGGTTTTTGCTCATATTTTTACTGTGGTTATAAAAGCAGAGTGATCATAGTTTTTATTGGACAGGACAGGATGAAAGGAGGTGAAGAATGGAGAGAAATACACCACAAACCCTGACTATGCAAAGGTTGGGACAGTGTGTGCATCCTGTTCTCCTATAGCATATTAACTGAGTGTTGCCGTTGTAGATTATTGGGCTCAAATACTAATATGGAAAGACTGATAGCTGATCTATATAGGCTGATATAACTATAGTGTTTTGATTAGGTGTATATTTTAGCTCTTAAAAGCCCATAGTTAAACATATCTTGTGTTCCTTAAGGTCATATGACATAACATCTGTTCTCAGTCAGAATTATCATTTTAAATTCAGTGAAGCAGCAAATCATTGAAGAAAAGTTATTTTTACAGTTTAAAATTGTTTGCCTGTATCTATGTCACTTCCTGTCAGTGTTCAACAAGGAAGTGAAACTATAAACATCACAAAAAATGGTCAAAGTAAAGAAAGCTGGGTACATTTTTTAGCGAAATCTTAAATAAAATTGTGTTGCGCTGATGTGTTATGTACCTTGATGACGCCCGGAGCATACCCTCCTGAGAGAGCTACTGCTACGAGCCAAGAGCTCTGATCATCATGTGAAAACGAGAAATATGCACAAATAAAGTCAATTAAGCCACCATCTACATAAAGCAACCGTTTAATAATGATCACACACTGTTGTTGATTTTGGAGTTTGTTGCTCACATTTCATCTACAACGGGTCGTAGCTGATCGGTTGTCTCCCGGAGCTAGCTGCTTATCAGCAAACAGCAGGGTTGCCAGGTCTGGGCAGCCAAACCCGCCCAAAAATATCTGAAAAACCGCGGACATACAGCGCGGCTGGAATTTTCAATATTGTTTATTAGTTAACAGAGCCCATGTGCTCCTGTGATGATGAAAAACTGCCCCTACCTCCCTCCCTTATTGAAAAACCAACTCACAGACCCCTGGATTTGAGAGTTTGTCATTCGAAATAGTGATTTTGATAAAAAAATAACGCATACAGTTTTTTTCACCTGTGGAATGGCTTAAAAAAACGCCCACCTGGCAACCCTGGCAAACAGCTAGCTCGTATTGACTCCGTGAAAACAAGCATCATGCACTAATAACGTCAATAAAGCCGGCAACTACATGAAGCAGCCTTTAAAGCTAAGTTAAACTGGAAATGTCTTACCCAAACTGATCTGTAAAACAAATTGATAAAAACAGATATAACATGTGATTGTCATCAATTTAAGAACCTGGGTCGTAGTTTTTATGTTTTTTTTTTCTTCATAGAATGGCTTATTGGTGACAATTTTATTCACAAAGCGTAGGTTAGTTTTACCATTACCCCACTGCCTAGTTCTCCCTTGACAAGTCACAATTAGTTTCTCTCTTAGACTGAAACATCAAAATGCAGATGAAAGCTGGGGAATGTGGAATTACTGAGGTATTAGAATTCCCCTTCTTAACCTTATCTGATCCGGACATACTTTTTATTTATTCATAAGGTTCCTTATCATTTTGTGTGTCGGTAAATTTATGGAGAAACATATGAGAGGCAAACGTTTCATATGGCCCACATATGTAAAAGCATGGAAGGTAATATTAATGAGATTCAGAAGTGCCAAGAAAAATCTATTGGTCTCAGTGCCTCAATATTTATGGGTATAAATTCTACTCCTAAGTGACTAAGTGAAGCTCTGCTGAACTATAGATCACGACAACGCTACAATTAATGTAAAATGAAATCAGCAAATAGGAATGGATTTCTTATAATAATTAAATGTTATTATATTTCAGCTCTGAGTGGGCTGCAACGATCCTTCTGATGTCTGTCACACTTAGAGATAGAGACTTAGTGATGAAGTTACTTGTGTCAATTTGCTGAATCAACCAGGACACCAACAGTAAGCGTTGACTGAAGTAGCAGTTGAGGAAATGAAATATCCAGTTTTTCATTGTTGAAGAGTCCTGAGAAAAAAAAAGCAATACAAATGTGTTTAGAGATGGTAATAGTTTGGATAGCTGTGTTTTTTTCTATTGTTTTCCCCATATTTACGATTCTTTGATCCTAGCACACTCTGATATCAAGCATTTAGGCTAATTCTACACGTCCTTTGGATCTTCTAATTCTGGAAAGAGAATGGAGAAATGGTCTCCTAATTTATGGAGAGCTGGAAGAACTGCGGTCATTAATACACCTATACAGGATGCCATTTTATGTTGTACGTCAAACGACTGATAACTCTATGACTAAGGCTCTTAATATTCAGGACATTTTTCTATGTGATTTAAAGTCAGTGGGAGATCTTGCTTGCTTTACTCACAACTGTGGACCTTACACTTCTGGGTGACATTAGATAAATGCAATTGTGAAATATAGCCGCAAAGCAGCGATTATTGCCCCTTTGTCGCCCTTAATATTAGATTATGGTATTATAGCTGCTCTTGTCCTGTGTATTGTATTATTTCAAGGGTCTTACAAAAAACATACGCATTTCCAAATAATGTGGATAACTTTCGATTGCACACTTCTCATGGTCATATTTCAACTCATTTGGATGAACGCCCTGGGAGGAGACAGAAAAAGGGTGAGGTGCGATTTTTCCAATTTCCCATTAAAATAAAATGGGGAGTTCTGGTCATCACTATGGCAACAATGTGAAAAATATGGTATGGGTGTCATTCACTACTAAGAAAAGAGAAGATAAGAGAAGATAATCCTTTATTGATCTCACAGTGGAGAAATTCACTTGCTACATTGAGCTCTAGACTCTAGATCAGTGGTTCTCAACCTGGGGGTCGGAACCCCCATGGGGGTCGCGAGACAAATTTGGGGGGTCGCCAGATCATTTAGATAAAATATACATATTTTCATTAGCAAATAATCTAATGTTTTATCGTAGCATGTGTTTGCTATTGTACCAGAGGGCCATTGTTTGTTTCATGAATTTTATTTCTTTATAATAATTAATTTTGTTTTTTAAGAATTATGTAGGCTAATGTTCCTATTTATCACGGTGTGACCCGGGCGGGGGGTCCCGAACCCCTTTACCTGTTATAATGGGGGTCGCGGCCCCAAAAGGTTGAGAACCACTGCTCTAGATTGACAAAATAAAACTTTCTGCCAAATTTCTTACATTTTCGTAAATTCAAGTTTGAATTTGAGGAGGAATTTATTTATTATTCATTTTGTGTGAATGTGACTTTATGTTCCCATTTTAGTGTTTGTATTTGTTGCTCTCGGTGCCGATGACATGGGCATTGTCCTGATCCATGAGGTGGTTCTCCCTCTTGTAGTGGTCTGATGTGGCAGACTTCAGCTGTTCTTGTTCTGCTTGTCGTCTGGTGGCTCATGTGCACGCTTTTGATGTTTCCTTATCACATTCTGTCCTATGTTCTTTCTTCCTTTCTCCCAAGTAAGATTCGTTCATGACAAACAAGACATCTCATATATTATATTACTTATTTGTGTTTTTGGTCTTTTTTGTCCTTGGGGTGAACAAACAACTGCCGTAGTTTGGTGTGAGGTTTGACCGTAGTATTGATTTTGTGCTTGTTCATGGCCCGCTGTACATACACGGGGATCCCCCTGATCGATGGAAGTATAACCAATGTCCCAACAAGGCTGTGACGTCAGTAAGGAGGGGGCGGAGTCATGTTTTGGCCTGGAATCATGGGGAGAGAGCTGGTCGGCCCCTTTAGGCTCCCTAAAAGTGTGAACATTTTAAGTTAATATTTTTATTTTCTAAATCATTTGAGTTGACAATTTAGAAAATCTGAGAAAAATTGAATTTGCACAATAATTTGGAACAAGCAGGAAGACAGAGCTTGCTTTATATATACCAGGAGTGGCTTGTGTCCCACCCAAATGCCTCAACAACAACTTCAATCAGCAGTCTTAATTTGTCAGTGTGATTTTTAGCTATGTACACATTTTACCTTACACTGACCTGCAAAACTATTCCCCACATCCTATTCATATATTCATATTTTGTTATTCAGCGCACTCTCATTCCCATTTGCCTTTATGACACGCTGCTACCCTCTTCCCCTTGACCCAGCTGTTTTCACTCCATAGGCTCTCCCACTATCCCACTATTGATATTATTCATCTCAAATCTGACCATTAACAACAGCCTTCAGCTAAAGTCACTCACAGCAGCGTCAATGAATGTTCTCTTTGGCGAGATGAGAAGATTTGGTGTGACCGGGATATATTAAATCAAGTTATTGTTCCTGTGCTGTCGTATTACATTTGCCCTGATCGTAAAGCGACAAGCAATGAGAGAGCGAGAGGGATCTTATGAGCCCATACGCTTCAGTTCGACAGTCACCCCGGTGTAATGCAGATCGCTCAAAAATACAGTACAATTGATGCATGAACATAGCTGTTAATCGCATATTTTTTTTCCTCATTTGCCAATCGGAAACATTTTTCTGCCTTTGTTTATGATAATATGTTATTATCACAAGCTATTTAGGTTATAGATAACACATAGCATATGTTTGGCAGAATGTTATATACAATTTAGTCCTGCTGCAAGGATCCTAACCAAGAAGGGTCAGTCAATAGCTATAATACATACCGTAAAAATAGTTTATTATACAAGGCCGACTATACAGTACATGACCAGTAATACATACTATAAATGTACAGGTAAATAAATCAGACTCAAACTGCAAGAACAGAAAGGGCTGTGGCGGCTACACAGAGAATGTTGCTGTGCGTTAACGTGTTCATCCATGTAGAATGAGTGGAATGTTCATGGCCTGCAGTCTTGACATGTAATCCTGGCCCAGTCCTCACCTTGACCATGAGTGACTGACAAGAGGACTCAGAGGTCACTGTGTGGACTCTGCACAGCTGTGGGAGTGAGAACTGTGCTTATATCAGGAAGATGCTGGTTTATTCTGCACCAGTGATGTACAGTATAGATACACATGGCATCTCTGGAATCTGTGGTTATGTTTGAAAGCAGTTGAGGGGGATACAATTTGGAGAAAAATCTAAACTTTCTCAAATTATTCAAAAAATGACTTTAAAGGGACTATATGGAGTTTAAAAATGTAAAAATGATGTATGTTCCTCCCCCTACATGTTCCAGCCATGTCCTAATGTGTAGAATGAGCCCCGACCTACCTACCTCTAAAAACCTGCACTGTCACTCTTAGTTCAGGTCCGGCACAAGCTTAGAGTAGAGACTGCAGTTACGGGTAAGACCTGAGATGGCAGTAGTGAGTAAAAAATGACCAACTTGCATCTAGTCCCTTTAACAAAGGCTGAGTTATGAATATAGTTTTCTACTAAATAAAGATACAAAGACATGGGAGGAGCAAAGTGCTTCAACAGCCCATAAATACATAAATAACGGAGAATGCTAGCATGATGCTTCATCGTGCTAAAACTGACGCTAACTAGTGCTAGCTATGACTGACGTTTTTTTTTCTTTCCGCTTCTACTGAACAATCTGCTGTCAAAAAATATCCATATGGACCCGATTTAGACTTGACTTTATTTATGTGTGATAAATAAGTTCATATTCCACCAGAAAATGGCTAAAAAGAGTGGAAAATGTAGTTTCCCAAAAGATTCTCTTTTCCCCCTTGGCAAAGCCACACGGCCTTCTATGACACAATGCCATCTGTATCTCGTGGGACCTATCAGGTGCATTCACAACACACCAAGATAAACTGAGGCATTGAATTCGCTGGGCACAAAATACCAAGCAAAATGACCAGGCGAGATGGGAATGACTTTTCTTTTACGCATAAGGGCTCATAAGTGCCTATGGATTATAGCCTATTTTATAATGTGCAACAGCTTCTTTCAATCATCCAACCCAGTTACGCCATGATCCCGCCCCTTCTTTGTTCTAACCTTAACCAAATTCCTTTCCCTTTAAGATGGGACAGTGCATATTAATTAATATGAGTCCTCATAGTCCACATATGCCAGAGTTATAGCCACAATAGCAACCTTAATCCCTAACATCCCTAAACATTTGTCAGACTAAAATATCAACTTCATAAAACCAGCTGTAAAAGCTCTATTTGGAGAATGGAAATGAGGCTCCCTGACACTTTCTTCACTTTGTGGCAATGTGATGTTGCTGTGATGTGTCTTGTCAGCTGATTTTGGTACAAGCTTTGTTTTCCAACCAGGAAAAGCAGAACCAAAGTGCCATCTGCAGTCAGACTTCTGCAGTACAGGTGTGTGGTCACATAAAAGCCCCTTCATCCTGGTTCACCTTCTGCGTAACACATTTCTAACTTTCAATTGCCTCCTCGATACTGCTGTTCTATAAAATCGAAATGAGCATACCGGTGGCATACGGTACATCCAGTTAAATCCATGCACCATACACACACACACACAAAAAATACAGAACAAGAAATAAATAGACGAAATAGTAATACAAATATATAGGCAAGGTGTGTAAAGTGTCTTGCCTGATGACACTCTCTGAGCCACTGTCACCTGCAAAATGAAACCCAAATTACCCCAATTGGACTGTAATGCGACACAGGATAATAAAGTTTAAATGAAGGTTAAAGTTATTAAACAAGCCAAGATGAAACGTCCACTCTTACAGCGCAAACAGAGGTAACTAGATAAGGTATGTGGATATGTTGGTGAAAAGAAAGGCATATTGGGGCCCGAGGAGGCTGTGGGTGCAGACGGGATTTGAAAGTTGGAGTGTTTAAGGCAGATTTTCCCACCTCCCGGAGGCTTTGATATATTTTAGAATAAAGCCTCCAAGCTGAAGTATTTAACATAAGCAGACAGATAGGAGACCAGACAGTTATGAGCTGTGGAGATACAGCATTTAAATATAAGCTAAAGGACATTTTTTTCCTTCTTCCTACTGATATTATAATCCACATCATGTAAATAAATACAAATATTATGGTAATTTGAAAACTGTTAAAATAAAATAAAATAAATCAAAGCCACATCAACATTCAAGGTCTGGAGATGGATAGTTCCATCATTGAAAATCTCCAGTAAACCTTTCAGCAGGTTGAGTAAAATCATTGTTTACGGCATTTGTTGTTCATTGGAAGGAAAACAATAAGTGAACACACTGTTGAGATGAAACTTTAGATTTTAACATTTTTCAGTTTTTTGACATTTTGACCTGACGCAAAGATGATGCTATCAAATGAGATTTGATCTGCAAGTCTGGAAAAACAAACACTTTGTATTTACATTTATTCTTATCTGCAGAATGATGCAACATAAACACATTCTTTGCCGGATACATTTGACTGAGCTGAACATGGATATTTTCATTCACTGGGCCAAACTTTGTCAGCAGTGTTTAGACAGAATGAGTTATAGCCTCCACTGCCCTGATCCTTGAATGAACTGAATCACCATTCTGTCCTGAGCGAAGCCGCAAGAAGGACATTTTGCAAAGTCTTGATACAATAGACAGGGGTTTAAAGGACAACTATGACAACACTGCTGCTTCTGGATCAATATAGAGACGAAGAGATGCCACAATAGCGGATTGCAATATGTCAGCGAAGGATGTTATGCCACTGACTCACTAACAGGGATAGGCCTGGTAAGTATCTTTAAATGGGAGACCAGGGAATACCAGGTACCGTAGCCTGGGTGAGTGCTGTGTGAGTGATTGGGAGGAGGTGGGAGGGTTTGTTTGCGGCTGCACTTCTGTCAGTCTACCCCAAAGGCCTGTGGCTATAAAAAAAAAAAAAAAAAAAAAAAAATGTGATGGACTCTCATCTACAAATCTACAATTCCAAATACAGCAGTATTTACAGAACAAGGACCACCCATTCTGAGGACAGAAGAGAAAGTGGTTTCATTTCATAAAAGGAATAAGCTCTGGAGGCAATATCCAAAGGAAAGACCCTAAATGTCTCCTACCCTTTGTGATGCCAAGGGCCATTCTATTAGCATGCATTCATGGACCAGATGTAAAAGTGCATGCAGAAAGTTGCAGTCAGAATCACATAAAGAATCACATAAAGATCTCAGTCATGCATTAACAGTAATACTCACACACAAATGTATAGTATTTGTTTGGATCACCTAAAATGGCTAAATGTCTAACAGCCCATTCCCATGACTCTTTTGGGTGCCTCTGCTCTGACTGATCCAGCTCGGAGCCAATAAGTGTATTTTCAGAAGCTTACCTTTGGGTGTGTCTTATCAGAGCTTTGTGCCCAGCATTTTGAAGACAGAGCAGAATTGTTCTGTTGATTAAGCAAATGATTATTGAACAGTGGGCTCATTATCAACTATACCTCAGCATCAGTGCAGAAAGGAGGCCAAAAAATACAGATGTCAGATGTTAAGGTTAACCACTGAAATGTAATACACCAAACACAAAATCCACTTTAGTTTTTTGGTTTCTTTTTGAAAGACACTAGGTAGAAACAAACAAAGCTGTTCAAATACCTACCTAGGTAACCAAAAAACTAAAGTTTTTTCACTCAAGAATACATAATGAATGTAATAAAAGAACAAGAACAAAATCCACTTTATATTTTATATTTATTTTCAGATCTGAAAGGACTGCAGATCTGAAGGTGCTGGACACAGGGCACTGTCCTCTCGCCGTTTCTCTTCACCATCACACATACAACATGGACAGCTGTCATCTGCAGAAGCTCTCTGATGACTCCGACTTTGTGGGCCATGTGTCTGAGGGAAACAAACTGGAGTACCAGTCGGTTGTCATGGACTTTGTGGACTGGTGTGAGCGCAAGAATCCTATACGGCTATGGGGATATGGAAACACAAAGGGAAAACACGTTACAGCACCACCACACAAACACAATGTGAATGAAAAACTCTCTGTCTTCAATATGATTTTATTAATTCCTTTTCCTTTCTGCTGGTTGTTACATGGGATACACTCTGGACAATGTCCGTATGAAGGGACTCACATAAATCATGAAATCTCCAAATTCAGATTATTGCCGAACCCTTCAGAAAAACAGAATACAGCAGTCAGAAACAGACAGAGAGATGTTTCCATGTGAGTCTTCTTGGCTGTGTTATCAGAAAGTGATTGAAGTCAGACATGTTGTGCATGACGTGGTAAATATAGTTTGTCAAGACGAGCTGAGTGAGGCACTTATTTGCTATTAGTGTCTCATTTCGAACTGACCCAGTTGCAGGAGAAAGGCTGTCAGCGATAGAATAGAGCAGGAATGACTGTGTGTGAGAAGATATGAGCAAGATTGAAAGGATCGAGTTGGAACGGATTTTCTGTTCTCATCCCTGGGAGCAATAAACCACAGTATAACCAAGCACGTACAGTAGAATTGCCCGGGCTGCTCCTCGACTGTTATATCTTTTCTTCTGGAGTGGCAGTTTGTAAGTTTGATTTCATCGACTTATATTTAAGTTGCTTTGTGTGATGATATACAACAGATACTGCTTTTTGAAGCTCTATATTTTGTCCCACAAGCTTAAAGCAGTACTAAGTCACTTGTTTACCTTAATAAATCCTTTTTGCAGGCCCTCGGGGGGTAATACAAGTGATTGGATGATTGGGGGGTGTTAGGGACCAAGCAGTGAGACAATGAGACAAAGGCTTCAGATCTAAAAAAAAAAAGGCACTTTATTGGCCACAACAAACATGGGCCGATAAAATAGGTCAACTTAATGTAACAAACTCACCTCCTCAAATGAGACAAAAGGCAACTTATATACAGCTTGGACCATACCAAAACATAATGAGCAGAAACACAGGGGAGAAACAAAAGTAAGGGACAAACAAAGCCCCCTTAACCCCAGTCCCCCTCTGCAGTGGTCTGGTCCACATAAGGCCGCCTCCAGCTCTCTCCAGGCCCGCCCCTCGCCACTGCTCAGTTCTTAAAGGGACAGAGAAAAACATTAGCTCCAGTCTCATTTTAACTGGTTACCTCTGTGTGGCTGGGCCATCACAGGGGGCTTTCATCTCCGCCTGGTGTCTCTGGCCAGAAAACCACACCGGAGGCCCCAATACACACTAATGGAATCACAAAGAAGAAGCTAACAGGCTAACAGGCAAAGCTATCTGCGAGCTAGCACCACTTAAACAGTATTTACAGCCAAGTTTGAATGAAAAAAAATGATCTCCATTGCGTAATTGAATGTACAATATCCCACCCTTCCTTTGCCTTTTCTGTCAGCGTAGTATTTACTCTCACGGACAATGAATGAGTGAAAAACCGTAACATGCTACGACACCTGCAGTGGCGCTTATGGCCTCTAGGGGCATGAGTTACTTAGTTCTGCTTTTATTTTACAGGACTTACACAGTGGTCTAGCATCTGCTACTGACCCTCACTATAGTGAAGTCTCTCAAAACTTGTGTGATAGGGTAACATTGTTATTCAGACATTCTGAAAAACAGTTGCAAAAATACAATCAGGAAATTGGTTCAGACTAACAGTGCCCTGGGGGACATCACCACTCAACAGGACCGTTTAAAGTTGGATCAAAAAATGGAGTAAAACAGATACTCTTGTTGCCTTTGCCTTTTAGAAAACAAACCAGAGTTCTTATGAAAAATATAAAACCGGGGTTAGGACTGATACAGTATGAGCTCTCAAAGCCTGTTTTTTAAATTGGCTATGGCATCCCCCGCTCATGACCGTGTTAAAAAGCTATTAAATAGCAGCAGGAACGCCTGTTTGCATTTCGCACTCTGACTGGAGGTGCAGCAATGAGCGTGTGCAAATGGAAGATCAAAGACGTGATTATGACACAAGGATCAATGTACTCTCCCCCCATGTGTCCTCATCGCAAATGGCAGTGGATGGATGTTTGCCATGTTTCAAAGCGGTTCTACCTCTTAACAAGGAGGCTGTAGGTTCAATCCTCCAAACCAACAATATTTCCCAAAACTCCAAAGATCGGTTAATTAGTACATCTAAATTACACAATTACACAAAACAACTCAACAATTACCTTGTCAATACCTAGTGTGCTGAAAACCCCAAAACTGATATACTGTATGGGCGAATACTCCCGTTAAAATAAGAAAGGAGGGCAGTAATCCTGTCACTCACTGATCCAGGAGTGGTTAGAGAAGCCGTTGGTGCAGATGGGCAGAGACAGTCATCCCCAAGGTGATACATCTATGGTGTATGATGGTGGTATAAAAGTAGCATTTTTTGGTATCCCAAAAGGCGCTATGTAAAGGTAAGGCGTTATTACACCATGGGTAATTATTGAAAATGAAGATGCAATTACCACTGGAGCTCTCAAGCCTCACTAGTTCTTTGCAAGGACCAAAGCCAACGTGGTTTGCAGCCATTTGAAGAGCAGGGTCATAACATTAACGGGGATGCACAAGACCATCCAGATCTGTGAAATTGACCCAGGCAGGCACAACTGTTTTCTCTTCCCTGATGTTTTATAAGACTCTCAGACAGTAATAGTGGAGTGCGGGAAGTAAATTGCTGCTCCCAGTGAAGAGCACAGGGAGAATTTGTGTTCCAGGGATAATGGCATCATGAATCTGGGCTGAAAGACAAAACAGGTCATCCATAAAATGATAATAATAAATAATAACCACATTAAATTGTATTGCACTTGTTATACATGTATTATACTGTATATGTATTGCACTTTCCAAGCCTGTGTTACCAAGTTTCTTACCGTACTTGGTAACTATTGTAGCCACAGCTGCCCATGTTGCTGGACCGCATTAGTTAACAGGGCCATAATAATGCAACCCACAAGCAGATGGCAAAAAAGAAAGCAAAGTTTAGTCACCATGCACCTATCATCTGCATTTTCTGGAGCTCTGCGGTCCAGGAGACAAGCTGGGCAGTTCAGGGTAGTGCTCTTGTGGACCCGTCTGTGTGTCAGAAAAGCTCACGGCGCACACACCTCAGTGCCACTGCCATAGCCACTACAGACCCCTACAGGCCTCGCAAACACCACCCAGCCTCTCCTGAGTGCATCTCCACTCCATTCTGAAGGAGAGAGATGCAAAAACTAGGGCTATGCATAACAGATGAGACGTAAAACACAGCGAAATGTTTTTTGAATGGTTAGATAAGAGCATTTTTGACTCACGTGTATTTGTTTTCACTCTACAGACGACATGCCCTATTGTGAAGTGGTGTGATTTTTATTTCTTTATTTTCCATCTCACTCGGCAGCAAAACACCAGCCTTTAGATTTCTTGTTTCGTCACATTTCAAAGTGTGTTGGTTGTTAAGTTGGCTTTGTACTCTTGTCAGCTGAAGTGTTGGGCTGAGTTCCATTTTTACAGAGGGGAATTGAGGTGAGCGTGCACCCAAGGTGAACCCGTGTGAGATATGGCAAACACAAAAGAAATGAGAAAAGTTAGTGCCATACGACCAATAATACACCCCCTCACACACGCTATGAAAACTGCCTGTGTGTGTCTACAAATGATTATGCATCTTGTTGAAGACAGGGGACGATGACAGATTTGTCTCTCCTTGCTTCCAGTCCCTGTGTAGGCCGATAACACTGGAGCAGGCTAATTAATTACCTATTGATGTATTTATGCTGCGGAGTGTGCCTTCATATCAGTCAGACACTGGTGGATGTGGGTAGGAGGCTGCTGATATACCCCACAGACTCTCAAAGCTGCGGCAGCGGCGGGAGAGTAAAGTTATCTTACTGCAGCCTTGGCCATCTGTTTAAGTGACTGCAAATGCAAACCAATTATAATAAATCATTTTAACAGACCATTTAGAGAGTTGTCTCTGATCAAGTGTTGGAATATGAATGAAATCATTTATGAGTTGGACTGGGTGAACAATTGAATGCCATTTTTTAACATAACATACTGTATATCCAACGCCACTAGAAGTTGTGCCAGAACGAGGGTAGTGCTCATCCAGCAGGCAGACGAAGACGGAGCCTCTGGATCAGCTTGTTCAGTCTCTTCCAATCCCGCTCTGTGCTGTGCTTATGGTAAAACCAACCATGCCCTCCTACTCGTTGTGTTTCGTACAAGGGTCTGGACACAGACCCTTGCTCACAATTGAGCTCCGTTATCAGGTGGGAGGGGTGAACTCCTTTGAAACGATTGGATCTGATTTTTGCTAGCGTTTGGTCGTGACGTATGTAATGCGCCCGAGTGAATGAAGCAGCTATCAAAACTCTTGGGGGCATTCCTTGTATATTCCAAGGCTTCAATTTTAATTTCTGGATATTTGGGAGCCGTCCATGTGGATTGAAGATCTTCCATTACTTTCATATCCGCGCCATTGCCAAACTACAACCAGCAAATGCGGTGCAAATGCTTGACGTCACCTGCAACGCCCGCCTCCCCCGCTCGCTGAATGGTTGGTTGAAATTCAACCGATGTAACGCGGCCACTGAGATCAGACCCAGACGTACATGTAGGGAAATTATAATTGACCAGAGTTTACGGATGGCTAAGGCCAGGCTAGTGCTGCCCGGGGCCTTGCGCATCGCAGAAGCTCCACTGAGCCATAAAAAGTCTTGAGCAGAGGCCTGCTCACTCCAAAGGACCTCAGTCTCCTCAGAAAGTGGAGAAAACTATGGCCCAGTCCAGTTTATGGTTAAGGAGAACTCCCAGTTACCTGAAACGGGACATGGAGCCCACCGACTTAGTGTCCTCCCCTTAGAAGTTCCCCTGGTGCACTTCTCCTCAAGTCAGTCAGCATCTCCATCGTCTTACTGGTGCACAACATTTTTAAAAAAAAAATTATTCTACTATTCTCATCATCACTTACTTATATATATATATATATATATATACACTGCGTTCCAAATTATTATGCAAATGACATTTTTCTAAGATTTTCTAAATTGTCAACTCAAATGAGAGTCAGCATAATTTTCAAGTCTTTACCTGGTAGAGGATCATTTAAATGTGGTGGAAAAAAATTCCTAGTGATAACAGTATTTTTTTCAAAAATAAATATAGTAAAAACCTCAAAATCTACTGTTCCAAATTATTATGCAACTCATCGTTTCAATACATTTTAAAGCTTGTAATTAACTCAAAATTGTCATTTGTTGTATTTGTAGCATTAGGAGGTCATATTTACTGAAATCAAAAGCTATTTCAATCAAAACAATCTCAACATGTCAAGTTATCTTTTACCATAGGAGCCCTTGTGTGAAGCAGCTTCAAAATTCTTAAATCCATTAAACTTGTGAGTTTTTTGACAGTTTCTGCTTGGATTTCTTTGCAGGATGTCAGAATAACCTCCCTGCTGTTTGGATGAAAACTGCCTCCCACCCTCATAGAAGTTTTTTTTGTTGAGGCTCCAAAGGTTCTCAATAGGGTTGAAGTCAGGGGAGGAGGGGGTCCACATCATGAGTTTCTCTCCTTTTATGCCCATAGCAGCCAGTGATGCAGAGGTATTCTTTGCAGTAGGACATGGTGCGTTGTCTTGCATGAAGATGATTTTGTTCGGGAAAACACGGTTCTTCTTTTTGTAGCATAGAAGACAGTTGTCAGTCAGAAACTCCACATATTTTTCAAAGGTCATTTTCACACCTTCAGGGAGCCTAAAAGGGCCTAATGGGGCCGACCAGCTCTCTCACTATGATTCTGGCCCAAAACATGACTCTGCCACCTCCTTACTGACGTCACAGCCTTGTTGGGACATTGTGGTCATTCACCAACCATTCACTACTCCATTGAGTTGACCATCCAGGGTTACACGGCCTCATCAGTGAACAAGACTGTTTGAAAATGAGTCCTCATGTATTTCTGAGCCACTGCAGCCGTTTCTGTTCATCAGCTTCAATTAACCGTTTAGGGGAGGCCCGGATAGAAGGTTTATGCACAACTGTGGCCTCTGGAGGGTCCTACACCTTGATGTTCCAGAGACTCCAGAGGCACCAGCAGCTTCAAATACCTGTTTGCTGCTTTGTAGCTGCTGTTCTCATAATCTGATGTATTTGTCTCGCAGAAACCGTCCATATTGTGCCATTATCTGCACAAACCCGAGTGTGTCTGAATCATCCACAAATCTCCTATCAGTACGATGATTACACTTAATCTTTCATGAAATATCGAAGGTTTTCATACCTAGACCAAGGCCTTCAACTATTTCACGCCTTTCATCAGCAGAGAGATCCTTTTTCTTTACCATATTGCTTGAAAATGATGATCTGCATAATAAAGTGGAACACCCTTTTTCAGTAGTTTTTCCCTTAACTGGGCTTAACCTGAAAACGAATCATCCCAGGTCTCTGAGATTAATGTCAGTGATTCATAGAGCCCCGGGACACGACACCATCCATGAGTTTCATTATTATTGTTTTTTTTTGTACCTTTTTGACACAAAAATCCAATTTGCATAATAATTTGGAACGCAGTGTATATACTTTTTGCCCAAATTTCACTGCTTCTGCCTGAGACTGTATTTTGCATTCAGTAAGAAAATGAACATTTAAAAGCACAGTTTAAATATGAGAAAGATGACATACTTTTTTTCCTTATAGTACAGAGCAATCTAACTTTCATCAAGACCCTTTTAGCCACTCCAGACCCCGACAGGCCTCGCAAACACCACCACACTCCAGCCTCTCCTGAGTGCATCTCCACTCCATTCTGAAGGAGAGAGATGCAAAATCTAGGGCTATGCATAACAGATGAGACGTAAAACACTGTAAAATGTTTTTTGAATGGTTGGATAAGTGCATTTTTGACTCAGAGCACATGTATTTGTTTTCACTCTACAGATGACATGACGACCCTATTATGAAGTGGTTACATACTTTTTTACCTTATAATACAGAACAATCTAACTTTCATCAAGACGCTTTTACCGACGTAACAGTGTGACTGATGTGACTGATGTAAGGGGAAGAAAATACATAATTTAACATTTTTAAACTCTGTATAGTCCATTTAAGTAAGTTTATGGGCCGGTAAGAGCCAGGTTCCAAAGGGTCTTACCTAACTTGTATAAGTTACATATTGGCTTTATAAAGTGATGGAGGCAGAGAGCCTTTTGCCAGGGCCTCATTGAAAGCTGTTAGTCTTTGAAGACAGAATCCTGTGCGTTTCTGCTGCTGTGGCACAAGGTGACTGCTCACAGTGAGTCATGGTGCAGTAATCCAGCGAGATTACAAAAAGACAGCCAAGGAATCCGTGTGCGAGCCGAGGCCATCTATGGATTCACTGCAGATGCAGATGGATGAATATGTATTTCACACTGTTGAGAATCAACACTATATAGTGTAAATTCTTCAGTCAAAGAGAGTCATCAGTACAGGGCATTATAGCCTTAGGGCGCTGCTGTTAAACCTGCTCTGCATGTGCCCAGATTGTGATGTCATCATCTGCAAGAAATATTACACTGCAACAAACATGGTCCAATGGAAAAACAAATTGTAATCTGTAAACATGGATAATGTAATGTATGTGCTTGGAGGAGTATAACAAGAAATGTCATGCTAAAACTATAGATTTTGGGGGGATTTTTGTGGTCTGGTGAGTCAATGTCTTTAGACGTGAAGTTTTAGAGTTATTTGAAAACCGTTGCTTCTAACATCAACATTTCTCAATGTGTGGTTTTAAAGCTGGATGAGTGGATGAGCCATGTGTCATGTAACAGGGTTAAAGTGGTCTCTCTGTGAGTTGGTGTCTGTATGTACAGCATGTAGTTCACATGCTCTACTGAAGCATAAAGAGCAGTTGACAGGAAATAGGCAATAAATCACTGCGCACTGAGCACAGTTGAAAATATATTGTGGAAAAAACGCTATCCAACACCTTTGTATTTGTCCTACAATTTTAATATTTATCTCATCATGACAAATAGCTTTTTTTTTAAACACAGATAAATAATTGAGAGAAATACATTTTTACTTTAGGGGGAAAACATATATCGTTCTTGAGGGTCAGGTGATATAGTGATGTAGTATTTGAGCAAATAAGTGGTAGGAAAAAAATCATGTGACTATGAAAACATGACAAATGCCCGTTTATCTGTTTAAATGAAATACTGATTGGCCATTATGTTTATGTTTGAATGAATTTTGCAGATTGTGGGTTTGGACCTGTCCCCAGCCCGCGCGAGGGAGGCTTCAAGTAAAAAAGGTTTGGAACCACTGGTATAGATGATACATGAAGTAAGTGAGTTCGGTTTGAACTTATCTTTGCTGCCCTCTACTGGACCAAAACGGATCTGCATCACTCTAACATAAGCTAACATATAGTGTAAACATTTTTAAATATTAAAGAAGTGAAAACAGCTTTGGCAAGGGTTATTCAATTGGTTTTACAATAGCCTACGGTCTTGCGCATTTATCCTTGAGTCTCTTTTGTCTGTCTGAAATTGGCCTGCTTTTACACGTGGGCCTATCCACAGTCAATGCACATTAAATTTATCATTGACACAGTGGAGGGCCTAGAGCAGGAGGTAAGTGACTGTCATATTGATTTTGAAGCTTTCCTTTACTGTGCCTCAGAGCTCCAGCTTTACTTGGTGCGAGCTATTGATTTGTTGATTTGCGCTCTCGGAGTAGTGATCGACCTATCAGCAGGTTTCAGACACAAGCTAGTTGCTAATTATTAAAGTATATTGCAGCATTAAATGGAGAAATATGCGCTAAAATGGCGGCACGGTGGTACTGTGTTTAGAGCTCGTGCTTCACAGCAGCTAGAAGGTCCCGGGTTCGATTCCCTTCTGGATGAGGTCTTTCTGTGTGGAGTTTGCATGTTCTCCCAGGCTACTCCGGTTTCCACTGGTTTCCACTACCACTAAAAACATGTACAATAGGTCAGGAAGAATGAGAGTGTGTTTGAGAGTGCGGATGGGGGATGGATGACAGATGGAATTTAGCTCCAGGCTACTATCTGGTGTGGCGTGTTTACATGCATGAGACCCATGTGTTCATTAACATGCACTGTCCCGACCAAATAAACCAATAAAATAAATAAACGTAAACTAGGATCCACAAATCTCCTGTTAAAACCACACAAAACTGTAAAAAATGTAATGGAAACAGATTATATGAATTGTAGAAACTAGTAAAAAAACATATACGTGATCTATAATTACCTAGAGACGACCGTATGAATTCCAAACATTTTTGCACAAATACCGGTTCAAATAGCTTTAACACAGTCTTGCCCCTTCCTAAACACTTCAAATCCACTCTGAAGCCTAAACTCTGAAAATAAGGGACAAGATTCAGTAACAATGGAGTAATGCAGTTGTTTATCTTATTTACCACTATTCACTGATATGGGAAAAAAACAGGCATTTTCTTCCTCTTGCCGTACGAGGTAAAATGACCTAATGGTGAAAAAAAAAAAGTGTCAGGGTGTTAGTTTGAAGCTCCTGGGTTTGAAGTTTGAAATTTTTTGAATCTGTTTTGAAACGTTTTGAAAAATAGTGATTAGAATATAAGTCTATGGAGTCAAAAGGCCAACACATTTGAGTGACTCGGTGACAGAACGATGGCAATGAAAGGGTTACAATGTTTGAAAATAATAATATTAGTAGTATATGTATGACAAGAGGAGAGGTCAGCCTTTAAAAACTATTGCTCCTTAATTTTTTATATGGCTTACAAGCACATTTTTGTGTCGAAGCAGAATTGTTTTTATTGCCATGGTTTGAGAACAGGTTCACAAACTATACATTTTTCTCGCCGCTGACGAGCAACATAAAATATATAACATAGAATCTAGATAAAAAAAAATAAGCTATAAAACTTTAAACTATAAGGCTATGGGGGCATGCATGAGAATACTAAAATTGCCACAGCCGTTCATTCGTCTGTTAATGCAGCACACCACAAAATATACATTTTATTTCATTGACATGAGCTTCACATTTCAAATAGTTTTGCCCGTCCCGGAAAAGTAAATGATAAAGTCGAAATCAGACAATGTTTACTTTTTTTTTTTACATAAATATTGTTTCATTACTTTTTACTAATTTTAGATTCTTACTTTTACTTAGAGGGGAACCAAAAGTAGGGAGGACGTGAAAGGAATCTTATTGTTGTTTCAAATAGTCAAACTTTAATCTGACGAGATAGACAGATGAACTGACCTTTGAACCTTCCCGTATTGCAGTTTATGGAGGGGAATCTGTCAGTGTGTCGGCTTTGCTCAGTGACCACACGCAAAGTGCAAAGTGTGATTATAGTCAGGATAGCCTTCATCATGCTCCTCATCCCGCCCTCCTCCAGTTCTGCCACAGAGTCCCCCCCCCCCCACCACTGACACACACTTCCTGACTAGTTTACCAGCCGGTTCTCGTCCCTGGCCGTCATGCAGTTTCCCCCAGCGCACAACAGATTATTATCATGTTATACTTTCCAGAACTTTTATCACATGAATCAATCTGCTTCTCCCAGCAGGTACCGGCACCACAATTTGTGCACCCTGGTTATCTCAACGTCCTCAAGTGTCAATAAAATAAAATAAAAAACACTTCCAGAGCATTCTGTCCACCAACTCTTCAGCTCAAGTGAACATGTATAGAATAAAGTAACTTAAGCACAGAAGCTGCAACTCCCCATTACTTCCCATCTCTGGCCAGTGGGAGAGCCCGTGAGGCGACTCTAAATGAGCTCCTTTCTATTTGAAAACAAGCGGTACTATCTCACAGATGGGGCGCCAAGTTAGATTGATATGCAGCAGCACACATGATCCCCTACGAGGGCAAACAATGGGCTGTTGTTTAGAGGCACGATTGCAGCGGCAGGGGGCACAGGAGGAAGTACAAGCACAAATCGATAGTGGCACCGCGGCTTATCTGGCAACCGCATTGACGAAAAGAGTGACAGTTTGTGTATTGAGTCTGCAGCCCGACTGTCTTTATATACTTCCTCTACTGATGATGGCAGAGGCAGATAACAGGCTGCATTCACCACATTTTTAGTTTGAAGGCAGGGGCCAAAACAGCAATGGGAGAGACACAAAACAAAAAAACAAAAATCAAACAGAAACAAAACAAGAACAAGAACAAGAACAAACAAAATCTACAAATGTTGAAGCCATGATAATAATGCATTTATCTTGTATAGCGCTTTCCCAGATGCTCGAAGTTGCTTTACGATTCCGTGCATTATTCACTCAATAGTGGTGAACAGAAATATGTAGCAGAATGATAACAATAAGCTCAGATAGCTACTGGCGTTTCTGTGATTTCTATGTTGTGAACATTAGATGGGGATGGGTTGCTTTGATATCACCTAAATGTGGCCGATTTGTCGATAATAGAAAACATCTGGATGTTTGGGATGTGACGTCAAAGCCTATTTAGAAATCATTAATGAATGTACAGACCTTTTGAGATTTAAAGGGACCACAAAGAGTTTAAAAAATGTAAAATGATGTGTATTTTCCTCCCCCTACATGTTCCAGCCATGTCCTAAGGTGTAGGATGAGCCCAGACCTGTTCACCACAACTGCCTCTAAAATCCTGCACTGGCACTCAAAAAGTTGTTACTTCGGGTCCGAACTGCCGTCATGCACGAGCTTAATATAGAAGGTGCAGTTACACGTATGACCTGAGGTGGCAGTAGTGAGTATAAAATGGCCAACTTGCATCTAGTCTCTTTAAGTTAGATACAAATTGGTATACAAAAGTGGCTTCAAAGCTAAATGCTTAATCACATTCAGTCAAGTTTATGCTTGTTGTGGGGTCACATACACATCCAATGGTCATCATCATCTTATGCAATGTTGGTGATAAAGACACCATAGAAGTTATATAAATGCCATGAAATGGACATGTCATACCTCTCCATACTTTAGTATTGGACCTGGCTTCTCCATTCATTAGTAATGGGATTTAATGCTCAATTTGATCAGGTCCGGGAGCTGTTGGCCATAACAAAATGTTTGCATTTGTAGGAACAGGCTCAGATAGATACAGACGGCATCTCGTCATAGAAGGGGGCGTGGCTTCGCCGAGGGGGGAATCTTTTGGGAAACACATTTTTTCACTCTTTTTAGCCATTTTGGAATATGAACTTATTTATCACACATAAATAAAGTCAAGTGTAAATCGGGTCCATATGGAGATTTTCTCACAGCAGATTGTTCAGCAGAAGTGAAAAACGGCAGTTGTAGCTAGTGCTAGCTAACCGTTAGCGTTAGCCCGATGCAACATGAATCACTCTGTTAGCATTCTCCGTTATTTATGTATTTATGGGCTGTTGAACCACTTTGCTTCTCTCCATGTCTTTGTATCTTTATTTAGTAGAAAACTATATTCATAATTCAGCATTTGTTGCGAGATGCCGTCTGTATCTATAGTAGCTGTTGCCATAGCAATGACACATGTTTGAATGTTGTTGGATACATCAGATCAAACTTTAATATATAGCCCCTAACATTGGTCCTCCTATTCTCGCATCCAAACACACACAGGCATTTTGAAGTTGTAACTTTGCTCTCATGATATCTAGTTTGAGTTTAATTCTGCTATACTTCCTGCCTCCAGCTGACGTCACGGATGAGATCGGAAAAGGGTCCATAAAACTCTACGTCTATGGGAGAGACATCGTTTTGAAAGACAATCTCAATATCTGATCATAATTATTTCATTGAAATGAGGTCCAACAACCTGTCACTGATTCTTTTGGCTGTTTTAAAACATTTTCATCACCTTTGAGACCTGTGTGAGAAAATAATTGGACCTTAGATTATTTGTGCTGACAGAAAAGATGTTTATGCCAGTTTTTGTTTCCCAAAGATAGGCCAAGCAATTACCTCGTTTTGGACCTGGTTCATGCTATAAACCAAAACAAAAAAGAAGAAAAACATGTTGTGGGCTGCACATAAAAAAACACACACTGAACATTGATGGACAAACCAAAGCATGTCCTTGGTTGAGCTTGTGCTGTTTCCATGGTAACGCAGGGGCTTCAGCCCGTCACACAGGGACAGATGATGCCAGCGCACGACTACAGTGGCACATGATTTGTATTTTCACAACATTCATCATATTTACTTGAAGTGTTTTTGTGAATTGAGATGAAAAGAACGCGGGAATAAAAAGGCAGTCTGAAATATCCTGTTAATTATGGACAGAAAACGTAGGCAGTGTGTGAAAACAACTATACTATAATATATGTAGCTCCACTTTCACTGTTTTAAGAACCACATGAGGTTTGTTATTTGCAGGGTTTTGTGTCATATGCTGATTATAGGAGAAACAGATAAAGTCCTCATATTACTGTACATGTTTCTACTACATTTGAGTGTGTGCTTATTTTTATATGTGCTATTAATTAACACATTCTTAAGGAAATAAAAACACACAAAAGGCTTGTAATTGTAGTTACAGCAATTGTAGCATGTGATCTTTGCTCCCTATTGGAAACACATATTCATTTGATTATTTATTTTTACACTTGGCTCCCTCCCACATGAGAATATTTTGTCAGGTTAATCACAGTCTGTAGTGCCCACGGTTCCAGAGCTGCCACTGGCGTGACATGTTAATGTTGGGGCAGAAAGATTTAATTTGATCTCTTGCATATTTAATTCACATGGCAGGATTTGTGAACAAAAGTTAACTTAAAACAGCTGCAAAGGGTAAAGGGTACCCTCTTCTTAACGGAATAAAGAAATAAGGAAACAAGTATATGTTAATTTATGGATAATCTAATTTATTCATTTGCATTTGTGATATGTGTCTCCTGACAGTTTTATGATGGAAGGTGGTCTCTCCTATGACGAGCCTTGCTTTGTTTCTTTCTTAGATCTCACTTTACAGCCCAGTGATATGTTATTGTGATAGGATGGAAGTTATACCTTTGTATCATAGAAGATAATACAGTTTGCAGCCCTTTTTTGGTCAAACAATATATGTACAGTTCTTGTACTGCTTGATAGGGTTACAATAAACACATAATAAAGTCAATTTCCCATTTATGACTACAATTAACATGTATTACACTGTACCTTCCAGCCTAAGATCTTAAAGGAACAGGCCACCGTTTTTCCATACAGAGATATGTTCTTACCCGGGCTTAGACGAGTTGATACATACCTCTCTGGTCTTTGTGCTTGCCTGTGCAACAGCTTGGTTGCTTCTCACTTCACCCCGTTTGGGGCCATAGGAATACATTGGGAGAGGCCAAATGCTAGCAACATCTTTGGTCTTATTGCGTAACTGAGGACACACAGTTTTTCCATACTGTAATATGTTCTTACCCGAGCTTAGACGAGTTGATACTTATCTGTCTGGTCTTTGTGCTTGCCCGTGGAAGAGCGTGGTCGCTTCTCACTTCACCCCGTTTGGGGCCATAGGAATACATTGGGAGAGGCCAAAAGCTAACCACATCTTTGGTCGTTTTGCTTGACTGAAGGCACGCACAAAGACAGGTACACATCAACTCGTCTAAGCTCAGGTAAGAACATATCTCAGTATGGAAAAACAGTGGCTTATTCCTTTAAAGTGTTGTAAAGAGCATTAATATAGAATACTTTTCATGACACAAAATTGCGCATATGCTTTCTACTCTTCCCTTGTACTCACTCGCTCATTCATTTGTCCTCTTATAACTAACCCAAAGCCTTTCTAAGTGAAAAGTAGCCTAGGTCTATTTATAACCACTGTGAAGAGTGAACAAAGCATTGGTAACCACACACACTTCAAACACCCTACCATTACTTCGTCGACCACATAGTGCTTACGTGTGACACAATAAATGCATGGTGAGCTTAGTCACTGTATAGCTGTGTGTGGGGGGTTGATTCACCCAGAGCATCGGAAAGAATCGTGACCACATCAGGACCATGATCAAGATGCGGTGACGTCAGTGTTTACTGTGGGGAAAAGCGGAAGTGACAGGAACAGCTGTGACGCTGACTTAACACGCGCGAACTATGGAGCAGTGGGAACCTAAAGTGATGTAGTGTACGAAAAAGACCGCCAGAGGGCGCCGTTGGAACACACAAATGAGCCTTGAGATGCCGCAAAATAGAATGGGTTTGTGGGTGAATAGGTGAAGCCATTTGGGATTATCATGGCCCGTCCATGATAATCCCAATACGCAGAAGTGGAAGAGAAGGGGTATTGTTTTTGGACCATAATGTGTTTCCTCTAAAGGCATAGGTGAAGGATTAGTGGTAACTTAATAAATAGAAAGATTGAAATAAACAAACTCAGGTTCAGTTTTTAAAAAAGTAGGGAAGACCGGGGCTATTTGTCACACAGGGGATTTGTAACATTGCTTTTTATAGCCACACTAGAGGGCGCTGTACACTGGTGCTGATATATAATAGCCTACTGGTATTCCTCTTCTCTTCCAATAATAATTGGATAGCTATAATAGCTTTGGTTTGAGCCGTTTTAGAGCTAGCATGCTAAAGCCGTTAGCCAGCTTACAGTGTTGGAAAAGTGGACACTAGGGGTTATTTGACACATGTGGTATAAATGGTATGACATTTTTTTCTTGTGTGTTTTAATGATCACTTTATTTTAACATTAGCATTTATAGAGGCCGACTGTTTGGGTAATTTAGTAAATTTGTACATTTTACACCTCATAGAGCATTTTGCAAAAAATAAATCAACAGTTAGTTCAAATGAGTGTTATGAACACATGTGGAGTTTCGTTCGGTTTGTCCTTTTATATCAAAAAGCAAAAAAGTTGCAAAGGTTTATCAAAAACTCCATTAAAACAATAGTGACAACCAACCCAACGCCATGTGACAACTTGCCCCGTATAGGCTACGCAGCACATGGTCACAGTCGATTTTGTTGTGTTTGATGGTTAATAACTATTTATCGCAATATGATAGGAACATGACAGTGAGGTCGACTTCAAGTCGAGGGTTCAAGCTTTCATTTAATGCAGGTCTGACTCTTGTGGGATTTTCTGTTGATGAGCAGTGAACTCTAGAAAACAAAGTGTGACAAATAGCCTTGGTCAACAGATAAATGTGAGTTTGAATTGAATCTGTGCGCAAGAAAAAGGAGCAGTGGCAAAATAGCAAAACTGGCCTCATCGAGAATGAGAAGTGGTCTGCTTTTATTGCGGTTTTTAGTGTTTATTTGGATGGGACAGAGCATGTTGATGAACACATAAGACTCATGCATGTAAACACTCCACACAGGATTGTAGCCATGAGCACATTTTCATCCGTTTGTACCACACTCAAATTGTCAAACACACTGTCATTCATCCTGGCCTATTTTGTACATGATTTTAGTGGTAGGAGAACCTGGAGAAAACCTACACAGACATGAGGAGAACGTGCAAACTCCACACAGAGCAGACTCCTGATAACCTAGAGGTCATCAGAGAGAAATGACGGGGATAATAAGAAGAAACCTTTCAGATCATCAAGGAACTAAAGAAGGCCATGCAGGACAAGGGGGTCAAGCTGTGGTGGTTATAGTGGATCAGTACAAGCAGAAGGAAACTTGAGCAATGGAAGGCAAAGTCACTGACCTTTAGATTTTACGCCTTATTGTCCCCAAAAGAAAGCGCAGACAGAAAAACAACAGCCATACAGTAGACAGTACACTCGGCTGGGCTGGTTAAGAAATGTGATTTCGTTGAAATTAACCATCTCATATCATCAAGATATATTGGGATTGAACAGGTTAAACTGCCCCCTAGGTGGAAACATGGATCTCCTCCTTTCTAGGAGGGAACACTATTGGATCCACAATTTAAAGACTTAAACTCCTCATGGACTAAATATTGACTTTGATCTCAAATGCTTCTTGTAATACTGTAGGCTATATGTATTACAGACTTCTGTATATATTTGTGTATATTTTAACCATTTTTGTTTTTGTAAAAAATGGCTTCTCTGCACTGGGTGTGGCTTCTTAATTGATGGGCACCACCCAATCTTTGGAGAAGACCTAAGCCACTTGGGCTGAAAAAAAATTATCCGATAAAGGCTAATGCTGAAACGTAAAAAGTAAGTAAGTAAGTAAGTAAGTAAGTAATTAAGTAAGTAAGTAAGTAAGTAAGTAAGTAAGTAAGTAAGTAAGTAAGTAAGTAAGTAAGTAAGTAAGTAACTAAGTAAGTAAGTAAGTAAGTAAGTAAGTAAGTAAGTAAGTAAGTAAGTAAGTAAGTAAGTAAGTAAGTAAGTAAGATTTTCCTCAACATCTGCACCTCTGAGACTACTTCTGGTTTGTGTTGCTTTTCTTTTCTCAAGAAATGTGATGGCCTGAGGGCAGAGGAGTGAGTTGTTCAGGCAAAGGGTGTGTGGAGTCCTATTCTATGCAGAGCACACTGTGTCTAATAGCCCCAGTTGTTGAAATCCTGAAAACCTGAGGAGAAGGAGGCATCAGAAGGAGTCCGGAGGTCATTGGGAGAGGAGATGGGCTCTGTGAAGAAGGGGCAATTTATTTTATTTTACTTTGGGTGATTACTGTAAAAGGTAAACTCGTTGTCATTAGTAATTTGATGCTGATTGCTCAAGTGGGCCAATATTATGATATACAGACATAAAATAATTAAGTGTTTTAACATAGAATTCCACTGATACTGTGTCTGTGGGTGAATGTACAGTGCCAGCCTGATCTCAGTCCCATTCTTCTGTCATAGCATAAATACTGTTTCTCCTCCACCACTGACTGCAATTTCCGTACACTAAGAATTGTGTGAGAGAGGGAGAAGGTGTGTGTGGATGAATGAGCAATCACAGTGAAATAAATGATTAAAATGGCAGTACCGGCTAAAACATGTGGGAACATTACATGTATGATTTAAGCAGACACTGGGCTGAGAGAGAGAGGCTGAAATAGGCTTTCTATTGATTATGTACTTTGCTACAGTGGTTTCCCCTTTGTAATTAGGCATTAGATTGCACTGGAAGTTCCCGTAAGTGACCATCAAAGATTAGATTAAATATAGATGAGTGCCGAGCTGTTGATGCATAAAACAACCGTCTGTCCTGAAGAAAATCATTTGCATATTAGTGAGCATACTGTAAATGGTATGGAGGCAGAGCAGAGGGTAGAGGTGGAGTGAGGATGTCACAAGGACTATTTCTATTTATTACCTACATTTTACACTAAGATGGAGAAATTAATAACAAATCGCTTAAGTGTAAAATGTTGTAGTTATCCACTTATTTATTTAACACTAGCAGAATGCGGAATCGGTCTGTGTTCTTGTTATCCCCACGTCATGTACATGTTTATGGTGTAAGAGGCAGGTTTGCATGGCTGCAGTGATAACTGTCAGATGACGATGCTCATGGGACGGGCAGTCGCCCAGCTGGGCCTCAGTAATGTGGGCACTGGAATGTTTAGCGGTGGATACAGGGTAGAATCATAGTCCTCAGCCCCCGAGCCGCTACAGTATGAAGGGAACAGAAACATGATTCTGTCTTAAATTACACTACTCGCTGATCCGCCAGAACGAAAGAACACTATTATTCTTTGTTTAAGAGACAGTTACTGTGCAGCTGATGGTCTAGTTAAGGCTGCTGCACATACGGCAGAGCATTGTACAGTCCTTGCAGTTGTGGGTTTTAGTCTCGGCTCCAACAATTTACTGAATGTCTTATCCCATTCTTCAGAGATAAGATAAGATAAACTTTATTAGCCCCAGAGAGGAATTTGTGTATGGCTACAGTGCCGCTGATCTGCGCCACAGTACATACAACCAAAAATGGCAGAACATTCACACTGAACAAAAAGTGCCACATCTGTGTTACTATACCTGACTTTTTGTATTGGAGCAAAATTTGCTTTCTCGTCCTGTATTGTAAACTCAGACATGTGGGATAAAACAAAACACTGTGCCTGTAATTATAAAGCATTTTGAATTTTTTTATGAAATCGCAGGCTAGTTTTCTAGCATTTCAGTAAAAGTGACAAGCGGGTGAACATTTTTGATAGTGAGACATATGCAGTGTTGAAGAACGCATGTAGGCGCTCGAATCATTTCGAACTGCACAGCAGCCTGGGGACCATGGCCGAAATTTTCGCATGCATTTGGGAACCAATCACAGAACGAGGAGGGACGGCAAGACGATGACGAGCCCAAACGACTATGGACGATCGTAAACCACACCTCTCCTACGAGAAAATGAATTGGTGGTCCCCAGACTAAATATCACTTGTGATTTTAGCCTGGCGTTAGTTAATTATAAGTTACAAAATATAAGTTGAGAGAGGAATATTTTATTTGGGCACGGCTTGTCTTGATGGGTGGAAGGTGACTTCAAAAAGGTTTATGAGAACATTGTCACACAGGAAATGTGTTTTCACCTGTCAATACAACTTATAGGCCATACTGTGTCCACTCCCGTCTCCTCCCACTACAATATTGCTGGTTACCTGGAAACATCAGCACCTATTTTTAACAACTTCATCCCCTAACTATGAGGAAATGTGTGCATGCTTTGCCGTTCTCCTTGATCAGTCTGTTCGTTGTTGCAATCAATGACATCCAGTGTTGGGGAGAATACTTTAAAAAAGTATTCCGTTACAAAATAATGAATACTTGCTTACTTACTATATTGTAAGTATATACACTTGATGTAGGATTAAAAACATGTGTGCTTAATTTGCAGGCCTATAATATTCAATGAGGTGGGGGCATGACAAAATATATTGCTTTTGAGGAGATTTTTGGTCTTGGACAGAGAGATTATGGACCTAGTCAATGATATTAATGATCATTTTTGTAATGCATACATTTTCTTGTGCCCCCCACTGGGTCATGTGACATCATCACATTGTAAAACCTGAAAACAACAAGAAAAAAGGAATAGGCCATAGGAACAGCTGCACATTTGTGACAGCAGATACACAACCTGTTCTCCCGGTGAGCACTAAAAGGAACCGACCATCGTTTTTCCACTGAGATGTTCTTACCTGAGCTTAGAAGTAACAAATCTCTTCCACGTTTCCCCAATTTAAATACAGTTACAGTTACGAGTAGTTACACGATCCATCTTTTTATGTTGGAAGGACAATGTTTTTATTCACCAGTGGGGAAATCACTGCATTACTTTGCATCCCACTCGACAGAGGAGTTTGAGAATGCGCAAACGTAGCTTACTGCTACTGCTAACAACCAGCTGTCATTCAAAGTGATTGAAAACACAGCCAAAAGACAAGAGGGCAGAACTAATTTGCTTTCTACCTTGTGGGTTCTCTCCTAGGGCTGGGTATTGATTTTGGATTTCCCAAATCGATTGGATTCGATTGGATTCCCTTCACAAGGGCCTGATTTAATTCACAATTCACGATTCAGTTTGATTTATTTCGATTTAATTAAGGATATCACACCAATTTTACTTGGATATTGGAGCTGATGTAACAAGTGAGATCAATAAAGACTACCTTTTCTTATCTTATATGAAGGACATTCTCAGAAGAGCTAATGCTGCAAAGAATATAAACCAACTCTAAGTTGGTAAATTTGTGAATATAAATATAAATATTTACATGTGTGTAATGACGCGTTGGCACAGCCAATCAAGCTGGGCTTTGACAGTAAGTACAACATGGCTGCCACCATAGACATCAGTCTGAAGTCTGGCAAGATTTATGAATGACGTGCGGTATGAAGCTGAAATTTAAACAATAAGTACCACCACAATGTACTCACGTATTAGCAAAGTAGCTGTATTCTAAATACCCCCTGATTAAAGAGTAACTGTACCTGAATACAGTTACTCAACATTTGTATTCTAAATACATAACGGCGGTGCATGTATTTCGTTACTCCTCAACACTGATGACATCACGGGAAAATAAGCGTGCGTTTGGCGTGTAGCACCGTGGCCTATGTATAGCATACCGAGATAAAAGGAGGAATGTGTGCTCTGAAGGAACACAGCCTGTGGATATCTAGTGACTGGAAGCAGACACAGACATCCAGGTGAGAGGCAGCGAGCAGAATCCAGAATAAAACACACAGGCTTAGCACATTAAAGCCATACTGCTTAGCATTTTACCCAACAACAAGAATAAAATACAAGCAGGTATTATTTATGACCACAACTAATATGCCTCTTTAGTGTGGGCAGGCTTTCCTCTCCACAGACATGTCTTGAAACATTAGCTGGGAGCGGGACATCACCAGTTTGTCCCATGTTTTATGACAGTTTAGTTCCCCTTGGGCCATGGCAACACAGGTTTGACAGAGGCCAACATACAGTAATGGGAAAACTCTGCAGGGCTTGAAATGGACAATGGACATTGGAATGTTAATGTTGAGCGACCGAGAGTATGAACTAAATAAAACAAAAATGCAAACAGCACAAACCTTTTTAACTGATTATATATTTATTAACAAATGTAATTTAAATTAATAAATGTAACTAAATGAGTTTATTCCATGTTGTAGCGCTCCCACTTTCACACATCACTATACTGCTCCACATGATTTGAAACATTTGTTTGTGTTGCATAATAAATCTTCAATACTAATATGAGATGCATAAAATGTTTTTTTTTCTTCTGGTGCAACAATGTGGATGCTAGTGGAAAAACCCCGAATGATGCGATGTACAGTATTATGGCCTCTAATGCCTCGAGAAAGCTCTGTGGTGCAGAAGAATGTGCCAAACCACACTCAGAAAGTCTACTGTGAGTTACAATGCGTCCTGTCCAACACAGAGCTGATAAGACCGGCCTTATCGGGGTTGCCAACTGCTGGCTCTGGAGAAAGTGGCAGAGCAAAGACTGTGAAAGCTGCAAAACGAGAGAGAAATAATGCTTGTTTTGTTCTGTTAACACCCGTCCTACTAATGTTCTCATTAAATACACCTTTCCAGTTTTTTATTCACAGAATCTCTCATTTGACTTTTATGCATCATGTCTCACTGCTTAGTTTCTGTAACTCGCTCTCTCATTTTTTTTTTTGATAACAATATAACTTACTGTCTTTTCTATATGCCAGGGAATGCTCCTCTGGCCATCAGTGATATCGGTTTGATCTGTTTGAACTTCACTTGTTAAGTCGATGTATCTTAAGAACAAGATGGTTCTAGTTTACAGAAACTATTTCTTTGATTCATTAATAATCTGAAAATTATTTCTTACATATTGTGCCATATAAGTTGCTTGTTGTCCTTTTGAATGTATTTTAATGCACTGTCATAAACTGTATTATTGTATGAACCACAGCATGGCAGGTCCAAGACAAATTTCCCTATGGGACAATAAAGTTGATCTTATCTGATAAGTTAACTGGACTGCACACATTAAGGTCCAACCAACCTACAAATTTGACTGCAGAAAAGTAAGAAAGGGAAGTCTGCGTGCAGCGCCACAGTACATTTGCAAAGCAAATAATGGCAGGGCAACATACGATACGACAAACACGTCCAATGTAAAGTCTGGACCCTGGACAGTCATGCAAGAGCTTTACATAATGGCATATGATGTAAAATAAACAACATTGGTTTTGTATCTGTGACGCAGGTAAGAAATTAAATTGAAATAGAAAAGGGGTTCAAGGAATTCTCTCCCAAAAATGTGTTTCTTGAAGCTGGCTAGCTCCCAACACATAGATTTGAGATACCATACAAACAATCCAAAGTTCAAAGGCATATGCACATTAGGCAAGCATGGGATGGCTGAATGACTTTAAAGCTAAAATAAAGCACCAGCATTCTAAAATGTAATAAAGACAACATTTAGGTAGTTTATAAATGGTTTTATTAGCAAAATAAGGGAGATGAGTCTACAAATATTCTCCATCTGTGGAGAACATACACATACATAGACAGTTGTGGCAGTTTACATGAAAAGGACATTGTTTTTCAATCATCTTGGCAAATTCGACTGATCTACAGACCAGGCCCTCTCTCCATGTTTTGTTATTATCACTGACAATGGAGAGATTTGTCAAGTTTTGCTTAAACAATGTCTGAACTACATTTACAACCATATTTTCAGTGGTGCATTAATTCTCTTTAAAATAAGCGAAAATATGCAATAAAATGTGCCTATTCCGATCCTTTAAAACACTTGTGTTCAAACCGGGGTAGTGCCTGTAACACTCGATTTTTCTAAGTAACAGAGAAGAACTGACACCACACCGTTAAAAAAAAAAAGCAAACCCCCGCGAAAGTAAGGGCTTTTTGTAACAACACATATCTCAGTATACAATTGGCTAGTCAGGCCTTTCATTGTCATGGCGGATTAAGACAGAAAGTAGTAGCTACATGTTGGTCACCCACGTACCTTTAGATCAGAGGGAAAAAAAGCTCCTCCCTCCCACAGCTCACTCGTGCGCACAGAAAATAGTAGGGACACCAACGTATGAAAACAGGACAGTTCAGCAGGCAAAAGAACAAGCACTGGGATGCAGTAAAGGCATGCCAAGGCACAAGTACCAAAAAACTGAATTAAAAACTTGTACTTTTCTCCCTTCAAAATAAAGGAAGAAAAGATGCATTTCCACCACAAAAGTACCTTTTCCAGAAACGGAAGGAAAAGTTCAACATTTTAAAATATTGACAGGACAAAAAAAAAATTAAAAAAAAGGTTGAAATCTGCATTGACGCTTTTACAATGAGAGACGTTTTACACAAATGGTTGAAGCGTTAGCTCAAGTGTCCCAAGACGAAAAACATAAATAAAGTTGTTGACAGTGAACTATAATACAGCACTGGTCCATGACTGATCCTGTGAGCTCCCCTCATCTTCTTCACCAAAAGGTGTGGAACAGGGCGGCTCCACTGAGGACAGAGAGACAGGGAAAGATGAGGCCCTTTCCTTCAAGACACATTTAAGGGAATCATTCATGGAGCACAACTTGTTATGTTTTATCAGATGGAGTAATTTACCTACGTGTTTGTTTTGTGCAGTTGCTGTCCTTAAAACAGGCCACAGTCTTTAAGGTTGTTCTTAATAATGACGTCAGTGACAGCATCAAAAACAAACTGCACATTCTTGGTGTCTGTGGCGCACGTGAAATGGGTGTAAATCTCCTTGGTGTCCTTTCTCTTGTTCAGATCCTCAAACTGGCACTGGATGTAGGCAGCCGCTTCCTCATATGTGTTGGAGCCTGGATAAGGAAATGAAGGAGAGGAAAAGATGTTAGATTTAATGCAAGTTTTTAACTTGGCTATAGTTTTTATCCTTAATTAATGGCAGATTCATGGACTTTTTATATGGCCAAAATCTATAATACAATATAAAAAAAGAAATATCACGATAACAATATATGACGATATAATTGACAATGGACAAATTACTTGAAAAACCCAGCCTTACGCCTCTGCTCAAACAGTTTACATTCATTTACTTTTTAAGCCCCTGTCCCTGTGTTCTACAGTCAGTGTTTATGCTGCTCTGATGGAGCTGAGCGTATGGCTTAGCCCTACTCTGATATATATATAAAAAAGTGAGCAAATTCCTTTGCCAATAGTACATATCATAGAATTCTCAAAACAAACCTTTCACACCAAGTGCCGCCCATAAAATATTTAATATTTAACTTTTCTGCGTGCAGTTTGCCTTGTTTCTGTGTAATGTGGTTTCCTCCAGGTGCTCTGGTTTTCCCTTCCACTAAAAACATTTACAATAGGGTCCCCTCTGGGACCTGAAGAGAAAGGGACTTTCAGAGGTTCTTTAATGGTTGAAAAAAATTTAATCAGGAAAATGTATCGGTTATACAAAAGGTCTAAAATAGACCAAAATAGAGTAAAATGATGTCTTAACTGGGTTAAACTGTGCATTAACTAGACAAACACCTAACTTAAATTATTAAAACATAATTAAATTATCTCTAATAGAAATGAATAAAGCCTAAAATTACAGATGACCCGGAGCACCACCCGAAGAAGCCCAACTACCACCAGTGGGACACACACCACAGTTTGAGAACCACTGCTCTGAACAGTTTAAACAAAAACAATGTACTGTGCGCCTATATTAAA
This sequence comes from Gobius niger, assembly GCF_951799975.1. Lineage (NCBI taxonomy): Eukaryota > Metazoa > Chordata > Actinopteri > Gobiiformes > Gobiidae > Gobius > Gobius niger. The sequence goes on along the minus strand of NC_136853.1, from coordinate 31,727,066 downwards.
CTGCTACCAACACTTACCAGCGTATTCAGGGTAGCAGATGGTGAGTGGACTTTTCTTGATCTTCTCCTCGAAAAGGTCCTTTTTGTTGAGGAAGAGAATAATGGACGTGTCGGTGAACCACTTGTTGTTGCAGATGCTGTCGAACAGCTTCATACTTTCATGCATTCGGTTCTGTGACAGACATAAGAGAGGGATTATTATTACACCTAACTTGGATGTATATCTATATTATGAGTGAAATCCTCCTTGAAATATCTGGAGTTGTGGATGATCCCGAGTGGGATGTGGAAGTCAGCGGTAAATGAGCAAAAACACATCGGCAGTAGGTGAGTTTTGTGATTCATAACACTAATAACGCCCCTACTGCCCTTTGCTGATTGGTTTATTCTGCTTCCTGTTTGCTTGCGTAATGTCCGCTGTAGAAATCAAAGCTGATGCCGACTCTTACCAGACTCTATCTTGGGTACAGCGGTGTGTCTGGATTTTTCCAGGCAGTTAAAAATGTTATATCCAGTAAAAAAGTATACAACTGCTATGCAATGCACGTATAATTAAATAATGAGTCAAAAAAATAAAAAGAGAGATTGTGTACTGCTGCGTCAGGGGCCAGGCTGGCTCACTGTTGATCTGTTAACATTCAGGACAGAGACAAGCCTTGCCCACAATGTGTCCAAACAAAGACAGCCTTGCTGCAGTGGTGTGCTGGCCAGTCACTTGGGCCTGAGTCAGCGCTCAGTTACTCACCATTTCCTCGTCCTCCGCCAGAACCAGGTCGTAGTCACTCAGGGCAACACAAAAGATGATGGCAGTCACACCCTCAAAGCAGTGGATCCACTTCTTCCTCTCAGACCTTTGACCGCCAACATCAAACATCCTGCAGACAGCAAAGGAGAGGTGATGTTCACAAGAGAGTTCGTGATCAGATGTTTCTAGCAAATTTCTATTAGAAACCTATACATTAGCTGAAATAATAAAAAGTGCAAGAAAGAGTCATGGAACAACAATGCTCGCTGTTGGGCCACGACTGGGAAATAAATCTAACACACAGCAGTGTCCAAATGATTTTATGTGAGAGAGTTTTAACATTTTAAACTCTCTCATAAGTTAATTATTATGTAATGTGCCTGGTATCCCATGAATTCTTTATGACACAATGCTTAGTGCTACTCCACATGATGAGTGGCCAGACTAAAACCAACATCTGCATCAGCTGCACTATGAACTGATAAAAAGAACAGTGTAGCACTACGTTAATGCATTTGGAATATTACATCAGCAATACTCACATATTTCACCTCTGAAAATTTGGGGTAAAGGCAATGATAATAAGCAACAGAAATATGCAATACCGAAGTAACACAAATGGAAATCACACCAGGAGGAAACAAAACACCCCTCCAAAGCAGAACTGTAGCTTTTCTTTTTTCTTTTTTACTTAAACTTTGAAAGGGCAAATTGATACAAAAAAAATCAATACCAACCCAAATATGAGAAACAATATGGTGTTCCAAACAACATATTCTGTAGTTTTTTTTGGAGGAAATGCAAGCAAACTGAGCTTTAACACCACTCCAGTGAAAGAACTTTATGAAGCATGAGTGTACTCTTAATTTAAATCTTTGAAGCCCAGACTTTTTCATCTGTCGTTATAGTAGAGAAAACACAAGTACTCGATATGCTGTAGGAAGTAGGTACAGAGTGTGTAGTTAAGGTATATGGTGACATATTTAGGCCTGTACTCCTTCCTTCCTGTTTGTTCACTGTATCATTAATGGTGCCAATAAAACCTGAGCACCAGCAGCTGGATCTATACAAGAGCTCTGTTACATTTAGATTCTCAGATCATGGTGCATTTGCTCAGAACCAGGTGTTACTTTGGAAGTTCTCACTTGAAGTGCAGGTCCTTGAATGTGAAATGTGTCTCAACAATGCCTGTGGTTTTGACTCTGGTCCTCAGAACGTCCTGCTGTGTTGGAATGTAGGTGGCTTGGGATATCCTGTCCAAGTCGTTCAGGTAGCTGAAATAAGACAACAACAATAACAGAAATGTTTAGACATGTTGATAGTTGGCTAATTGCATTTTGTATTAGAACAACAAGCCACCATGAAATTAGAACTTCTAAAAATTCTCCCCAATGTTGTAGTGCAACGCATTCACATGGTTTAAGTTACAGCTGTACCAGGATCATTTCTTTTCAGTTATATATTATTTAATATAATATTACACCACGCAGCTGCGTTCTTCAATATTTGAAAGTGAGCCACTAGAGCCCAGACCATAAAAATATTTCCAAATTGTACTTAACTTTGGACACAACTGCACGGTGTTTAGTGCTGGTGTCTTAACGCTGAGACAGTAAGAAGTGTTATCATTAGTGTGTAGTTCAGGAGGAGTTCGAGGAGTTGTCTTTTTAGTGAGTTCAGAAAGTCAACAGATGGGGAAGTCCCTACATACAAGAGGAGCCATCTGCCACCCACTTCTTCATTTCACACAATACAAGCCACGGAGACCACCCATGGACAGATATAAAGCCTGAAATGGACCTGTCTGTCAACCCTAAAAAACACCAAGGTGCTGTTCTGTTGCAGCCTTTGTTGCTCTGCTTGAAGTAAAGATTTCTTAGTAATATAAAGATAGGAAAGGAAACTACATATGTAACTACGGTTCTATGAACAGTGATCTCTGTCACTCCTAATCCTTCCTGCAAGATTCTGTAGGAACAGAACCCTGGATGCATGGGACTATATAGCCTTCGGATTGGTCATCCAAGGGTCACAGGGTCATTCAGTGCTCTGGAGGTCATCAGGATTCATAGAACCGTTTCCCGTCTCGATATTACTATCAACAAACAAAATTGTCACAAAAAGTTGCGCACATCGCGCTAGAGCTGATAAACAGAGAAGAGTTTTGAACAACAACATGAGGTACGGCAATACAGAGGAAAGCTACACGGTATATGTTTAGGTCTATTGCTCCAGTAAGAAGTTTAACAAACTGGAATACACTTTTGTTTTTAAGTTATCATCGGACTCCTGCGGAAGTGTTTTCCTCATTGAACAGACATGAGATACAGAAGATAAATTAGCTTAGTGGCTTCACACTGTGCCTGCTTAGTTGAACACAACACGTGTGGACCCGTGTGTTACTGGTTTGAGGCCGGGGTGACAAGTAGGGCTGGATACCGTTGAGTTTTTAAAAAATATACTCCATCAAATGACATGCCTATCAGGCCACATTTCCATCGCCCCCCTGATGATTTCTCACGACACCCTAAGGTGCCGCTGCACCCTGTTGGGGCACTTTACTAAGCAACCTTTACTTACATTGACAACTCTTACTAAAAAGCACTGTTCAGATATGATTTATAATTTATATAATAACAAAAAATGTGTGAAGTCAGTATTGATGGTTTTCGCATCAAACTGTTCGTGACGACAGCAACTATGACGTCCAGCCCCCGGTCCTTCCTCCTAGTGTTTGAACTGAAAAATAGAGACGGCATGCTGGCTCAAAGGCATCAGTCTTGGTGAGCTTTCCAGTGTGTAACATCAGTATAATTGTATTAGAAATGCCTTTAAATTTAAATTGCCTTTAATATGCATTACGAGCAGTGATGCCCATATACTATTTCATTGAATACGTCTCTTACTGTGTAACCGTGCACTTGTCTCAGAGCAGGAGTACGTCAAAAAGGTGAAAAAGCTACAAGAACAGCAAGAGGTTCCTGGAATTGAAGCAACGAAAACACTGTCCTCCAGAATGTTAACCGTACTGCACCGACCCGGGTGGTAAGAACCAACAGAAAAGCATCTTTATTTGTCCTTCTGGACACCAGTATGAGTCTCCACGGTGAGCATGACTCAGGAGCAGGGAGAGAAGGCAAACGTTGGTTTTGTGTATAAGTGCGTGTAACTCACTATGCTGCAGAGTCGTTGAGCTGATATTCGCGAGAGCGACTAAAGCAGGCCTGGACCCCTCCGTCCTTCCACAGCCGTTTAATAACACCTGCTAGCTCTGCAGTCATGAAGCCCTCCTCTGCAGAGCCCGCCAGCACAAACAGCTGCCTCGCGTCATCCTGGAGGGAAGAGCAACTTGAGTCAATAATATCATTAAAGCAACCATGAAGGTGATTACACACACCTTAAAATTGAACAGCATCACACCTAAATTAAATTAAGGAACCCACACACAGAAACAAAAAAGATGCTTGTATCGTACAAGAAGTCATCTGTTTATTAAAACTGTGTGTGGGTTCCTTGATTGTAGGAGTCTGTCTAGTACTGTGAAGGATAATTTACATGGCTTATAAGAAGGCTGAGGCTAATATCTCACAAGAAAACCAGTGGTTGGAGCTGTGACCCCCATTATAACAGTTAATTGAGAACGTGACCCCACCCGGGTGACTCTGTGGGAAAAACGGGGAAATTAGCTGACAAATGGCTAAAATAAACTTAATCAAATTTAGAACAGATGATGACACTCTAGTAAAATAGCACATATGCTACAATAAAATAATAATAATACAAATATATATTTTTTTATCTACATGATCGGGCGAACCCCAGGTTGAGAACCACTGCAGAACATTATCTATATTTAAGTTGAGAGCGCTTATATTACAGCATCAACATCAAGGGTGCGTACACTAAATGTGTGGGGTGAAAATGTTAACGCAAAAACTACGGCAGAGCTCTTACAGTACGTCTCTTCTTCACATGCTCGGTGTTTGCATTTCGGCCCACTGTGCTCTCGCAATTGTTCTATAGGTTTTCACTGCTGATTGAACCGTATCCATGGTTACATATGCATCCCGACAAACCTGAATTAAAACTGACCCTGAAGCATCATCGGAGCCGCCGGGATGAAATGTAAAGGCGCTAAGCTAACCACCCATACAGCCGCTGGGTCCCTGAAAGGTCAAATACAAACTAATATCAACTTTTTTTTTAACATAAAAAGTTGCATAGTGCGCCTTTAACCTTCTTTTCTATTGATCGGATCAGTAGTTTGTGTGCTAAGACTCAACACAGACACTCCCAACCAAAAGAGAATGAGCTGTCAAGTTTTCAAGTGTTTTTTTTTTTATATCACTTACAGCCCTTCCAGCATCCCCGAAGTCGATCTTAAGGCGACCCATAGCTCTGATGATGGCAATGATAGATTGGATAGTATTGCTGTAGACCACAGCCTTGTACTGCTTACACTCCTCTTCTGAGTAGCCCGCTTCATGGATTATTCTACAAAGATAAATAACAGGCTTTAGAACATTAAAAGGACATTACACATTATTGTGTTATTGCATCTGTTACATCTTGCGCTCAGCTTCCTACTGTCCTACTTTGAAAAGACTAAGTGACAGCTTGTACAAGTTTCTCATCACAATAAATTACACATGCTGCTATACTCTGCTGGCATCATCATTTGTGCTGCAGAACATGATACTGTAAATTAATATCTACCATATATAAAAGATGTTTGTGTTTTGTTGTTGTGATGACGTAACCATTATATACTTACTTCATTTGTTTAACTATTGTGCTTTTTCCAGATTCACCAGCACCTGGGGAGAAAAAGTAAAGTATATGATTGATTTAACACTGAATAAACCATGTTGTTCACTTATCAATCAATCTAAATCAATTCAATCAGCCCAAATAATAAATAATTGATAATGCAGGTTTTATATTTAATTAAGCCACCTCATTGGCCAGGGTCACATCAGCTGATCATACGGATTACCACAGGCAATATTGTCAAAGGCCAAAAACACAGTGTCAGATGGTGATGGACTTGCCAAAAACAGCGAATTAGACTGTTGACCGTGCACTTGACCGATGAGGCAACACCATGATGAATCGAGCAGAGGGGGGAGGAGAGAGAGCATGAAGAGAATCAAGACAGTTGTCAACCCGACTTTGCCAATTTCACACGTCACAGCGCTATGGCAACAGCTCTCTTCATATCCAGGGCCTCTCAAGTCCAGTCACCTTAGGAGACGAGCCTTTGAGCATTTGTGAGCGACATGTTGGCTTTAAACAGGGTGTGCAATGCATTAAACATTGACAGCAGTAGCTAGGTTTTCATACCGACATCTGGGCCGCTACCAGTGAGATAATGGTCATAGCACATGATTCAAAAAGTGCTTTCAGATAGCACACTGACTAACTGACTTCAAGGAAAAGTAGGATTGATCAAAGGCTCCTCTGACTTATTTGGAAAAATACAATAATAGGGAATGTTGTTAAATGAACAGCAGGTTCAACATGAGGACTACTGTGTAAAAATAAGAAAGTAAGAGTCTGTTGACATGGGTTACATACGGATAGTTCTGCAACAGTCCCGACAACTTTTGGTCACCTGCTGAAGTCCAAAGGTAAAAATTCCACTCATTTTTTGCATTGACGTTTCATAAGATTAAAATATTAAGAGTTTAAAAGCATGACACAGGCTTATCAGCCAGTCCATGGACATAAAACACACTATTTTGGCAATACGGAACTTTTTATGTGAAAAAATAAACAACTTGGCATTTGTGCATAATTGACCTTTAAGTGACCCAATGGCTGTATTTGTGGTGAGCATGGCACGTTTATTTCGATTACGGTGGCCTTTACAATGGCCCAGGATCAGTTGTTTTGTAGGCTTTCTATGAGAGGGTCCGTCAGCAGTAAAAGCCTACCACACAATTGGTCCTGGAGTGTCATAGAGGCCAATGTAATGGAAAGTAAAGGCACCAAGCTAACCGCCCATACAGCCATTGGGTCACTGAAAGGTCAATCACGCACAAATATCAACTGAAAAAATAGCATAGCATAGCATTTTGCCGTATTTAGTGTTTTCTTGCCTGTTAAATATCCCTGCGATGGTCATGGTTGGTTATTAGCACATAAATGTGTAGCTGGCGTCTTGATTTGAAACTCTTCATATTTAAATTTTTTGAAAACTCAATGTGAAAAAAAGAATGTTATTTTCTACTTCCGGACACCAACATGTGACCAGAAATGGACAGAATTGTTGAGCTCTATTGGATAAGATTCACTTGAGGACACATTGTTTTAGTTACTTGTCACCACTCTGTGGAGTGCTACTGTGAGGTGGGGCTTTGTGGTCTTAGGGCAAACACAGTAGTGTGAAACCATTAGCAGGCTGCAGTGCATACAGACAGCACAAAGCTATACAGACAACTTCAGATAGCAATACAGAGGAGAGGAACATGGGACAGATTACCCTATGTAGAGACAAAGTAGGAACAGAGCTGGGAAACTTGCTTTTGGTTGATTCCTAAAGAAAAGAAAAGAAAAGAAAAGAAAATCCTTGAAATACAAAATTGTGCCATAATAAAGCTTTACAGTAAGTGTTTCTAAAGTACTTTGACTCTGATATGACTGGGGTGTGGCTCTATTCAAAGCCTTGAGGTCAGAGCAGCCCAAACACCATCTTCCTCTTGCTTGACTCACATGTGCAACCACTGGCCTGACCTACGTGCCTTAATGTCTTTATGCAGAGTCATGTTACAGACACGCACACCTTTGATACGCCCACCCCATAAAGCCTGCAGACCCCAAAACCTCTGCACCAGCTGTTTTCTGTTTCGAGTGGTTCAGCCTATTTTAGGAAACTCCAGGCTAACCCTCCCAATGCAAAGCAATGGTTTTCAGCTTTATCCACATAGAACAGAGCAGCCTCAATCTGCTAACCTCAAACACGTCCCACTTGGGGAACTTCCCCAGGTTCATTTGACGGCAGAGACACTGCTAACAGGGATGGTTGCATTTCCATTCCTTTTCCTTTTCCACAAGAGATTAGCTGTATGTTGCAGCTCTTTCTCTTAGGACGGTATTCATGTATCTGTGTCCAGCATGGAACAAGCCTATTCATTGTTCAATCAGATATGGAAAAGGTAAGATAAAGTGAGGTCACTTCTAATTGTCCTCAAAGAAATACAGTCACGGACGAGAGTGTTGGCACCTCTGAAATGTTTCTATTAAATCTCATTCAAATGTTGACGGATAGTCGGCGGTGAAACCGATGTACTGTGACCCTGTAGGACACCTTGAATTTCTTTAGCTAGCAGGGTGCATGCTAATGATAACAAAACTAATCAAGGTTGGGTCAGAAACTATGATAGAAATACCTAAAGAACCTAATACAATAAAATAACCACTGCTGAAGCCAAGTGCTTGTATTTTAGTTTGAGAAATAACTGATCTCACATATTTGTAATGATCAGATCACTTCATGTGACTTGTTTATATTAATGTAATATACACAAGGATAATTAGTGTAAGTCCAGTGATCCTTGTTTAATGTTCATCCATTTATCAAGAGATATAATTGATTTGTAACATCATGACAATAAAATATGACTATTGATCTTAAAATGGAGAAAAGAGTCAATTAAATGTTTCACTCAGAGAAAGCCACTTTTAGGAAAGTCTCTTGGTATCGGTTAATATCAAATATCGGCAGATGCTCAAATCCCAGTATCGGTATTGTAATCCAAACTCCAAACTGTCATCCGCTGCAACTTTCATCATTTTTTCCCTTCCATCCACGTCCACAGGGAAGTTAGCTTTAGCGCAATGGGTTGCAAACTCCTTAATTATGTTGCGCACTGTGGAGAAAGAAACATTAAGATCTCTGGAGATAGACTTGGAACCTTAATGCTGGTGATGTTTTTCCTTAACTTGGGTTCTCGAGTCCTCAGTTCTCTTCTCCTCTGTCTGTTCTCCATGCTTAGGCAGGCACAGACTCACAGTGCAAAGATAAGTTAACGTCTCTCCTTTTTATCTGATTACAGATGTGATTTCTTTTTTTTTAACATTGCCCATGCCTGTTACTTGGCACAGGTGAGTTTAAGCGACCATGCATCCTCAATTTTGAAAGGATGCAAAAGTTTTTCCCATTTTTAAAGATTTGTGTGAAATTATGTCAATTCAATGTTTCCTTTTTTTTTTATCAGGTATAGGTGCAGTAAAATCTTTCTTCTTTTATCAAGGTGAAATCCAGGTCTTAAAAATGTTACTTTTATGAGAAAGCCATATTGTTTTTTGCCCTACAGCTTATGTGATGATGGCGTGGCCTTACACATCTTTAGTATAATGTGCAGCTCACATGGATTACAAAGTAGACAAACAATAGCTGAACATAAACCCATATAAATTTACTTATTGCTTGGAACTGGATGCATGTTATACCACATTCGAGATAAAGCATTACAGAAACATGCAAATTAACAGAGGCTGTCACTGACATTCAGTTTCTATTACAGTTTTTTGGATTTGACGTCTTGCTCTACTCAATTTCTCCTTTCCTTCTCACTCCAAAAGAGAATTTCAACATGAGTCACTCAGGAGAGATTCGAGGAGGCTCAGAGCAGAGCTTCCCACCAAGGGAAATGACCACATTAAATCACACAGATTGATCTGCCAAACAGCGGTCGATCACTATAGCACTGCTTCCCGCACACACTCTCACACTGGCATGAATTAGACGATCCACAAAGTTGGGTGTAAAGAAATTTCCTCTTCTATATTTTGCAACAGAGCTACTTTGAATGAAGAGCTCAGTAGTAAAATCACAGTTGTGGGCCCAAGTGTGACCATAAACGGTTACCTTTCCTTTGAATGACAAATGTTCTTTGTTATGATGTCACCACCAAACAACAGTACGCTCAAGATCAAACACGTGACTGCCTATTCTTTACTTTATTTATGAAAAACAGATTAACCTCTTAACCCATCATATTTTATCTAGGTCGGCATCACCCAGATCTAAAAGCCGGAAAGCAACGGTAACACAATAAAAAAGCGACAAAAGAGTGATGAAAAAGCAACATAAACAAGCGATTAAAAAAAAGAGACAAAAACACAACAGAAACGCTTCAAAAATGTGATAAAAACACAGTGACAACAGGACAAAAAAGGTTACAATCAGCTTTTCAGGTCTTAGCTTTCAAATGAGGCGTTACACTGGCCAAGCTCTCCAATCGAGAGGCTTTTAAATTTGGGTAAAACTGGAGAAAATGTGCTCAGTCAAGGCGGGGGTTACGAAATCAGTTGAAGAGAAGCATTTTTCAGCTTTACATTTATAGAACATATACACAATAAATTAATTCTTAAAGAAAGTAGATGATCAGCATTATATTCCACCAGGCTGTAAAACATAATGCTGATGAAAATGCATTATATTTTGACACGATAATCATTGCAGACCCTTTTACGTGATCAAAATATGTGAACTTGTTGGCACAAATGATTGATTCGACTAGAGCCATTAGTCCATCATGACACAACTGGTGCTGTTTTTTTTTGTTTTGTTTCTGTGGTAAAGGAAACAAACCTAATAATACAGTTGTGGAGCTTTCTGGTGAGCACAGGAAAGAAAAACCACTAAACAAGAGGCTGGAACCGCACTTTCTAATCGTCCAACCTGAAATGGCATCTTTTCAGCCATGTTGTTTTCCGGTAGGATAAACTAAACTTGGAGCCCTGACAGTGCGTGTGGTTAGCTGCAGCACACAGCTCTTTCATATTTAATGCTTCAGTCATTAGCTGGGTGCTCGTTTTACCGGCTATCTCGGCCTTTCTCCTGGCGTCAGTCTGCTGTCACTTCAGGCCGTAACCTGAAGAGCCTCCCTGCGTGTTACCTGCGTGTTACCCCGACTACTGAGCTGAGCGGGTCCAACAAAACACAAATGGCAGGAAATGGTGCCGTAACAGTCAATGTGTGCAAGGGGCAATTGCACAAAAGGGAACAACGGGGTGAAAATTTCACCAAATGCATAAAGTACAAACAACACTGGGAAAGGAGTGACACACTTTTTTTTTTTTCTCTCTCTCTTTGCCAACAGCAGCATAGCAGAAACTTGACCTAACTTGTTCGCTTTTAATCAGCAGGCTCACTCTGGCCTCCAAGCACCTGAAGAATGCAGCCCGTCTTTCACATGGAAATATGTCTGCTTGTTCAAACAAATTACCAGGCCATAGGTGTCTCTGTTTTTAAAAAATATCAGAAAAAGTCTAAAAGGGGGGGAAAAATAAAAGATTTTTAATATCATACATATTCAAATAAAGAAGAGATTAAAGCAGGGCCGGTCAATCTGTGGTATGTGTACCACTTTTTAGGTGGTATTCAGGGTAATATGCAATTTTCAAACTTTATTGATTTTAATCACAGATCCTCGTATTATGTTAGAAAGGCATTTACAGTAAGTGTGTTGGTCTGGTTTAGATATGGTTCACACCCAGTTTAGACATAGTTTAGTACGATCTATTTTAGATCCACTTTAGACACACTGACGATGGTACTTGGAAGGTCAAATATTTTATGCAGTGGTACTTGGTGTACAAAGTTTGCGACCCACAGGATTAGCAGGTTTGAAAGAGTCTGTACAGGGAAACAGACTGAACTAAGTAGTAGATTATCCCCCCCATGCTGGGATATGGGATACCCTCAAGTCCAAGTAGACTGAGGTCCATGTTTTTAAACTTCTTTTACAAATAACATGGTTAGATGTGTCCTGGTAACCCACATAACATATGTGTGTGTGTGTGTGTGTGTGTGTGCATGTCAACATTTCTCAAAGCTAGCCCACTCATAGGTTGGTGGAAAATTTTTGCACCTATGGTCTCTATTTACAATCACAACAGCCTCCTCAACACATGTGTTTATGTGTTTACACATGGCCAGGTTTGAGGATGCAAACATTTACTGTTGTGCATACAAAGAGAGCCTAGAAATAGAAACAATCAGCTGCAAATCATATGTCAACTAGTATGGCATTCTTCCATTTTGAAGTGCTTGAGTGTAAACGACAATACATGTAGTTCACACATGTCAACAAAGCACTTGGACCTTGATCTTTGCTATATGCAACATGTAGTATTGATTGTGTATTTTGAGCAATGGCATACAGATGTGTAATACATCACCCATACATTTACTGTTCACAGGTACATACACTAGTATCACAATGTGAAACTGGATTACTAGTTAGTGCTTAAGTTACGCAATGTTAGCGTTATTTAAAGAAATGAAATAATACACCTTTTCATTTAAATTCTCATCAATAAACTGAAAAAGCAAATCTCCTATTGATTCGCAAACCTGAGTAAGAGATTAGCCTGCTCTGAATAAAGTTTTCATTCACTTTGACTTGGGCCCCTAATGAGCCACGGGTCTACTTTCAGTGCATTACACAGGGCTGAGAGAGGAAATGCCATTGTTAAAAGGATTTAGTCGATACCGATGGTTTACTGACTGCTAAATGGCTGAAATGCTGCTGAATGGCTGCAGGCTAAACTCGTGTCTGTGCACAAACTAAATCAAACACATCATATTCCTGTATGTTTGTATGTTCACATCTGAGAAACGGGAGTGTGTCAATCAGGCTCTGTAGATGTGAAACTCTGTCATAGTTCATGACGAAACCGAGCAGCTCCCAGGCCACCACTGCATGTCGAAATGAGCTGGTGCAGAGTGCTTCAACCGCCGTCAAGCCCGCCTCATTACCATCGAGCAGGTCAAGCCAGCCTCATTTCGCAGCTTCGGGTGTGCTTGTTTCACTCACGTTCACAGCCTCATCGGGATCAGGCTGGTGTATGTGCTGCAATGACAACGTCACTCCAATAGGTGGCGGTGTTAGCATACTTTTTAGGATCAGTGCACAACTGCGGGTGATGTGCATGGAAAGAACTTTCAAACACACACAAATATGCGAGAAGCAACATACGCGAACAGTTTCCAGGAGAATCAGGAAAAAAATGAAATTAAGTTGAATATTATGTACTGTTACTGAACAACTAAAGTAATTCAAGTAGAAGTTTGTTCTTTATTTATGTTTTCATTTTATTTAATGAAGGAAGCAAATAAAACAAATTAGGTATAGTGTAGGGACTGCAGTGGACATCTTAGAAAATAAATAAATAAAAAGGGGGCATGGGGCATGTTATAAATGGTATAAATAGCATTTAAATATTACAAAGACAAATAAGTAAAAGGGCAATTACTCTTTAAGATTGTCCATAAAATAAGCCAGTGTCTTGGCATTTTGGGTGTTAATCAATAATAAAGATTCATAAAATAGTTTCAGTTAAGTTTTCTTTTGAAAACAAAAAACACATTTATGTATGTAATGTTTGCTTTACAAAATTACATTGTTAATGCCAAATTCATTACTCAAGTAGAAGTATACTGCACCATATGAGAAAGCTGCAAGAAGTAGTTCAAAAGTCACTCAATTACTGTTGCTGCGTAAATGTAATTGAATGCTAACCGCATCTGCTTGTACCCCAAAAGTGTGAAACACATTCATACACTTACATAAGATCTAGAGGCACACTGTAACATCATTAGCAGATCTGTATGTGTGTCACACAGAGTAGACCCATTGAAAGCAATGTAGATTCATTGTGTGGTGTACATGTAGCCTATAATAACATTGTACAGGTACACAAATTGAGCTAATTTCATGAATTGTTATGTCATCATTTGTTTTCACTATGCAAGAAGTACATGATATTGTGTGTAAAACAAACAACTGGTCCTTCTCTGTCACCCTGACACACAGCTCTTAGTCAAGTAAACCTTTGTTTTATGGAATGAATATAAAAATCCTCTGTTTAAATATTTTTGTTTTACAGAGCTTCTTCATCACCTTCCAATGGATGTTGTTTACATGACATGCACCATGGCCCGTCATATGAAGTGCTGGGAATAAATAACATTGTCCTGAAGAACACTGTGTCACATAGGTGCAGAGTAAAACTGTGCTGGCTGTGCTAACAGTGTGGACCAAACACGGAAAACATGGATGCATCTCAGTGTCATACAGCTAAAATCTTGATCAAACATTGTCAAGCATTGTCAGAGGCAATGGTTTTATTAAATGGATCATCAAGATGTGCATATGAAAACCTGTTGTATTGAATTAATACTCTTCACTATTAATGTATGTAAATAATAGTTTGATATTTAATTATGGATTTTGTTAGACTTGTTATGTTGTCATATCTATTTTGCACTTTCAGGAAATATATGACATAAAGACACTTCTGTCCACCATGTTGATGTGATGGAACTGTAGTTCAGGAATTAAGGGGCTGCTTCTTTCTAGCCACTTCCTCTTGGTGATTGCTGTCATTAAGTGTCTGTCACACAAAATAAAGCTACCTTAAATCTTGGGAAATATTTAATATATATGTACACATCATAACAGTCATCCATATCAGATTATAATATTTCATACAGCGGGCCATTTGAAGTATCAGTCGCTCATTATCAATTTCATTGATATCCAACTTTGTAATCACACACCAGAACTAACCACAATTATTTGTAAGATGGTGAAGAAACTTACAAACATTTGCTCCATCTTTGAATATCAATGGGCATAGACCGTTGCTTTAATGGCGACAATGTTGATTCATGGCACTGGGCAGAATCCCTGCTTAGTGTGAAGAACAATTATTATGTGAAATTAATTACACATTGCAATATTTGTGGTATTTCCTATGTACAATCTAAATTGGAGCACATTGATTTCACATAGGGGAACACTGCTGACTGGCATTGGTAATTTACTCATCCTTATTTAATTGTCCCTGATAATTGGCAACTTAGGTCCGAGATTGAGGTTTGACCCCGAAAGAAAACCGATATATCAGCCTACTCAAGTAGAAGTAAAAAGCACTATGAAAAACTCCACCTCAGTTGAGACACTACAGGCTGCATGGTTAGCGTTTGTGTTCACAGCAGGTCCAGGGTTCAATTTACATCTGGACCAGGCCTTTCTGTGTGGAGTTTGCTTGTTCTTCCCGTGTCATAGGTTTTCTCCGGGTACTCCGGTTTCCCCTACCACTAAAAACATGTAGCCTACAATAGGTGAATCCTCTAGCCAGGTATTTGTGACCATCAGCCTGGCTTCACATCTCATCTCAAGATGGGTCCCTGGGCGCAGCTCTGCTGTTGTCCACTGCTCCTCAAGTCCCAGTGGCATTGATGGATGCAAATGCGAAGGACAAATTTCCCTATGGGGACCATAAACTTTACTATTTTCCTTTTGTGTTTTCTTTGCATTGTCAGGTTTTGGCCAAGTTTGGTCTTTTAAAGAGGGGGTATAATGCTTTTTTCAATCACATAGCACCAGTCTATATCACACTACAATGATGACAGACCTTCTGTTGGTCTGTAAATGCAGTAAATTAGAATAACTGTCTTGTATAAAATTACTCTCTCAAAATGGCTGTAGCGAATGTCTTGAAATAGGCCTCTGTCTCTTTAAGAACCTCTGAGCCTTTCAGAGTTTTTACAGATTACTCAAAAATACGTGAATGTGCCAAGGCAACACTTCAGGCATGGTTTTAATGAGGGAATGACAGAATAACATGATGTAAAGCTTGAAAAAGTCAATTTTGCATAATATAAAAGTGTAAAATTTGTCTACATTTCAAACCTTTCCCCATTCACCTGCAGTCTTGCCTTATATTAAGAGATGCCTTTGATGATTAATCAGGGGATAATCAACATCAGCTGAGTGAGCTGAGATGATTTAAGGCCACCTCTAATTTAGGTAGTCCTCTTATCATCAGTCAGTCAGTGCAGCTGGTGGTGTTCTACTGGGAGGTGATTGTATGTGCATGTGAAACAGCATTTGTTGTATAAAAAAGAAATAAAGTTAGGAAGATGACGAAAAGGAAGGCCTACAGTGTTCAAGGGTAAGTAAACACAACACAAACACTGTGAATATTCTACTCATTTTACTCTACTATTTGACACAAATAAATACAACAAATGAATAATTATCAATACAGTGAGAATGCTAGACATAATTTTATATATCTAATAATTAGTGTTTGATGTTACAAGTTACCTAGTAGGTGTGTTGTGTAGTTTGTAGAGTTAATGTATGCCAGTTGCAAGCAAAATCCAGGTGAGTATGTCGTTAATTGTTTGTTCTGAACCTAAATAGTATAGTGAATGCAATAATTTCCTTTTATTTAGGAATACTTATGGGGAGAAAAAATTGGTGTGAAGAGGCAAATGACTTAAAGCAGAGGTTTATTGAAGAACAAAAACTTGCCCCTGGCCTCTTCATCATGACAATTGTATCAAGTGTTTGTTTTTTGTAAGTAGAAAAGCTTTAATTGTGGCAAGATGATGAACTCCAGGACAAATTGGGGAAAACATGTTTTTTTCCCCATATGAAGTATTCAAAGTATTTGTGCACACAGGGCTTTAAGTTTGTCTTGACTCTCATCATAGATGCATAGGCTTAGACATGGACTATGGGGCTAAAAAAGACTTAAAGAGGGGGGTATTATGCTTTTTTTTCCATCACACAGCACCAGTCTATATCACACTACAATGATGACAAACCTTCTGCTGGTCTGTAAATGCAGTAAATTAGAATAACTGCCTTGTATAAAATGTGTCTCTCAAAATGGCTGTAGTGAATGTCTTCAAATAGGCCTCTGTCTCTTTAAGAACCTCTGAGCCTTTCAGACACGCCCCCTCCACACGCTGTCTGTGGCATCAGTGGGGAGGGGGTTCTGCTGAGGAGCAGTGGTTGGTTACTCGGCTGGTGACCAAAGCTCGGAGGCGTCTCCAGGAGGTGGGGGCGTTCCTAGGAGGACTCAGGCAAACCTATCCCTAAAATGGCCGCCATCAGAGTTTTTACAGATTACTCAAAAATACGTGAATGTGCCAAGGCAACACTTCAGCCATGTTTTTAACGAGGGAGTGACAGAATAACATGATGGAAAGTTTGAAAAAGTCGATTTTGCATAGTAACTATTTTAGATATTTCAAATATTAAACATTTATTGCCATCTGGCAAGGCAGGCAGCTGCCTGGGGCCCCCAAGCCAGGAGGGCTTATATAGAGCTAGGCTTGGAGGTAGCCTAGACTTTGATAGAGCTTTGATAACACACTTCGGAGAACCACTTGTAAAAATGAAGCCACTAAAAAGCATTGATTGTGTCCCTTTCTTGTCTCATAATAGAGTCCATCATTTCCGGTTGCCTGGGGTGAGTAACCCTTTATTCCAGAAAGGTTGGTGCTCACATCAACCCTGCAGGAATGAACATCTCAACTATTTGTTGCTGTTGCAGAACAAAATGTTGCGGCTCGAAGATGACGACATACAGGCTCAACTCAAATGCCTTATGGAGAATGTCACCTTACAAAAGAATCTCCAAGAAGATGGGTTTTGGGGTGTCTTGGCCTGCAAATTGGGAATTCCCAACAACCCACAACATCGCTACAGATTGAAGCAAAGATTTGCCTCATTCATGGTACACATGTTGCATTCTGTAGAATGATCATGCATGTGATTTTCCTTCTGACATGTAACGTGAACTGTTGGCTTCTGTATTGTATACATTTTACAAAATAGCAACAGCTATTCCTCATACAGCATACTCTCTAATTTCTTCTATTCCTCATCAAAATGGTCTGTCATAGCAGAGACGATACTCAAGCCGAACAACACTGATCAGGCCGATCACCACCGTATGTTAACGTTCTGATGCTAACATATGGTGGTGTTAGAATAAGAACTGCTATACATACTGTAGCACAAATACACACTTAACACTGTAAACATGGGATTACGGTAAAGTCAAACCATCACTACCTCGTGCATTTGCCTTGTAATTACAGGAATGTGACCAGGGACAAGATGGTGCCAGTGTAGCAGTAAGTTTTCCATAATTACTATATTTGATGGAATGCCATTACATTCATAAGATTGCTCATCAATATGGTCTGTCACAGCAGGAGTACGGCGACAGTGGTCAGGCCGAGGCTGGCCAGGAGGCAGCCAACACTACCGTATGTTAACATAAGAACTGCCATACATACTGTAGCACAAATACACACTTAACACTGTAAACATGGGATTACGGTCAGTCAAACCATCACTACCCCGTGCATTTGCCTTGTAATTTCAGGAATGTGACCAGGGACAAGATGGTGCCAGTGAAACAGTAAGTTTTCCATAATTACTATATTTGATGGAATGCCCTTACATTCATAAGATTGCTCATCAATATGATCTGTCATAGCAGGAGTACGGCGACAGTGATCAGGCCGAGGCTGGCCAGGAGGCAGCCAACACTACCGTATGTTAACATAAGAACTGCCATACATACTGTAGCACAAATACACACTTAACACTGTAAACATGGGATTACGGTAAAGTCAAACCATCACTACCTCGTGTAATTGCAGGAATGTGACCAGGGACAAGATGGTGCCAGTGTAGCAGTAAGTTTTCCATAATTACTATATTTGATGGAATGCCATTACATTCATAAGATTGCTCATCAATATGGTCTGTCACAGCAGGACTACGGCAACAGTGATCAGGCCGAGGCTGGCCAGGAGGCAGCCAACACTACAGTATGTTAACATAAGACCTGCCATACATACTATAGCACATATGCACACACTTAACACTGTAAACATGGGATTATGGTAAAGTCAAACCATCACTACCCCGTGCATTTGCCTTGTAATTACAGGAATGTGACCAGGGACAAGATGGTGCCATTGAAACAGTAAGTAGTCCATAATTACTATATTTGCTGTAATGCCATTACATTCATAAGATTGCTCATCAATATGATCTGTCATAGCAGACCAGCATCAGTCCATCAGGAGTGCCCCTCAGTGTAGAGGAAAAATCCCCCAGCTCCGGGTCTGAGGTTTGTTTCCCAAACAAACTTTTATATTGCCACCATAATGTAGTAATCCTTAACATTACATACACTGTAATGGACTCTTATGTTTGCTTTGTTTACAGACGGTGGTTTCTCATGAGTTGGCCATCATTGAAATACAGTTGCCCCTGATCCCACTGTATTTCAGTGTTGAGCCAAAAGATTGGGCGAAGTTGACCCTCAATAGACACAGTACTGGGTTCCAAGGGTTGGAATGGACCATCATCATTGCCCGCGGAATCCGTACTGTGTTTCCTTATTGTTCTTTTGGATTCAAAAGACACCACCTGAAAAAAGCCACCTCATCACGGAAGGGGCCACTTTTCAGCTGCCTTGCATACTGCCGTTTTGAAGACTGCAAGGTTCAGGCAAAGGTCACTTTGGAGTCACAGGAGACATTATCAGCAAAGCTGGTCCTGGTTAATGGACCAGCACGCCATTATGCCGGTGAACTGAAAAGTCGACCTGTGCGGGCCAGTGACCGTACCACCCTGGGGGAGCGTCTGCAGACCCAAAAACCAAGAGCCATGCATGTGAGAGATGTAGGGGAGCTCTCAGAAGCAGTTTTTGGGTCTGGCTGCAGGGACCTGGCTCCACCTGTCAGTGTCTTGAAGAATGTGTCATATGATGTGAGGAAGAAGAGGCGACTCCATCATAATGAAATCCGGAGTCTGGAGCGGATGCACGAGCTGGCAACTAACGACACTAGTGTGCTCAAACACGTTCTTCTGCGGCCAAAAGGCGTAATGCTCTGGTCTCTCAGTGGCATCCAAATATACCAGGAAAGGTGTAAGGAGGACATTGTTTATTTGGATGCCACTGGGAGCCTATTGAGGAGCCAAAAGGGTGACCCACCCTTCTATATCTACGAGTTGGTAGTTCGTCATCCGAAGAAGGGTGGGTCACCTCTCCCTGTGGCCACTTACATCACATGCGACCACACCACTGCATCAGTGACTTATTTCTTAATGTCATTTGTCACTGATGTGAAGAGGAGCCATGGTCCCAGGGTGGCACCCTTGATGGTCATGTGTGATGGCTCACAAGTTTTAATGCAGTCCATTTCGTTTGCATTTGCCAACAAGGGGCTCCAAGATATATTGGCAGTGTATTTCCGGATAGCCACTGGGAAAGCCCTCAAAACAGACTGGCAGGTGCCAATCCTCCACAGGTGCCTGTCGCACATCATGAGGAATGCGAAGGAGATGTGCAAAAAACAGTGAGTACTGGTGTCCAATTCTTTAATGGAATATGCAGTGGATTGTGATAAAATACAAACTATGCACTGATGTAACAATGCACCATAAGCAAGCTGTTTTCTAAGCATGACATTGTCATATATAGCTTGTCATATTTGTACAAAGGAAAATGTCATACCAAACGCTTAGGGATATGTGTTGCTACAGTAATTTGGTGCATTTGCTTACAGTGCTCCACAGTGTTATACAGTGGCAATGCACATATTTGGCCTTTTTACCCAAGCTAGCACTGTACATGAATTGGAGGACATGGTGTACAGTGCAGCTGTGGTATTTGGAAGCCCATGTGCGGGGCCTCTTGTGAAGAATCATTTCACACATCTACAAGCACTCATGGTGCGCTTGCCATCCCCCATGGAGGTGGACAACGAGGCTGTCGAGGACTTGGAGGTATAGTGTAGTCCTATACCTGTAACCTAACCAGGTGTTCATCAGTCACGATCACCTCTCCTTTACTGTAGGAGGACGAAACAGACTGGGGGAGACACCTGTCCACCATCATTCAAGGTGCCCCAAGGGATATGGTGGGGGAACAAAACTTTTACCATTCAGAGGGGCTGTTGGGGCACCTCTCAAAGTACATGCTGCCATATGCGGGACTGTGGAGTGGCATTATGCTGGGTTAGTGCTATAGGCTGTACATGTACCCCCTCCCCACACGCCCGTGTACACTGTAAATTTTCAATTTCTATGTTTTATGTAAAGGGGATCTCGGCAGACACGGACAGGGGCAGGGGTATACGGAAGCCTCAAAGCGGCATAGAAAACTAACACATTTACAAAGACAAGTAAGCAACCTCAAATCTCCTGTAAGAATAAATGACATTTACATGGTATAATGTGGTCATCTGTCATTTATACAGAACATCACCATAGCCAACCACACACAGGGGATCATGGAGAAGAGTCAGTGGGACCTTAAACATCTGAGGTTCCAGTCGCGCACCTATAGCCGGCTAGATGATGTGGTCCTGCAGTACCAGGCTCTTCACAAATGTCTTTTACGAGAGTACAGAGATTCTACAAGAGTTTTCAATATGAAGGTATGCTATTGGCAGTAGTTGATGGTGTACAAATGTTTTGTATAGGCTTGTAACATATGTATGGGTTAAAGTTGCTTGCAAGCACTACTGTATTAGGCCTCCTGCATTGAATAGCCTACAGATAGAGTAAGTCAATGGCTGTTCGGGAGTCTTTAGTTATATGTATTTGTGTACTGTATTGTGTTGTCTTGTTGTGTAGCGGGACCCTGTCTGAGCCAAAATTTTCCCATGGGAGACAAATGATAATGTTTCCAACCATTTTCCCCTGAAGCTCCCCCTGTGCATGCCGTAGTCGTTGGGCCGCACACCCAATCCAAAAGTGTGGCTCTCTCAAATGTATCAACACATGAAAATAACAAGTATTTATGTCAAACAGATAAACTGACATTGGAGTGTGTCATGCACCTGTACTCCCTTCTCAGTCATATTTGATGATTTAGAAGCTTACAATTTGCACACGTAATATCTTTTATGACTTGACCCTCTGACCAGGCAAAGCTCTGGGCTATCCCAGGTGCCCCCCCTGGGGAGGCCCACCCCAAGGTTGGGAACCACTGGACTGAGTCAATGTTACAGAGCACTGTGTAATATATCCATGGTGGGGAAGCAGACAATTGTGCATAATTGCTTCATGTTTGCAGAGATACCAGGTCCTCTCCGAGAAATGGCGGAAAACAAGGCGGCGGCAGAAGGCAGGCCATTATGTTTCGGCTTTAGCCAAACCTTTCCCCTTCCAGAAGCAGGTTGTCTATAGCACCAAGTTTGACACTAGCAATTGTTCATCAATAATTATTTCAATTAATACTTTGCAAAAGGCCAAATCGTCATCCCCAGGCTCCATGTCTACAGACCCACAGAAATCAAAGCTCGTGGCCCCATCTACAGCCCTGCCTGCTCAGGTAACACTTGGGATGTGTGTGTCTTGAACACATACACACAATACCATCTTTGATGTGTCGCAAATGCGCCTTACGCTACGCAGACAATATTGGCATGCATAACGACTCCAATTATGTGCAGTCCGGCAGCTCGCCCTCGACCCCATCCACATCTAGCAGGGGCCCCGGATCATCAAGAGGTCGACCAGTGTTAGCTGACAAAAAGGATCCATCCCAGCCACCCAAAAACATTACAAGACAACAGGTAATGAGCACCAGTGTCTGCACCAGGTATGGGCAAACATTTTGATGTTAGGGCCATTGGGGTTTTGAACTTGCCACTAGGGCCAAAGCAGTTGCTAATAGAACAGCTAAATTGTTTGAAATATTTTTAAGATGGACCTCAATCGCGGAAACACATTTAAAAGGCAGCAAAATGGCGGCAGCTATGTCTTTTCTTTTTTTTTGCCAGAGAAACCTTTATTTTCACCCTTTTAAGGCCGTTGGTGTTTTTGCGGGAAGGATATTAAGTGCCTTAGTTTGCCCACCTCTGGTCTATAGACAGAGGTGGTTCATATAATGTGCTATTGTGAAATTAATGCACAAGTGACAGTAAAGCTGACAGCATCAAGAGTAATGTGTGACTTTGCTATGTACAGCTCTACAGTCTGTGGGAACAGCCACCAGTTGATATTGTGGTGGCTTTGATTCGTGCCCAGCACAGAGGGGACACCATAGCCCTCCACCATAGTGCTATATGCACACTAAAACCGCACGAGTGGCTCAATGGGGAGGTAATGTTACTGTTTACTATATGTGCCTCAGACATCACACACAGTCATTAAAGTGCTAAATATAATCCAGTCACATGTGTACTATAGCTCTGTTGGTGAGTCACAATATGAATTATGGAATGAGTGACAACAGCATAGTGCCTTTGCTCTTACATGGTTACATGGTGATGTGTTTTTGTTTAATCAACCCAGTTACAGTGGCAACTGACTTGTCTTCCTAATGCAGATACTTGAAGCTGTCTTACACCTGTTTGTGCGGCACAGTGGAAAAAAGGTGTATGTGCTGAGCCACTACACAGCAGGTGTAATTCTGCACGGCAAGAGACAGCAACTGGGCAACGTCGCCTTGCCAAGGGTAATGTCTGTGTTGTAAAGGGACATGAGTAAAATGCATATTGCCTATGCATGATGACCAGAAAAGGGAAAAATATACAAAATGTAGTCGAGCTTCTGTAGACAAAGTACAAATGACACATTACATACTTGATATAGGCTGTGTACTATATAGTCTCCTATTGACATGGCTAATATGCTGAAAAGGCATCTGATGGTTTTAAGATAAGATACGAGATGATGGTACAAGGAGTGCTTGTAAAGGAGTACACAACTCAGCTTGTAATTGGCTGAGTTGTGGTACAGAAGCATGTGTAATATAGCAACCACATTTCCACATCGCCTACTTTGGATTGTGAATAATGGTTGTATTGTAGTAATAGTGAAAGGATGAACACAATTGCAATTATTTGTCCATTAGATACTGTAATAATGGCACCACAGTCGTAAGCATTGTAACATAGTACAATTCAATTTACAAGACATTTCAGCAGTACTGAAATATATTAACTATTTGTCATGTTTTACAGGTGAACTTTGAAGAATATGATGGTGTCATTGCGTGTGTCAATGTGAAGAATACACACTGGACCTTGCTGGTCAGTATACACTCACAAAGATATGTACTTAAATGTACTTGGAGTAATGTTATCCTTCCTAGTATGTGAATGCTGTGACCACCACCATCTACTTGTTGGACCCCTTGGACAAGCCCACTGCCAAGTCAGATTCGATGGCTGCTGCCAAGAGGTTCAGGTACGTGTTATTTACTTAATGTACATGATTAGTGTAAACATTGACAGAAAGTATTGTCCACTAATGTCAAAATGTGAACATCAGTGTATACATGAAAATGCGACGCCTGACAAGAGGCAAGTTGCAGTGGATTGGAAAGCAGTGGCAAGGGGGAGTAGTACCACACTCTGCCCAACAAGATGGCTCAAGTTGTGGAGTCTTAACATTGTTGGTAAGGAAATTGTTGATTGATTTTTTTTGACATTGTGCCTACATATTCAGACAACCCACGCAAGTGTTGCTGTACTCTGCATTTAGCACATATAGCACACAGTGTGAGTGTTGTGCGGAAATTATGGCCATTTACATGGCTAGGCAGTAATTACAAATGTAAGGGGTGTTCGACACCCATCAAGAGGAAATTCAGATGTCCCATTTGTGATTACAGTGGCTAGATGTGAATGTAAATCTAGCCATAAGACATGGCAAGATTGTCTTGTGGCAACAATTTTGAGCCATTGCTGCCCATTTGGCAACAGCTTCTTGAGCTAGCCTAGTGGATACAGCACAGGTTTAGTAATTTGAAGGTCTGAGGCTCTAACTCAGGCATGTCTTATTTGATAAGTAAATGTACTAGTAAAGTAAATACAAATGGTACAAACTGTTCATGTTCAGAGCAGGGACTTGAACTCACAACCCCTCGACTGTTGGAAACGCGCTTAACTTTCTTTACAAACAAAATAATTTCATGGATTATCTTTTGTGGGGTTTGTATATACATTTGTCATTAAAAAGATGTACATTTTTTAGCTTTTCATAGTATCCTTTATATCATTGTGACATTAGTTTGCCATTTGCTAAATTTAGTTTACGTGGGACATTTAGCAAGTTGTATGAGCACCCATTTGTTTTTTTGGAAGAATGGTACTTGGGTCCTCATGATCAGAAGGTTGGGGTCAGAATCCTACCTCATAGATGTGCACACTGTTGTGTCCTTGTGCAGGACACTTCACCCTCCTTGCCTCAGTGTCTGCATACATTGGTGTGTGAGTGGTTCCTTGCTGTAAAGTGCTTTGAGCCTAATAATAGTATGTGGATAAGTGCTATATACAGTAAATTCAGACGGTACCATTTAATCTGAGGTTTATGTTTTTTGAATTTTTATTTGTTTAATCATGAGCTTGACCCCTAAACCTTCTGCTCATTGGTTCTCTATCCTCCTTTTCTAAAGTGTTGTGGATATGGCAAAGACCACAGACTGCTCTTTAGCCTTCCTATTTACAAATGGTTGCTATATACAATTTATCCCATGAAAAGCACAGGTTTATTTTCATATCTAAGTTTGCATGCCAACCCGATTTGATTCATTTGGCAGTGCCCATGACATTTCATGCTTAAACTATGTACAATGTTCCAAAACTGTGACCCCCACAAATGTATCAAAACATGAGAATTATTGCCATGTGTTTATTTCCAAAGACTAACCTGAAATTGGAGTCGACTTAAAGGGGCTGGAAGCAAGTTCGCCATTTTATACTCACTACTGCCACCTCAGGCCATATATGTAACTGCACCTTCTATATTAAGCTCGTGCATGACGGCAATTCGGGCCGAAGTGACACATTTTTGAGTGACCGTACAGGATTTTAGAGGCAGTTGTGGTGAACAGGTCTGGGCTCATTCTACACATTAGGACATTGTTGGAACATGTAGGGGGAGGAAAATACTTAATTTTAACATTTTTAAACTCCTTATAGTCCCTTTAAGTGTGATTTAATGTAATATGGATTTTGTGTAATTTAGATGGCTGAAGAGATACTCCGCTGTTTTCCGTCTGTCCCCGCCAACATAATCATGGACACCTCATCAAACAACATGGTGCAAGAAAGGGAGAGGCTGGCTCTGCAGATCTTTGCTGACTCGGGTATGACAATGGTCTGATAACGTATACAGCTACAGCTGTGTGTGTACCCCGTAAAATGCGAACTCGCCATATGCAATCATTTACAGTTATACTGTTCTTCAGCATACTGATTGCAAAGTTACAAAAAACAACTAGGTTAAAACGCTTTAATGTGGTTTGGGTGTAGGCATTATTGTACTATTGGGGTAGGCTACATCAGGCCGGAGGGGCAAAACCAGTCCTCCAGCATAAAACCTCAGGCCCCCAAGATATTTTGATTAGGATAATTGCTCAAATCAGAGATAAAATTCCTGTTCATGTGGTACAAATGTGGACACATACTGTTAAAATCCTAGCAATTTCCTAGCAAAACACCTGTTTAGGTCACTGATGTAGCACAACACTGGCATTTTCAGATAGCATTTGGTTTAACTAGATAACTTCGGTAAGAGAAATTTGTGTAGTGGAGGGCACATTTTCTTCACTCCTAAATAAACCGTGTTGTAGTAGGTAACTTTTCATGACATAGGCTTAGACTCCTACCTATTTGCAGTCGCACTAGTCTGCTCCAAGGGCAATATTGGCTACATACAGTGGGAGGAAAAAGTATGAACACTTTGGAATTTCTCAAATTTCTGCCTAAATTGGTCATAAAATATGGTCGGATCTTCATCAAAATCGTAGCAATGATTAAACAGTGTCTGATTAAACTAATACCAACCAAACATTTACATTTGATATCTGTAATTGGCTATAACATGTAAACATTCACAGGAGGGAGAAAAGGTAAGTGAACAGATAAATCTTCATAAATCTTCGGCAGTTTTGTGAAGGGGAATAGTATAAAATTCATCCTAATTGTTGTGAGCGTCTAATCTTCTACAGTAAAGGTTATTGCTGCAGAAGGAGGATCTATTTAATACAGGGGTTTACATACTTATTCTATGCATGTTCTGAATGTCTCAGGTGATTCTCCTGCTCCAGACTTCACAGTGAGGAGAGGGTTAAGTCTAGAGCAGGAGCATCATGGTGTGGGGCTGTTTTGTTCCCTCAGGGCCAGGACAACATGCTATCAATAGAATGAATTCACAAGTTTAGCTGATATTTTGCAGAAAGGCCAGGGACATTGACAACATGCATAGAATAAGTATGTAAACCCCAGTATTAAATAACTGCTGACCCTCCTTTTGCAGCAATAACCGCTTTTCTGTAGAAGATTAGACGCTCACGACGATGAAGAATCTTGGACCATTCCTCTTTACAAAACTGCCGAAGATATATGAAGATTTCTGGGTTCACTCACTTTTCCTCCTTCCTGTGAATGTTTACATTTTATAGCCAATATGATCAAATGTAAATGTTTGGTTGGTATTAGTTAAATCAGACACTGTTTAATCATTATGATTTTGATGATCAAACCACATTTTGTGACCAATTTAGGCAGAAATGTGAAGTGTTTAGACGTTTTCCTTCCATTGTAGCTAACCAACACCCACCATGGACTATATCATGGATTCTTTTCCCTTAGACACTGAGTGCCCATCTCTGTCTAAGCTAGTGATGTCACTACAACATACTCTCCTATACTTCAAATTACACTAACATATCTTAGGCTACATGAGTACCGGTAGGTTATTTGATGTCAAATGTGAAGAATGAGAATAATGTGTACGGTTTCCTCTTTTAGTGTTTGATGTGAACGAACACTGCGCGATGTGCAGCACACACAAGCCTGACGCAAACTGGGTATGTATTAAAGGCAACCTATAAAGCACAGCTAACTGATCCATTTAGCAGCATTCCTGAGTATACCTGTAATAAGTGTAAGGACACCAAAGACCAACTGCATATGGAATGTAACTAATCAGTATCATACCATGTGTGTGTTGTTTTAGATTGGCTGTGACAGATGTCCAAGGTGGTATCATGAAATGTGCCTTGCCTTGCCAGACGAGGAACTCCAGAAAATGAGAGGCTCCAAATGGGAGTGTCATTTTTGTTTCTTAGTTTAATATTAAATCCCACAAAAACATTCGTGTAAAACATTATATTTATTTTAATTATTTTTGACCTTTATTTAACCAGGAAAGTCCCACTGAGATTAAGAATCTTTCTCAGAGGAGTCCTACTCCTAGAGGGGAACCTGGAGGAACCATAACAATTTGCATTATTAATTTAATATTTCTGCCATGACCAGTGATTTCGCGGAGAGGGTTATACAAAATCCGTCATGTGCTATGTGTATCTATCATGATAGAATCTATCCTTATTTGCATTTTTATAGAATGAGATATATTCCAATTCGTTTAGTTGGGGAAATGATCCGAGACAGCAGGATAAATTGAGCGCAACATACTGACAATTTTAGTTGAACAATTCTTGTTCCATAATTTTAGTTGAAACTCGTGTGCAAAAGTATCAAAGGAGTATCAATATAAAGAGTCAAATTTCACTTTGACAAATGTTATTGTAAGCTTGCATATGATTTGAATTACCCCTCCTGGAACCGCCACCTTAACGTGGTGGAAAAAATTCTAAATAGTTCAAAAAATAATCTGCAGCTGCTGCCGTAATGCTATTATAATTGAGGTATTGTGGGAAATTCATTATTTTTAAGCTAATGTTATATTTTATAATGCTATTGAATGTTTTTGATGATTTTAATCTATGTGCTTTAAGTTTCAGTTGAAACCAGTCGTTTCACACGTGTGGATCCGTTCGGTGCCCTCACCTGAGTTTTGAAAAATAACTCCATATAAGCCAACAGGAAGGACCTGCTGACCTCTGCCCAAGCTCCACTCATCTCCTGTCTCTTCGTGAACGTCACATTCTTTCTGATATATATTTGTAAGAGCGCAGTTGGATGGTGCCGTTTCCTGGGACTGCCCCGTTCGAGCACCGTGTCTATTGTTAGGGACTTTAGCGCTCGGAAAATCTGTGTTTAGAAATTGTAAAATGTCATAGGGAATAAATCTTCTTTGACTAAAGCTACTGAATTCTGGTGGTTTTTCCGCGGACCTTGGGATTAAGGAACATGCTGGCGAGACCTTTTTGATACTTTAATATTTTAAACTTAACTGTTTAAATGTGTTTAAAATGATCTTATGGAGTCAGACCTTATGTAAACTTAGTTTTAATATTGCCTGTGAAATCGCCCACAGTATATAAGCTAAGAGGGTTTTTTGGTATATAGTGTTTTCAAAATTAGATGTATTGTATGCGTTGTGTATGTCTGTGTGTGGGGTTACTTTGTGGAATAATTGTTACCTGTGAGAATATCTGTATTTTATGAGTTAGTATGTATGTGTATGTGTGGTGTGTGTGGTTTTGCACATGTGCAACAACGATACTGCTTGCTTTTGTTTTCCGGGTGAGATTCAATAAGTTATACTCCCCACTACATTTCATGCATCAGTGTAAGTTATTGTTTCGTTTCTGTTTTGTTGTTGGCACATTATTTGTTTTGGAACTATAACTTGTTTGATAGTGAACACACATCTTTGCACCGATTTGGCTTTGTACAGGCCTTTGATCCTGAAATTGTGATACAACCCTTTTGACCTGTTTAAAATAAAATGGTGAAATATTTTTCTCTCACTGTAGTTTATTCTTGCATGTTGAAGTTGTACGTGGAAACTGTTAAAATCCAACCATGCAAAATGTAATACGTTTACCACTGAAAACATGTACAGGATGAATGAGAGTGCACATGGGGGACGACAGATGGAAATTAGCCTCGGGCTACAATCCGGTGTGGCGTGTTTACATCACTGACAGTGGATTGCAACCTTATACTGTCCATGGTTTGCATACATGACACCCACATTAACATGCACTGTCCTCACAAATTAAAACAAACATGATTTAATTTTGATTTCATTATGTAGCTTGACTCAGGAGCCTTTCATACAGGCCTGTTTACATGTATTATCTAGGACCGGATCATTTGATGTTTCACAGTCAATATTATCTTTGTTTGATGTAATACACCATATTTGACATTTTGCCTGTCTGATGAAGGGCTTGTGGCCCAAAGGGTCACATATGGTATATTAGATGAATTAAAAAAATGGCACGGTAGCAAAACAGTTAGCGCTTGTGCTTCACAGCTAGAAGGTTCAATTCCCACCAAGGACGGGGCCTTTCTGTGTGGAGGTTTCATATTCTCCCCGTGTCTGTGTAGGTTTCCTCCGGGTACTCCGGTGTCCACTTACCACTAAAAACATGTACAATAGGCCAGGATGTATGAGAGTGTGTTTGACAGTGCGCATGGGGGACGACGGATGAAAATTAGCCTAAGGCTATAATCCGGTGTGGCTTGCGCTGTCCCTACCAATATATAAATATATATATTATATCTATCTGAAATCATGTTTTTCCCAGCCCTAACTAAACCAAGATAACATTAGGCCTGTAATTGCACTGGGCGGCATGGTGGTGCAGTGGTTAGCGCTCGTGCCTCACAGCTAGGAAGTCCCAGGTTCGATTCCCACCTGTACTGGACTTTTCCGTGTGGAGTTTGCATGTTCTCCCCGTGTCTGCGTAGGTTTCCTCCGGGTACTCCAGTTTCCCCTACCACTAAAAACATGTAAAATAAGCCTATATGAATGATGCGTGTGCGTGGATGCATGGTGGTGGACAGAGGGACTGTTGACTGCAGTCGCAACAGCGTTTCTGTCAGTCTCCCCCAGAGGAAACTGAACATCACTGAGTATAGGGTAAATTGTACATTGTCTCGTGTAAAGGGCTTTGTGACTATGTCTGTGAAAGGCGCTATATGAATAAAGTTGTAATTGCTTTTTACTGTAATTATTTTTTATGTTTATAACAGCCAATTTCTGTAAATACAGTAGGTTTCTGAAAACGATTCAACTCTGGACCAACTGTCCAGGACGTGTACATGTGCTCCACAGTGTTTTTAATCCCACGTGATGAAGCTTTTCCAAATAAAAGCCTTATTACACCGAGATTGTCATTATAACAGCCAATTTCTGTAAATACAGTAGGTTTCTGAAAACGATTCAACTCTGGACCAACTGTCCAGGATGTGTACATGTGCTCCACACTGTTTTTAATCCCACGTGATGAAGGTTTTCCAAATAAAAGCCTTATTACACCGAGATTGTCATTATAACAGCCAATTTCTGTAAATACAGTAGGTTTCTGAAAACGATTCAACTCTGGACCAACTATCCAGGACGTGTACATGTGCTCCACAGTGTTTTTAATCCCACGTGATGAAGCGTTTCAAAATAAAGGCCTTATTACACCGAGATTGTCATTATAACAGCCAATTTCTGTAAATACAGTAGGTTTCTGAAAACGATTCAACTCTGGACCAACTGTCCAGGATGTGTACATGTGCTCCACACTGTTTTTAATCCCACGTGATGAAGGTTTTCCAAATAAAAGCCTTATTACACCGAGATTGTCATTATAACAGCCAATTTCTGTAAATACAGTAGGTTTCTGAAAACGATTCAACTCTGGACCAACTATCCAGGACGTGTACATGTGCTCCACAGTGTTTTTAATCCCACGTGATGAAGCGTTTCAAAATAAAGGCCTTATTACACCGAGATTGTCATTATAACAGCCAATTTCTGTGGTTTCTGAAAACGATTCAACTCTGGACCAACTGTCCAGGATGTGTACATGTGCTCCACACTGTTTTTAATCCCACGTGATGAAGCTTTTCAAAATAAAGGCCTTATTACACCGAGATTGTCATTATAACAGCCAATTTCTGTAAATACAGTAGGTTTCTGAAAACGATTCAACTCTGGACCAACTATCCAGGACGTGTACATGTGCTCCACAGTGTTTTTAATCCCACGTGATGAAGCGTTTCAAAATAAAAGCCTTATTACACCGAGATTGTCATTATAACAGCCAATTTCTGTAAATACAGTAGGTTTCTGAAAACGATTCAACTCTGGACCAACTATCCAGGACGTGTACATGTGCTCCACAGTGTTTTTAATCCCACGTGATGAAGCGTTTCAAAATAAAGGCCTTATTACACCGAGATTGTCATTATAACAGCCAATTTCTGTAAATACAGTAGGTTTCTGAAAACGATTCAACTCTGGACCAACTGTCCAGGATGTGTACATGTGCTCCACAGTGTTTTTAATCCCACGTGATGAAGCTTTTCAAAATAAAGGCCTTATTACACCGAGATTGTCATTATAACAGCCAATTTCTGTAAATACAGTAGGTTTCTGAAAACGATTCAACTCTGGACCAACTATTCAGGACGTGTACATGTGCTCCACAGTGTTTTTAATCCCACGTGATGAAGCGTTTCAAAATAAAAGCCTTATTACACCGAGATTGTCATTATAACAGCCAATTTCTGTAAATACAGTAGGTTTCTGAAAACGATTCAACTCTGGACCAACTATCCAGGACGTGTACATGTGCTCCACAGTGTTTTTAATCCCACGTGATGAAGCGTTTCAAAATAAAGGCCTTATTACACCGAGATTGTCATTATAACAGCCAATTTCTGTAAATACAGTAGGTTTCTGAAAACGATTCAACTCTGGACCAACTGTCCAGGATGTGTACATGTGCTCCACACTGTTTTTAATCCCACGTGATGAAGCGTTTCAAAATAAAAGCCTTATTACACCGAGATTGTCATTATAACAGCCAATTTCTGTGGTTTCTGAAAACCATTCAACTCTGGACCAACTGTCCAGGATGTGTACATGTGCTCCACACTGTTTTTAATCCCACGTGATGAAGCTTTTCCAAATAAAGGCCTTATTACACCGAGATTGTCATTATAACAGCCAATTTCTGTAAATACAGTAGGTTTCTGAAAACGATTCAACTCTGGACCAACTATCCAGGACGTGTACATGTGCTCCACAGTGTTTTTAATCCCACGTGATGAAGCGTTTCAAAATAAAGGCCTTATTACACCGAGATTGTCATTATAACAGCCAATTTCTGTAAATACAGTAGGTTTCTGAAAACGATTCAACTCTGGACCAACTGTCCAGGATGTGTACATGTGCTCCACACTGTTTTTAATCCCACGTGATGAAGCGTTTCAAAATAAAAGCCTTATTACACCGAGATTGTCATTATAACAGCCAATTTCTGTGGTTTCTGAAAACCATTACACTCTGGACCAACTGTCCAGGATGTGTACATGTGCTCCACACTGTTTTTAATCCCACGTGATGAAGCTTTTCAAAATAAAGGCCTTATTACACCGAGATTGTCATTATAACAGCCAATTTCTGTAAATACAGTAGGTTTCTGAAAACGATTCAACTCTGGACCAACTGTCCAGGATGTGTACATGTGCTCCACACTGTTTTTAATCCCACGTGATGAAGCTTTTCCAAATAAAAGCCTTATTACACCGAGATTGTCATTATAACAGCCAATTTCTGTGGTTTCTGAAAACCATTCAACTCTGGACCAACTGTCCAGGATGTGTACATGTGCTCCACAGTGTTTTTAATCCCACGTGATGAAGCGTTTCAAAATAAAAGCCTTATTACACCGAGATTGTCATTATAACAGCCAATTTCTGTAAATACAGTAGGTTTCTGAAAACGATTCAACTCTGGACCAACTATCCAGGACGTGTACATGTGCTCCACAGTGTTTTTAATCCCACGTGATGAAGCGTTTCAAAATAAAGGCCTTATTACACCGAGATTGTCATTATAACAGCCAATTTCTGTAAATACAGTAGGTTTCTGAAAACGATTCAACTCTGGACCAACTGTCCAGGATGTGTACATGTGCTCCACACTGTTTTTAATCCCACGTGATGAAGCGTTTCAAAATAAAGGCCTTATTACACCGAGATTGTCATTATAACAGCCAATTTCTGTGGTTTCTGAAAACCATTACACTCTGGACCAACTATTCAGGACGTGTACATGTGCTCCACACTGTTTTTAATCCCACGTGATGAAGCGTTTCAAAATAAAAGCCTTATTACACCGAGATTGTCATTATAACAGCCAATTTCTGTAAATACAGTAGGTTTCTGAAAACGATTCAACTCTGGACCAACTATCCAGGACGTGTACATGTGCTCCACAGTGTTTTTAATCCCACGTGATGAAGCGTTTCAAAATAAAAGCCTTATTACACCGAGATTGTCATTATAACAGCCAATTTCTGTGGTTTCTGAAAACCATTACACTCTGGACCAACTGTCCAGGATGTGTACATGTGCTCCACACTGTTTTTAATCCCACGTGATGAAGCGTTTCAAAATAAAGGCCTTATTACACCGAGATTGTCATTATAACAGCCAATTTCTGTAAATACAGTAGGTTTCTGAAAACGATTCAACTCTGGACCAACTGTCCAGGATGTGTACATGTGCTCCACACTGTTTTTAATCCCACGTGATGAAGCGTTTCAAAATAAAGGCCTTATTACACCGAGATTGTCATTATAACAGCCAATTTCTGTGGTTTCTGAAAACCATTACACTCTGGACCAACTATTCAGGACGTGTACATGTGCTCCACACTGTTTTTAATCCCACGTGATGAAGCGTTTCAAAATAAAAGCCTTATTACACCGAGATTGTCATTATAACAGCCAATTTCTGTAAATACAGTAGGTTTCTGAAAACGATTCAACTCTGGACCAACTATCCAGGACGTGTACATGTGCTCCACAGTGTTTTTAATCCCACGTGATGAAGCGTTTCAAAATAAAAGCCTTATTACACCGAGATTGTCATTATAACAGCCAATTTCTGTGGTTTCTGAAAACCATTACACTCTGGACCAACTGTCCAGGATGTGTACATGTGCTCCACACTGTTTTTAATCCCACGTGATGAAGCGTTTCAAAATAAAGGCCTTATTACACCGAGATTGTCATTATAACAGCCAATTTCTGTAAATACAGTAGGTTTCTGAAAACGATTCAACTCTGGACCAACTGTCCAGGATGTGTACATGTGCTCCACAGTGTTTTTAATCCCACGTGATGAAGCTTTTCCAAATAAAACACATTATTACACTGAGATTGTCATTATAACAGCCAATTTCTGTTAATACAGTAGGTTCCTGAAAACCATTACACTCTGGACCAGTTCATAATTTTATGGGAAGGTGACAAGTCTGATTTTCTTTTAGTATTTTTCTTTACCTTTGAACTGAGCATGTCAGATCTAAATATACATGGGTATTGAAATGTGACTTGCTCCATAATGCCTTGCCAATTTAAAGTTAGTGGTCAAAACACAGGTAGACATTTATATTCGAATGTGAAAATGTAATGACAAATAAAGCACCTTGAAATATGTTGCTCAAAATAAGTGCCTCATATGGTGACTTACTGGTTCCATGCTTACATTTTCTGTGTATGATTATGATTATCTATAACTCTTGTTTATTATTCTTATATTGGTAGTTTAATTGACCGTACTTGGTAGCTGGCTTTGGTAACAGGTGGAATTGCGCCCTCTGCTGAACCTAAGTGTCATTGACATTTCTGACGACATGACAAACGTTGTCATAAGAGAAACGACCACAAAGTATATCCAGGCTGGGGGTTATTGAATGCTTTTAAAAGGCCGAATGACGCTATATGACTTTCAATAGACACCCGAAGTGGATTAGACATGCCCATTACCTCTGTGAAAATGTCCTGCAGTTTCTTTATTCTCTTTATTTCATGTGCCTTTCCCTTTTCTTTTTCTAGTGGTTCTGACATCATCCGTACATTTTAAATGGTCACTAAGAATGACACACACTGTCATAACGGACTGTCTTCTCACTTTTGATTGATAGTAGGCTATTTGGCAAGGCGGATGCGCTCTGAAGACAAGGATTTGACGGCGGTTACATGACTGATCAGCTTCTAATTTTGACTCATACCACAAACTGTTGCTGCACTATTACAAGGACCACCGTGCAATTATTTTTATTTGGGCCTATTTCGTTCGCTACATTCCTGGAGGTCACGGTGTGCAATACGAGCGCACCCGCACTTTGGCAAGGCGGATGCGCTCTCAAGACGAGGCTGGCTTGACGGCGGTAGTGCTTCAGTCCTGACTGTCAGGCCGCAGAGGGAGCACACACACACAATAAAGTTCAACACAGCCCATTCGCCCATCTCCTCCTCACTGTTCCTTACCGAGCAGCAGCAGCTTGACCTCCCTGGCCGCCTTCTCCCCGTCGTCTCGCAGATTCCTGTCTATCATCTTACTGCGCTCCACCGCCGCCTTGTCCTCCGTGCTCAGTGTGCATCCCATCTTCGACGGTGTCCTTCAGACCCAGATGGTGTGAGAAGATCTACAATATACACGGACTACCTACATGAAATGGTCCAGCTGCCTTTCCCCGCACACACGCCCTTTTTCAAATGACAATCTATCGCTGCTGGGAAAAAGGAAACTGATTTCTTTTTTTCCTAAATGTAACTCGCTAATCCGCGGTTAAACGAATCTGAGATAGAGCCCTACATACACATAAAAACTATCCAGCCAGCCAAACAATTCCCGATTGTTGCTCTCCCACTCATTTGCCTCCATTCGCCGCTGCAGTGCCACTGCCAGCTCCTCAGGGTAGTGCATATGTGTGACTGTCTGACTGCGCTGCAGAGGCGCGTCCGCTCTGGACCTTCACAATAAAAGCAGTAACACAACCATGGTGTGGGCAGAGGTAAGAGTCAGGGATCTATTATATGGATCTATTATATCCATACAGTATGGGTAGTGCCCGGGTGGTCACGCTTTTATCTTCATTTTGCAGTCCATGGTGTCGCGAGACGATTATTTGTAATGTTTTCCCGAAGTAGATTAAACCACATTACAAATGAAACAACACAAATAAACACAATCTACAATTAGGCCATATTTGAAATGTTTTGACCCTAAAAATGAGTACGAAAGCTGATTACATTTTACTACGGAGATCCTCTGTTACCGTGACTTGACCTATTGCTGTAGGCTTATACATTGTTTCATGCCAGTTTGCAAAAAACACAACAGAATAACGGAAAAACCACAACAAAAAGTGTATTGTTCTCATTAGACGTTGTTTATCCTGCCTATTCTTGATGACATGTGACTGTGCAACACGCAAATGGTGTTTGGCATTCAAATTTCCCACTGTGGTTTTCTCCCTGTGTCATTGTATTTTCATGAGGTGCGTACATGTAAATCTGTTCCCAATGTCCCTCTGTCTTTGAGTCAATAGCCTACATAAACAAACCAATAAATGCACTAATAATTACACTTAGAATAAAGACAGGAAACGTGTCAGAGACGTCACAAAAAATACTACATAAATATATATATATATAGCATTATCATGCATATTATTGTATTGAGACTTTACAATCAATACTAATTCCATCATGGTTTGGTACTAATACTCTGCTCTCCATCAGTGACTTTACTGTTTGGAAATTAAATATTTTATGAAGCATTTTCAGAAGCGTAGTTTTATCTTTTTAGCAGTGTTTTCTCATGTTTGATCCCCCCCCCATTATGTTATTCATGTAAGGCATGGCAATAAGATCTACAACCTCTAGCGTCGAAATGAATTACAGAAATGATTCAATCATTAAAAAAAAGAAAGAAACACATTAAGACATTTTTAAATTTGAAATGTTAAAATCACAACCTGAGTGTTCACATGAACTTTAATTGTATACAAGAGTAAATTATGATTAGAAGTTTGAATAAAAATGGATAAGAATTGGTCAGATTAAATGCTTTTTTGTGTCTAATGACAGTTAATCAGGAATTATGCCATACATTATATTTTATTCTTTGGATGTTTAATATGCAACCTGTTCCTTTAGAAAAGCTGTGTAGCTCAGACCTCTCTTTTTAAATATTCCACCTGTAGAGGCCTCTACTATGTGTCTGAAAACAATGTAAACATCAACAACTATATAGTTTTATAATGTGTCTGCTTTTACAATGCACTGAAGGACAAGACTAACTTTATTCCACAACAAAAAGCCCACATATATGAAATAAAAAAAGTATTTTATACAATATTCATGTTAATATTGGCGTTCTGCTGTGTTGATATGGTCAAAAAAGATCAAGATATAAAAACGGTTGGAAAAGAAATAGAATGATGCTGCTCCCTAGTGGTAGATGACGTACTGGATGTGAAACAAACTAATGACAAAAGGATTTATTTACAAAATGAATCAACCGTTCCTGTAATCAATGCTATAGTGGCTTAACTCACACACTCATTCAGATAACAAATGATATGACCTACATAACCGCTTTTCGTCACACAAGACAAGGAATGTTTTTTGTGTGTGTGTCTTTAGCTGATAAACAATTTTATATGATCAAATCCAAACCAATACTCATTCACTCCGTGTTCTCAAAGCGTGTTGGGTAGAAAATCCTTGCAACGTCTCAAGAAAACTCCTGGTATTTTTATTGTATATCTGCATCGTACATTGACTTAACTATTCGGAAATTAAATGGATGGAAATGTATTATGTAATTAAATAGTAAAAATCACGTCGAGCAGTGAAGGAAAAATCCTGTTATCTGAACGCGTTATCAGCTAAACTGGAGTGATAGCCTTTATCAGTGTCTCAGTGTTGAACTTCAGACTTTCCCCCCGTCTTTATTTAACATGATTTTTATTACATCCACTGGTGCGCCTGTGCCATGCCCCTCTCCTGTACCTGCCTGGCTCAGCTGATCTGCCCTCCACGCTGCTGCTGCTGCTGCTTCTGCTGCTGCTGCTGCTGCTGCCTCCTCCTTGTCCTGCCTCTGTTTCTGCTGCCCCTCTGCCACTACCCAAAAACACGCGCGCACAAGCTGCACAGAGTAGCCCACAGCAGCGACAGAAGGAGCACAGACTGTCAGTGAGGCAGACAGACGGACCCTGGGAGGACAGACGCACGCATACACCACCATGGGATGTTGCAACGCGAGGTGCTGGCTGATCACCGGAGCTGTGTTTGGAGCGGTTGTGGCCATCCTGGGAGGCGTGCTTATTCCTCTGGGAGACCTTGTCATTGAGGGGACAGTGAAGAAGGTATAGGCGTGTTTGTGTCCCGTGTGTCGGTGGTTTTCGGGTGTATCATGACAATGTGAATGTGACATCAAGGTGAATGAGGTGAAGGGTAGATGAGGTTGTGGGAAATGTTGAGGATTTTCTTGATAAGCAAAAGGTCAGCAGAATGCACTTTCTTCAGAGTCAGCAGTGGGGGAAAGTGACAGCGTCTGAAGTGTGGCAGAGGAAACAGAGAGATGTGTATGATGGAACACACCTTTCATGTATTATCACGGCTGCTGGCGTCTTGATCTTGCTGTGTGTGATAAAAATAGCCCGTCTGCTTGGTCTAGGAAGCTGTCATCGAGCCCGGAACGACCGCCTATGACAACTGGGTGGCTACAGGGGCAGTTGTATACCGACAGTTCTGGTTCTTTACCGTGAAAAACCCCGAAGAGGTCATTCAGGATGGGGCAACGCCGGTAGTGGTGGAGAGAGGACCCTTTACGTACAAGTAAGCTCCAAACTCAAAAGAGAGATCATTTTAGGACAGTGTTTGTTATATTCCTTTACTCCCCACAGCTGTAAGCAAAAAGTTAACCAACTGTACACTGTGAACCAAATGAAACTCCATGAAACAGTTTTTTTTTTTTTTGCTGAAATCCATTCTTCTGTGCTGTTTTTTAGGACAAGATACCTCCCTAAACATAACGTCACATTTAACCCCAATCACACGGCGTCTTTCTCGCTGCCCACCGTTGCAACTTTCGAGCCCGGCATGTCTGTGGGGCCGGACGACGAGAAAGTGGTGGTTTTGAACCTGGCTGTCGCTGTAAGTGAGTGTCACTCTACTGTGTGACTTCATTTATCACCCCGCTGCACGCTCCTGCCTACGCTATTAGAATCCGTCTTTGCTTCAAGCCAAAGCAAGAGCCCTTAAATGCCAAGGCCCATATGGCGAGCCTTGCAAACGCCGATTAGGTTACCGCACGGTCTATCCGAGTTGGTTTACAGGAAAATCTGTTGTGATAAAAATAAAAGGGGAAGATCACATTTTAGTATACTTCACTTCATTGAACGACGGCGTCATCAGTTGAATAATGGCTCTGTCTTCTGTTACAGGGAGCTTACTCACTTGTACCAAAAGTGTTGCACATTGCTTTGGAGGGCATGATCAAGTCCAGCAACTCGTCACTTTTCCACAGCCGTTCGGTCAAAGAGCTGCTCTGGGGCTACACCGACCCGCTGCTGAAAGACACCGTGTCATTGTTTGAAGTAAATATTATTGTCAGTCAAAAGAGTTGTCAAAACGGCAACAGCAATTAAAAGCATCATTTGTGATTTATTAGAACGGAACGTATGATGGTCCCTATAATGTGTTCACGGGGAAAGATGACATCTCAAAAGTGGCAACGATTGAAAGCTATAAAGGAGAAAGGTGAACCGTACCAGGAAGTTGTCTGACTTGACCTAAATTGTAATGATACAACTTATAACTATATTTTGTCTATAGAGAACTTACTTATTGGGATGACCCCTACTGTGATATGATCAATGGGACAGGTTGGTACACAACAAAAAAACTAAAATAAGAAATTTGCTTTTCAGATGATTAACCCGTCTGTTAATTTTCTCCAGATGCTTCCTCATTTGCACCGTTTGTTGACAAGACGAAGCCACTTTATTTCTTCTCGTCAGACATTTGCAGGTGAGTAAACACATCATTCACGTGCTGCACACTCTTCAATGGCCACAAGAGGGCAGTGCAGAGTAACAATTACAGAGCCCTGTCATCACCGTTGGCATGGTGATAGATTCGTCACAGGTTTTTGTCTTGCCCTCAGATCTGTGTCAGCGAGCTATATGAGGAGTTATTCCCTGAAAGGCATCACGGTTTACAGATATTCTCTCCTGCCCTCCACCCTGGCCTCCCCTTATGACAACCCAGAGAACTTCTGCTACTGCAAGAACGCTGATGTCACCAAGGACTGCACTATGGCGGGTGTCCTGGACATCAGTAGCTGCCAACAGGGTCGGTTAGCATCATATATTGCTCATTTCTTTTTTTTTCTTCTTTTTTTTCATGTATGCATTTATTTCAAGCAGCAGCACAAAGAATACAAGGCAGACAACAATCTGCATTTAAACGCAATGATCAATCGTGCCTTAAAGGAATGGGCCAACGTTTTTCCATACTGGGATATGTTCTTACCTGAGCTTCGACGAGTTGATGCGTACCTATCTGGTCTATGTGCGTGCGCTCAGTCAGAGCAAAGATGTTGCTAGCATTTAGCCTCACTTACTCTCCGCTATGGGGCCAAACGGGGGTTAAGTTAGAAGCGACCAAACTCTTCCACTTTTGCCCTATTTAAAGCAGTAACTTGTTTACCATAATAAATTATTTTCGGGGGGTTAATGGGCTATATGCACAGTGACCCCACGTGATTTCCGCCTGGACAGTCAGCCAGAGGCTGTCCTTCCTGTCTGTCATCTCTTCCCATTAAAAATTAGCAGGTCCCACAGAAATGAAGCAATAGCTTAAGATTTGGTAAAGGACAGCGAGTAAAAGTTCGGATGTGGCTGGAGCAGGTTAAAAAATATTACGTGAGACGTAACGACTTCACTGGAAGAAACTCCGTGTTCATAACGGTGGATGTTTTTGTCTTGAAGCTAACGCGGCTAACAAAATAAAAAATAAAACTAGCGCAAAGTTTTGAACGAGCCAGCGCAAAAAAGAATCGTCCTGTTAGTAGTTTAAATAATATTTACTTGTTTACATGTTATATTATCATTTTTCAACACTAGCCTTTAGCTCTAAGATAAAAGCTCCTACCTTACGACAGCTGGCGTTTCCTTTGGGTGCTGGATTCACAGCGAACATGATGTTTGTAATACGTTGCTGTGACTGTCCATCAGTAACTCGTTGTCCTTAACCAGATCCTGAGCTATCGCTATTTTTGTGTGGGAACCTGCTAATTGTGAACGTAAACGACCAGCGACAGGAAGTGCTGCGTCTGGCTGACTGTCCAGGAAGACGTCACGTGGGGAAACTGTGCATATAGCCCATACAAGTGTTAATGGGATGATTGGGGGAGGGGGGGGGGGGGTTTCATCTCCCCCTGGTGTCTCTGGCCAGAAAAAGAACACAATTGCAACTTCGCTGCCTACAGGTCGGAGAAACCAATACACACTAATAGAATCACAAAGAAGAAGCTAGCAGGCTAACGGGCAAAGCTAACTGTGGACTGGCGCCATTTAAACAGTATTTACAGCCAAATTTGAGTGAAAAAAATGATCTCCATTGTGTAATTGGATGTACAATATCCCGCTCTCCCTTTGTCTTTTCTGTCAGTGTAGTATTAACATTCACGGACAATTAATGAGTAAAAAAGGAGAGGCTGAATGCTAACAACACCTTTGTCTTTTTCCGTGACTGAGCGCACGCACAAAGACCAGACAGGTACGCATCAACTCGTCTAAGCTCAGGTGAGAACATATCTCAGGAAGGAAAAACGGTGACATGTTCCTTTAAGGGGAGTGGGAAGAAGAAGAAGAGTGTTTTGAGTATAGAGCATTGATTGACTATATTGTTTAGCATATTTGTTTGAAGGTTGTGGCTTTGGGTCATGCCACGGTCTAGGCTTACTGTTTCAAGCCATTATTAAGTGACTGGTTGTATACCTACGTCGGTTACTATCCCAATATTTTTTTGAATAGGAAAACCAATCTACATCTCCCTGCCACACTTCCTGTTTGCAAGCCCCTCACTGAGAGAACAAGTTCAGGGCCTCAGCCCCAACGAAAAGCATCATGAGACCTTCCTGGATGTGGAGCCGGTCAGAATCATATTTGCATTTTGTGGTTATAGTTTGATCACTGTTTCAATTTTGTTGTTTTCATCATTGTCTATGTTTCTCTTCAGACAACAGGATTTACACTTAACTTTGCCAAGAGAATCCAAGTCAATATGATGTATGGGCCATCAAATGTCATCACGTAAGCTGAACTTGAGGTTATTTGATGAAGACAAAAGAACATTCAGTATTTAGTACACAACTTTTACTTTTTCTTGTAGGGTGCTTAAAAAAGTAAAGGATTTTACAATATTCCCGATTGTCTGGATGAATGAGGTAAGAAATTGATGAGAAATGAACATTTGACAAGAAAAATAAGTACTTTTACATCAAGGGAACTATTCACTGTAGAAATGTGTGTATACAGGTCTTTACAGTGTTTCATGCCACATACATTCTTTAGTACACACCCTTAAGAAGCAACAATAATCTTTTTCTTCTTTGTTTTCCTTTTACGCTCGTGTCTTGTTCCTACAGACGGCTATGCTGGATGATGCCACAGCTGACTTGTTGAAGGAGGAGCTTGTGTCCCGGATCGAGCTCCTGGCCACTGTGCAGCAGACCTTGCTCGGTGTAGGGCTGGCCATCTTCATTGTGTGCTTGATTTCATACTGCTGTGTCAGAAGGAGCGCAAACCAAGGCAAGATGGCGTGAGAGGAATTTGCCAATGCGCACAACACTGGTGCACTTGAGCTGCTACTAAACATCGAGCCTCTTGATGTAGACTTGCACTTTTTGTAACCTAAAAATTATTTATAAGGCCATACACTTTCTTTGATACTGTGATTTTGTAAAACCTACAGAGGTATATTGTTCCTTTGCTGGGTTTTATTTGGGGAAGCCATTATTACACTGTAAAGCTCAATCAGGGAAGCATTAGCAAATGGGTGCCCATTTACTGTCAGGTAAAAAAAATGC
Source organism: Gobius niger (assembly GCF_951799975.1). Taxonomy (NCBI): domain Eukaryota; kingdom Metazoa; phylum Chordata; class Actinopteri; order Gobiiformes; family Gobiidae; genus Gobius; species Gobius niger. The sequence continues at coordinate 31,683,646 of NC_136853.1, read as the reverse complement.
TTTAGGTACTTCTGTACAAACGACAATTTGTGCAATACTCTGTGAACAATGGAATATTCAAAATTAAACTATACTGGACAGAAACAAGCTGACTTTTCTTTCTTTTTTTTTGGAGGTGTGATCATTTGAAGAGCACATGAAAATCATCTCTAGAAAACGAATGTGTGATGAGGACTTTAATCTTCAGGCACAGGCCAAAAAAGAACACTTTAATGTGTCGTTCTTTTCTTCAGGATGAGACGTTTACTTAGAGAAACAGGAGCGCAACAAACCTAACTCATCCACTCTTGACTGTAGAAGCAGTTGGACGCTGCAGCCTCATTATTATGCATGTTTGCTTAAAGCAGTACTAAGTAACTTGTTTACCTTAATAAATCCTTTTCATAGTCCCTCTGGAGATAATACAAGTGTTAAAGTGTTAATGGGATGATTTGGGGGTCTTTCATCTCCTCCTGGTGTCTCTGGCCAGAAAACCACACTTGCTGCTTTCCCTGCTCCGGCCTGCCAATACACACTAATGGAATCACGAAGAAGACACTAACAGGCTAATGGGCAAAGCTTACTGTGGGCCACTTTAGCAGTATTTACCAGAGATATCATATAATAAAGACTAGATGTCTCAAGGCGGAGTAACTTCCGGTATAACCGGCGGCCATCTTGCCACAGGGAAGCTTTCTGGCGAGCTCAAGTAAGTGAGTCTTCAGCACGAACACAAATCCTCTTATCTCGCTGAAATCGTGACGGATTTACAGTTTGGTTTCTTACCAACGTTACTAACGTGGCTATAATTCTGAATGCTGGAACATGTTGATTATGTTCATGTTCATATGTATGCAGCGTCATAACTATCTCTGATGTTTATAACAAACCAAACCTTTTGAAAAATTGGTAGAAAAGCAAGTTATGGTTATTTAAAAAGTACATGCACCATTAGACACAATGTTACGAGTGAGCGAGCGCCCTGTGGCAAAATGGCCGCCGTGTGCGAACGTCAACCTCCATTGGCCTGCAGCGCATACGAGACAGCTAGCCTTTATTATATGATATCTATGGAATTTATAGCCAAGTTTGAGTGAAAAAAAAATCTCCTTTGTGTAATTGGATGTACAATATCCCTCTCTCCCTTTGTCTTTTCTGTCAGCTTAGTATTTACTCTCACGGACAATTAAGGAGTAAAAAAATGCAACATGCTACGACATCTGCAATGGCGCTTATAGCCTCTAGGGCAGGGGTGTCAAATATACAGCCCGCGGGTTGATTAAATCCGGCCCCTGCCCTGTAGAGCATGAATTCCAGAGTATGTAAAAAAAATCCCTGTGCGGAATTATGATTTTTTAAAGAATAACCATATTGCTCATTCTAGCCACTAGGGGGCATTACATTTTTTTTTTTTAAAAAGGAAAGAGTTCCACACGTGTCCAGCAGAGGGCACTGGCATAATAACAGCTCAGGATATGAACAACACATTACATAGCCACATGGTAAATGGACAGTCTGCCCCAGGGCGGCTGTGGCTTCAAATACAACTTACCACCACTGAGTGTGGAGTGAATGAATAATGACTATGTAGCACATTGAGGAACTTGTGACACAGGCTTGTAAAGTGCAATACAAGTGTAAGACGTTGTTATTAATGAAGCTACAGTCAATTTGGGTCTTTGACCAAATAACAGCTCATTATTATTCATTTATTGGAAACATTTTCTCTATCATGTGCGGCCTGCGACCCGCCGTGGGAGCTCAATTTCGGCCCGCGACCCACAATGACACCCCTGCTCTAGGGGCATGAGGTACAGCTTTAATTGTATTGTGATGCATTTCAATAGAATATTTTGTCCCAGCCCGCACAGAAATGGATAATTCCACAGAAGAAAGATTGAATATAGATATGGCAACTGTCCTATTACTAAATATCACAAAGCAGTGCAGGGCAAAGGGTAAAGGTTCACTCTTTTCACATGAAAGAAGCAGTGTCATTATGAGTGAAATGATTGGAAATAGTGTCGCGTATGTAACAAATAATGTTACATCATGTCTGCCAAGAAAAGTAAAGTCATGTAGATCTGCTTTAATTCAGGACTAATCTCTCCGTCCAAAGAACCTGATCCCGCTCTGCTAAACAAACCTCTCCTGTGTAAGCACTGGTCAGGATTTATTCAACTTCCTCCTCAACTGCAGTGGTCTATAAATCAAAACCACAGCGGTGAGAGGCGACCAGAGGGTGATTACTCTGTGATGTGAATGGGGCCGGAGTGCTCGACTGAGACAACAGTGTTTCTCGCAGCAGGGGGCTGCTCTTGAGTTTTATGGTTTTTTAATGACCCTCAGCGCTATTGGGTTACTTTGATTTTTACCGTTGCCTCCGATTCCCCGATTGCTCACATACAAGGCAAGGCTTCACTCACTTTGTAGACGGGTTTGTGACTAAAAATGTGCCTTAAATGTGTAAAAAGGAACGAGTAAAGGAGTCAAGAATAAGCATTTGCTACAACTTCTTTGTGCATCAGTTGTAAATGTTGTAAATATGTCTGATTGCATTTGTTCTTGTCAAATAAATCAATTAATAAAGTTTGGTAAGGGACGCATTTAGACTCCTGTAGGATGGACAGTTCAAGAAATTATGATTAACGATAAAGGTATCATAAATTTCCCTTGGCCTCGTCTACTAAAACCAGAACATACATTAACAACATAGGCTGAGTTAGATACAGGAAATGGTTAGTTTTAATGATATTAATAAATAGAAATAAAAGCCATGAAGCTTTACACATTGCATGAAGAATGTAACATGATGTTGAGCATGTAAACACTACAGCTCTGCTCTTTGCAGAGATTGTCAGAGTTAGTGACACTATGTACAACAAAAAACACAATAAACACAGATAAACAAACACATTTTTACAAAACATGTTAAATTAAAACCACAACTGTACAACAAAAACAACTCTATCTACATTTGGTATGCTCCATAAAGTGTATTCACATTGATCAAATATTAATGGCACTGACTGTGCTCTATACGACCAACCAGGACAAATGCATTGCACAAATGGAGCTTGTTAGTTTACGGTTAACATTGGTATGCAGAGAACTGTAATTCTACATTACAATGCAGTAAAATCAAACACAATTTGCATTTCTGTCTATTAACTGAGGGCTCTGATGACAACTTTGGATTGTACAGCAGGTGTTTTACATTGAGGCACACTCTCTCATGTGCCACTCTCTGTGTTTATATTGCCTTAAAATGTGCATGCAGTCCGATCTTTAAACTGCAGAATATTAAGAAAACACTTCTCGGAAACGGAATTTCATTTCTGTGACAGAGATTTGGTGTTCGGTTCAAAGAATCTCCAGTGATTTATTCTAATAGATGCTGGCTCAAACATGCAGGTACCTACTGATTCAATGCAGTTTTGTCCTGCTCAATCTACGTTAAGGCCGTAGCTGAAACATTGCTATGTTGTGGTGTCAGTCGTCCCCATGAGTGAAATAGAAAAACAATGAATGTAATTAGTTGTTAAATGAAAGCAAACAGCAACGTTTCTATTCATGAAGTGATATTTGTCAAATATGTGTATGTATACTATTTTTTTAACTACACATTAAACCACATGAAGTGTTTTACATTCCATTATATTCCAATTTTGTGAAAAATAACTTTATATCACAGTTGTCTGGTCAAAGGTCATGCGTTCAAGAAGCTGTAAACTAAACAACTATGTCCTGTAGCGTGCATCGCATTGCAGTTCAAGGTGACCAAGTTTCTCAGTCTTCTGGCAAGTCAAAACGTCGATTGCGGCTCTTCCTGCGGTCCAGCAGTGGCTTGAGTTTGGCCAGGTCTCCTCTCAGAGGCCCGGGGGGTGGAGGCTGCTTCTGTCTTTGCTGGAGATGTTTCTGCTCTCGCCTCTCCTTACAGAACTGCTGAACCGCCATGCTCTCTGCTGGGCTGAAGGCTGACAGGAGGACCTTGGGGTGCACAGAGCTGGCCCAGGCCCAGGGAGACTGCTGTTTGTCAGTCAGCAGCCCCACCAGAGCCTCGCTCAGCACACGGAGGCGGATCTTAGCCACTGTGCGTTTGAAGTTGTTCTCTGTGGTGAGGCAGTAGTACAGGCCCTGGTCAGAGAGCTGCACAGAGCGGATCAGGAGGCCATGCTCCGTGGACACGACACGGTCACTCAGCTTCACCTGTAGGATGGACAGTTCAAGAAATTATGATTAACGATAAAGGTATCATCTTGAAAGTGTAGTGTCTTTCAAACAGCAGTTATGTAAATCCAACTCTGAAATTTCACAATCATTTGTATAAAATTATATGGCCTTTTATTTATTCACATATTTACTTCTTTATTTATTTATCCTTTACAAACATTATGAGAGGGCCCATTGAGTGAACACTGTGAAACAAAATATATTCATTAATTTAAATTAATTTAATTTAATGTCATTTAATTTAATTGCTTCAATGACAAGCATCTCTCTTTAGAAGACCATGTAGTCTATGTAGTTTCCCTGAGACTTGCCCTGTCTGGGCTAATATCTGGGTGACACGGTGGAGCAGCGATTAGAGCTCGTACCGCACAGCTAGAAGGTTCCCACCAGGACGGGGCCTTTTAGTTTGAAATTTGCATGTTCTCCCCGTGCCTGCGTCGGTTTCTTCCAGGCAATCCGGTTTCCCCTACCACTAAAAGCATGGCTTGTTTACATGCATGTATCCATGTATGTTCATAAACATGCACTGTCCTGAAATGAACACATAAACAACTAAATATCTCAACCTGGACTCAACTATTGATTGAGACTCTGATATTTCACATATGTTGCAGCGCCTTATGAGCCGAGCCGAGGCCACTCTAGTTTTCAGCTGTATATTTCAGTGTTAGTTAGGTCCACCTTCACATCAGCCCCTGACAACGATCAGCTGTTTGAGGAACCTCTTCCCGTGACAACAGCCATCAAACAATCAAAGCTCTGTCACTGCGGCGACACGCACACATGCATGCTTCCCCTGTTACGCCGAGGTCATTTCTCTCTAGTGGCTAAAAACAGTGAGGATGACGACCATCGGCATACGGAGACAAAGGCTTTACTGCGCAGCAGGCAGAGAGAGAGGAGCAGAGGAAAACCACCTCGGTGATATAAAATTGATCCATTTTGCCTTGTCAGTACTAGTATAGAGTATTAGACTATTCCATCTGTCGTCTTGTCTTCATTTATGCACCTGCACATCTGTAACAATCCCGCTGTTGCTCTATGTCAAATTGTTGTCATCTTATCCTATTTTACTTTTTATTTTTTATTTTTTATTTTTATATTCTTTTTGCAAAGACCCAAAACAAGAACAAAATCCAAATTAATGTATGACGTATACTTAAGATACTTTAAAACCCAATTTGCCAGCCTAAAAAAGACTTAAGAAGCTGATTTCTTCTTGAATTTGATATAAATGTTGGTAAATATACTTTAACATCGGTGCTGTTTACATTTTTTATCAACACTTGGTCCGTGCCCCATGTAACATGTTAATAAATAGCCAACTTCAATAATACTTTACTAATTGAAAGATACACTTCATATCTTCTGCATATAATAGAATAATTATTGTTCACCGTGGAACATGCTCTCTCCCATTCGGTTTATGTATATTGTGGGTTATCTATATTGCTCCTGCTGTAAAAGGAGGCCTCATATACAGTATATTTGTACAATACTTCCTCATTGACAGTTCAGTTATTGGTCAGGCTCTGTATGAGCTGAATCAGCCTCATTATCAGGACTTCACGTGATACGAGGGAGCGACCAATGGTGTGAGATTATTCATTATGTTTAAAATGTGATGTTACATTTAAACCAGTAAAAAGCTCCCATAACACTGAGGACATTTATCACCAGAGATGTCTTCCCCCCCTCCCATTTATTTTAATATCATACGTCCTGATGAGGAAAGATTATAGTGAATAATGGCAGACAAATATTGTTGTTCTCTTGAGACTGGAACAAACCCCTTTGCCAATATTGCACATTTTGCCATTTAAAAGCATTTCAAGATGTAAATAAATATTGTATCAACAATCAAATAAAGTGGCCAGTGAGTGTGTGTTTCTGTGTAGTGGTGACTTGACATGCATTACACACCTCTTTCCTCCTATCATTGTCCCTCTGGATTAGCCAGCGGATGGAGGCCTGAGGGGACTTGGGAATGCACTCCAGAAAGGTGGTGTTGTTTTTCACGCCGTACTGCATCATCTCTGCTGCGTTCCTGTAGGCTGTGGAGTCAAGAGAGACAGTCAGAGTCACACGTCATCCGCTGACAAACCGCGACAGATGGACGCTTTATTCTGCCCCAAAGTCCCAGCAGCCTCAGTATGAAATGTTGACACAAAAGCTTTGGCAAACACCTGCGTTGAATATGAAATTGCCACATTTTTTACAGGCAAACAAACAGGAGAATGCACCACATCAACCTGTTTTGGTTAGAGTCACTGTATTGCTTTTGTTGTTGCTGGATTATTGCCCAGTTATGCGTGCAACAGAGATATGGTTAATTAGGCGTAATGACCATATGCATGGATCCGCTGTTTCCCCTGTTTCCCGGGAGCCCAGGGGAATAAATCCTTTGGTCTCATGATGGTCAGGCAAATTTTGGAAACCTGCTTTACCTCAGGACTAGTGAGTGTTAATGACCAACACCCCTACTTCTGTCTAGACACAATATATTGATTCAATTTACACATACTTGATCACAAGCTACAATACTATGTTTTGTTCCAGCATTAAGAGTACAGGATTGTGACTGCTCCTGAAGGAATACTCAATCAATGCAGTAAAGAGAACATGCAACAGTGAGCAGACAATTGAAAACAATTCAACATGTTTGGCTTGGAGTAGCTGTAGCAAGCAGAAGCAAATGATAGTGAAGCCATGTTGCTTGCTGTACCTTTCAGATTAAATCCTCTGCACTGGGTAAGTGGATTTCCATGAATGATATCTTGCCTCCTGCTCCTCCTAAAAATAAACACAAGTGAAATTTAAAAGAAAATGATTCTCTTTAACCTTAGCCGAGCACATTTTCTCCAGTTCAGTTTAACCCAGAGCTAAAAGCTTCTCGAGTGGAGCTTACAGCCTATAGGCCTGTGGAACGCCTCATTTGAAAGCTAAGACCAACAAACTGATCGTAACCTTTTTGCTACCTTTTCTTTAAGCGTTTTGCTGAGTTTTTGTGCGGTTTTTTTTTATCACTCTTTAGTCGTGATTTTTATTGTGTTATTGTTGATTTTCCGGCACATTTTTTGTTGTGCTTTTGTTGCTTTTTAGTTGCTTTTTTTTGGGCCACTTTTTCCATCTTTTTTTTGTCACCTTTGCTGTTGCGTTTTCATCACTCTTTAACATGTGTTTTTTGCTGCTTTTTTTTGTGCTGTTGTTGATTTTTCCGATGTTTTTGTCGTTCTTTTGAAACTTTCTTGCTTTTAGATTTGGGTAAAGCCAAACTGGAAAAAATGTTCTCGGTTCAAGTGGGGGTTAAGAGGTTAAAGTGACATATCATGAGCAATTTTGGCTTAGAAGAAAACTTATTTTGGGCTTTCCTCAGCATTGATATTTTATTTTAATATACTTTCTGTAATATGTCTATGGATAAAACAGATTATACATGCTGTCACTTATATCTGAACTGAACACACCTCAAGAACTGCTCAGAACAGGCCAGGACCAGGTGAAGATTTCTAGACTTAAAAATTAGTTTTGTAATAATATGGAACAGTTTTGTGTTCCATATTACGCAACAGAATCCAGGAAATACAGATTTGAGCGCTCTCAGCATTAGAAAAAGAAACAGCTAAATTAAAGAAGTTGTAGACTCTCCAGATGTGCTTTTGATGTAAACAGTGTTATAACAAAGTCAAAGGGAGACACTACAGATAAAACTTCAATGTAGCATTTTCAGGTTTTGAGCCAGTTTGATTTTTGGGGGAGTTCAAAACGCAGTTAATAAGTAAGATAGATTTTCAAATCATTGAAAACATCATTAAGTACAAGCATTTTGCATTTTGAGGAGTGAGGATTTTAAAGGTATAGGCCACCATTTTTACATACTGAGATATGTTCTTACCCAGGGCTGGACTGGCAGAAAAAAATGAGCCCGGGACTTTTGGGTCAAGACTGGCTCTCTATAAAGTCAGTCACACCATAGACACTGATTTATGTTCTTCCCAGCGGGTGGGGGTCAGGATTGATCTCACAAACTCGTGGTTATGAGCCCCGCGCTTTACCTATGGAGCTAAACAAGCAGAGCATTGCATGTAGATCAATGTTGTGAACGGCCCCGCGCATCAGGGGCACTTTGACTTAACTACACAGATGTCGATGTGCTCCTAAGATATCATTACGCCTCACAATATAGTACCCCTTTTTTATCCACGTAGAAAATCGACAAGTTTAATTTTAACTATACTTGGATACGCATCAAATCATCTCAGCTCAGGTAAGAACATATCTCAGTATGGAAAAACGGTGGCCTGTTCCTTTAAGCATCTTTCTCTGATGGAACAGAGTTACAATAGCCCATGGAGAAATGTTGGACCAGTGCATCATTTTAACAGCTTATTGTGAATAATAGGAAATTTACTAGAGTTTATTTTGATGACTCAAATTCTACATTTTTACCAATTGATTTGTGTCCCCATAATGTTGATCAAATTATTCTATTCATTCTTACTAAACTGAAACTCTTATTATCATTTTTCCCCCTTCTGCGCACAACTTTTCCCCACTATCGCACAGTTTGTGAGTACCTCTTTCCAGTGGGGTAGAAGCGAGAGCAGCTCAGGCCGTCCCAGGCACAGTAAGGGTCACGGGCCAAGCAGCAGTCGGCGCAGGCCTCTCCATATGCTTGACATCTGTGCAGAGAGACCTGGGAGACTCCATACTCTGAGCTGACGTAGAGCTGTTGCTGCAAAGTAAACAGTTCAAATGTCAGCCGCCCTGTTTGTCTTAATAAGTGGAGGACTGACAGCCAAATGAGCCACAATTACAGCTTATTATGGCTCTTCCTTTGGGACACTCGTGATTCAGTCTCAGCTGTTCTATGTGGCAACGTATTTGCAAACCTGCAAATTTTTAATGAATGGACCACTTACTTTTTTGGGGGAAATTTTCAAGTTGGTCACTGCAGCTTGGTTCTGGAGAAAAACCAAAACAAAGCATGTTTTACATCATGTTCATTTGACTTCCTGTCCTAACTCTTTCCATGTATACAGGCTGGGGACAAGACAACAATAATGTGTAAACATACACATAAACGTGCACTTAAAGCAGTACTAAGTAACTCATGCCCCCTGAGGCCATAAGCGCAGCTGCAGGTGTTGTTGCATGTTATGTTTTTTCACTCATTAATTGTCCTTGAGAGTAAATACGACGCTGACAGAAAAGACAAAGGGCGAGAGGGATATTGTACATCCAATTACACAATGGAAATCATTTTTTTCACTTAAACTTGGCTGTAAATACTGTTTAAGTGGCGCTAAGTAGCATTGCCTGTTAGCCTGTTAGCTTCTTCTTCGTGATTTCATCAGTGTGTATTGGTGGCTCCAACCCGGCGCAGGAAAGTTGCAATTGCGGTTTTCGGGCCAGAGACACCAGGGGGAGATGACAGACCCCCCAATCACCCCAATCATTAAGACTTGTATTACCCCCAGAGGGATTATGAAAAGGATTTATTAAGGTAAAGAAGTTACTTAGTACTGCTTTAAATACGGGCCCTATTATCAAGGGAAATAACAAAACACTGATCACTGAAACTGCTCGGCAAAATCTCACAGTCTTCAGCCGCATATATCCAACAGGGACTGGACAACAAGAACTGAAGGACTGGATGTTTTTCTACGGTCTTCGATCCTGTCTACAGAGGGTCTCCCATCAGCCCTGGGTCTACCTGTAGATCTCTCCTTCCTTTGGTTCTCCCCGAGGTTTCTCTTTGCCCCCACTGGGTTTTTGAATTTTTCCTTACCGTGTAGGAGAGTCTAAGGACGGGGGCACGTTTCCATTTGCTGCTGACGCTTATTTAGGCATTACATCTGTTTGGACATTATGTTTGCCTGGACACTACATTTTCCTGGACATTACAATGTTTGTGCGACTCCTGCAGTGATATTGGGATTGAGTCTTTTCATTACTTGAGTAAAAGTACAGACACCACTGATATTACTCTGGTTTAAAAAAAAAAAAAATCGATTTATCTCTATTATCTTGAATGGTTTTGTTTAAAATGTAACTCGGGGCTACATTATTCATTTCCATCAGCTTTTGACCAGATGTTTGGCAAAGTTTTCTTCAAGTGTAAATCAAAATCACCCCTGCCTGTAAACCTGCTGCGGCCCGAGTACAGCGAAAGATGAAAGCCCATGTGACCTTTAGCAGTGATCACACATCCCGCTCCCTGAAGCAAACAGCTGGTGCAAGGGTTCACTTGTGGCGAGGCAACTGAACGGGACAACCCTTGCCAAATGTGTGTGTGTTTTTCATCATTCTGTCACTGTGAGCAGCATCCATCTCCTGAATGCCACTCCGCTTTCGTCTGGTCAAGGCCTTTATATCGAGGCCAAACTCACTCCCTGTCCTGCCTTTGATTTGACAGCCGAAAAAGGATGAATCTTTGAGAAAAATAGCAGACCTTAAACACTTCCAACTCCTCCAAAATCAGGTCTTCATGCGCGGACTGGTTACTGGGCAGCACGATCAACTTCTGGATGGTGCCTTTGTCTGAGGGCAGAGAGAATACTGTGTTACAGCTGTGAGGCACATGATGCACAATGACAGAACATAAACATGTACAATAGCAGTGGTTCTCAACCTCGGGATCCACTTTCAACTGATCATGATAATCCAAATAAGAGTAATCACTTTAAATTATCCCAGATTGGCTCCGTTTGAATGTGTTATACCTGTATATCAACATGCAACAGAGTTCTGCTGTTTCAGGCACTAACTTCTTAACCCCCACCTGAACCGAGCACCTTTTTCCAGTTTGGCTTTGCCCAAATCTGAAAGTTTCTTGGAAAAAGAGTCAAAATGGCGACAAAAATTAGACGCAAATGACAATGAAATAAGTAGTTGAAATGCGACTAAAGAGCAACCGAAAAGGTGACTTAAAAAGTGTCAGAAATGTGACAAAAATGTGGCGAAAATGTGGGAAAAAGTGACAAAAGTGGCAAAAGAGTGGCAAAAAAATTGGCAAAAATGTAAAAATGTATAAAAATTAGACAAAAACAAGGATGAAAAAGTAACAAAAACGTGTTGAAAATGCAACAAAAGAAGCCACAGAAGAGCAACCAAAAAATGACAAAATAAAGTGGCAAAAATGTAGCAAAAAAGTGACAAAAAAAGTGGCAAAAAAGTGGCAAAATGTAACAAAAAAGTGGCATAGAAAGTGGCAAAACGTGACAAATTGTGGAGAAAAATGTGACAAAAACGCAAAAAAAGTGACACCAATGTGGCAACAACGTGAGGAAAAAGATCCTTCTCGATCAGCTTTGTGGGTCTTAGCTTTCAAATGAGGCGGTACTCTGTAGGCTGGAACCTTTTAGATTTGGGTAAAGCTGAACGGGAGAAAACGCACTCGATTAAGGCGGGGTTTAAGAGGTTCACAGTAAGACAAATCATCAAAAACAAATCAGTTGAGAACCAATAAAACCCAAAGTCCATGAGATATGCTGTGCTCTGCCTAACTGGTCTAATGATTAAACTCAGTGGAGAGTGGAATGAAGATCGTTTTATAGTTTCTAACATTTGCTTTTTGAGCGATGAATAAAAGCTGTGACCAGGTCTCAGAGCCACGTGAGGCGGGAGCAAGAGATGCAAGCTCTTAAGTCCAAAGCAAAAAAGAGTGGAGCCTGAGGACAAGTAGTGTCATCAATAAAGCCTGTTTATCCGACCATCCGGTATAGTGCAAACTCCTGGAGGCCGCTGATAAGAAGAAAACCTCCTTTTCTGCCAGTGCAATTTCTGAGGAAAATTAACTCTGTGCAACAGGCTGAAAATGCCAGATTATTCTCTCAGACAAGGACAGGAAAGATGCCCCCATAAAGCTGCAATGCTACAAAGTTACTGTATGCTGTTGCTGTAATATATTTACATGAGAACACAGTAAAGTACAATCCCTGTGCAAGACAACCACAACAAAAGTTCAATAACTATAAATTGCACAAAAGGGTGGCGATATAAAGTGGCAGTGCATGAAAAAAAATATACACCTGACGTAAAATCTGAATTGGGCCACAATTTAATGTCACATTCAAGTCATGAGAGATAAGTGCGATAACCTGATTGCATATCTTGATCTGATCAGACACAACTTGACAATCATTTACGTATGTGACATCTTCTTGACCCGTGTTAGTCCAATCTTGGTTTCTGTTGCTTATCAAAAGAATCTTAACAACAACTATAAAACGTTGAGTCACAAGAAGTCCAATTTTGACACTACAAATCATTCTTTCAACAATTGTTTTCATGTAATGTCTTTTGGGCAGGGGTTGACGATGTGATGAGTGAAGAAAGTCTGACCTGTGCCGAGGAACAGCACTTGGTAGTTCCCGTCTGCAGCAGCGACCTGGTCCACCACCACAGCCGTGTATTTGTACTCAGCTCCGGTGCGCACCACTAGGGGGCGCCTGCCCACTGGGTAGATGGGGTTATACATGACAGGGTGATTCCTCACAAAGGTCACGACGTCGTCAGGAAACTCCTTAGTCGTGTGGATATCGGGGGTGAACGCGCCTCCCGGACACTGCGAAAACACAAACAGTGACTGTTATCAGAGAAATGATTATGCTTTCAAATTGACCCTCTCGATTCAATTATTTGTCTATGATATGAAGGTGTTAAAAAGTAATATGGAGGATGAAATAATTCCAGTAGCTCTCTTTATTGTCTTCACTCCCATTTTCTCCAGTTTGGCATTACCCAAATATAAAAGCTTCTTGGAAAAAAGTGTCAATATAGCAACGAAATCGAGGAAGAAAACGCAACAAATAAGTGACAAAAAAAACATACCAGAAAAGCAACAACAATACAACAAAAAAGTGACCTGGAACCCTATTTTGAACTACTTTAATGGACTCCAAATTTCTCTAGATGAGAGGACTGCTCACACTTGTTCTTGTTTTTATTACTATTAATTGTTGATTCCCTGAAATTTAGTTTTTCTCCATTTTCATTTTTCTTTATATATTTGTATGTTACATATGTATAGCCTACATATTTGTGAAGTAAAATAAAAAAATAAAAAACTCTTCCAAAATGAGACATAAATGCGGCGACAATGGATCAGTTTTGTAGGCCTTAGCTTTCAAAATAGACATCACACTGTTGCTCTCCAATTGAGGAGCTTTGAGATTTGGCCTGGAGAAAAATGCCCTCGGTTCAGGTGGGGGTAAAGAGCATACAAAGGAACTGGAGTAATGCTCTCATAATTCTCTGTGGTAAGAAGATATTTTCAAGATAAGCTTCATTTAAAAGCAAATGTTTCGTTGAACTCACAGTTCCAGGTCTGGGATAGGGGATGCGTCCCTGGAAAGCCACCCACTGAAAGTTCGGCCCATCCCGATGAGCGAAGGGCCCATTGAAGACTGTGAGAATGTCTGCCATGTTATACATACACACCGCGGAGCCTTTGAACACAGAGCTGTAGAAATAAGATTCAGGTTCATTAGGTGTATTTTTTATTGCATTTATTTCATCACACGTCTGAGCAAAACAATATCAAAAACTCTTGCTCATGTAGCGCCCCTGCAGGTCATTTTAATTTGGTTTGGCTTTCAACAAGACACAGCGGGACCTTTGTTACGTGTAGAACAGAACCGTATTGTGTGAAATGGGGAAAAACACTGAGGGAAAGTGCACACATGGAGAACCAGGCTGTTTGCTTTGGCTGGGCTTTCGGAGCCAGAGAGAGAGAGAGAGCTCTAATGCAGACGTACTATGATCCTGAGGTTACCGGTGGATCCAGGCCCGTGGCACCCAGGTTCAACCAGATGAACTCAATTAGACTGCAGAACTCAGGGATCAAGTGACCGCTACTTTAAACTTTACGATTCGACACGCTGCTGGTATCACATAGAGGCCATTCAGACACGCCGTGGCGCTTACGACTCACTATTCTGTTTTATACACTGTCAATGAAGAGCACCAGCTTTAGCGAAGCATGCAAGGGATGGAATGAGATTGACAGTTACTATGCTATAGATCAGTGGTTCTCAACCTGGGGGTCGGGACCCCAAAGGGGGTCGTGAGACAAATTGAGGGCTCACCAGATCATGTAGATAAAATACACATATTTTTATTAGCATCTACTCTAATATTTTATTGTAGCATGTGTGTGCTATTTTACCAGAGTGCCATTATTTGTATGTAATTTGATGGATTTTACTTTAGCCATTTGTTTTTTTTAGAATTATTTCTCATGGTGTGACCAGGGCGGGGGTCACAAACCCCTTTAACTGTTATAATGGGGGTCGCGGCTCCAAAAGGTTGAGAACCACTACTATAGATAGCCCCATATGGCGGATGATTCTGGATACATTAAAAAAATATATTTAAATGTTTTATTTTTGTATATTATACTCGCCTTAGCTGCTGGGGAATAACATTTTACAAACAAGCTCTACTTACTTATACATATATAATGCATAATCATTATATCTGAATGTTTGAAGGTTAAACAATTCAACACATATATTGTAAGGCGTAATAACACCATAGGAGCAGCAGTAATGTCTTCACTCCTAAAGAGTTCTGAAGATATTACTGTGTATATGTATGTATATAGTACCCCTTTTTATCCACTTAGAAAGTCAACATGTTTAATTTTGTGTAACCATACTTGGATCGTGTAACTCATGTAACTGTATCTAAATAGGGAAAAGATGGAAGAGCTTGGTCGCTTCTAACTCCACCCCCGTTTGGGTCCATGGGAATATGCTATGAGAGGAGGTTAAATGCTAACGGCATCTTTGGTCTTTTTGCGTCACTGAGCGCACGCACAAAGACCAGGCAGGTACGCATCAACTTGTCTAAGCTCAGGTAAGAACATATCTCAGTTGGAAAAATGGTGGCCTGTTCCTTTAAAGAGGGGGTATTATGCTTTTTTCAATCACATAGCACCAGTCTATATCACACTACAATGATGACGAAACCTTCTGTTGGTCTGTAACTGCAGTAAATTAAAATAACTGCATTGTATAAAATTGCTCTCTCAAAATGGCTGTAGCAAATGTCTTGAAATAGGCCTCTGTCTCTTTAAGAACCTCTGACCCTTTCCGACACGCCCCCTCCACACGCTGTCTGTGGCATCAGTGGGGAGGGGGTTCTGCTGAGGAACAGTGGTTGGTTACTCGGCTGGTGATGAAAGCTCGGAGGCGTCTCCAGGAGGTGGAGGCGTTCCTAGGAGGACTCAGGCAAACCTATCCCTAAAATGGCTGCCATCAGAGCTTTTACAGATTACTAAAAAATACGTAAATGTGCCAAGGCAACACTTCAGACATGTTTTTAATGAGGGAATGTCATAATAACATGATGTAAAGCTTGAAAAAGTCGATTTTGCATAATACCCCCCCTTTAAGCATTATAGGCTCTCACAGGTCAAACTAAAAGCTTTCTTAACCCCATCGTGAGCTAAACAATGTTTGTGTCTCGAGATAAAGAGATGTAGCTTATGCTTATGGGGCGGGGTGGCACTCGCTCGGCCGCAATAGTGGCCATAACAAAAGCACATGTTCACCCCCGAATCCTCCACAACCCCTTTTAAACATTAAAGGTCCTCCATGAACACTTGCCATCACAAACATATTGAATAAAATATGTTTTGTCCCTCAGTATTTTGTAAAAGCATACATTTGTGGAAAAGACCTTTGTGCATGTCTGTTATTGTAATATATATTTTTATGACACAAAGTACAATAAAGATACTTGAGCAAAATTTTCCATGAGAACATTTTTCAAAAGTTCAAATGCAATATCGCTTTGACCCCATTAGAAACACAGCTGAATATGTTGTGGCACACGTTTCGTTGGCACTTTTTCAACACCGTCACAGTCAGCAGAACAAATCCCTGCTCCCTACAGTCATATGGAAATCCCATTAAAATAAGAGAATCTGGTGCAGATAGCCAGATGCTGTTGTTGTCATCTGTGTAAACATGTCTTCACCATAACACATGACATCCTCGAGCAGCGGCATCCTTCCTGATCGGCTCGTACGCTCTGAGGCTAAAGGAATGTTACTGTTGGCTCTCACCTCGTCGATGTGAAGACTCCGAAAACCAGAAGACCTTTTGGTTGATCCGTCTCCAGCAAAAACACATTTTCTAAAGAGGAATAACACACACTGTACTTATAGATAATCATAAACGCATGCACTGATAAATACACAGCATCTACTACTGCGCCTACTACTTGCAAATTTCATATATGTAATTAGAAACAATTATATCGCAAGGTGCATTAATAGTATTTGTTTCGAATTACACATGCTTCACCGATGACTGCAGCAAAACAAAATGAGTGGGATAAAAAAAAAAAAATGTCCTAAAGAAGGACATAGGGCCTCATGTCCTATTTATTCAGAGTGTTGTTGATTTCTGGAGATATATATATATATATATATTTTAATTCGTGCAGTCGTTATATTTGAAGAATTCAGTGGTGCTAGGCTAGAGCTAGGCTAGTGCTAGGCTAGCGCATGTCTATGGCAACTTGTAGCCTGCATTAAAAACAGTCTGACCCAAGCACAGTGCACCTGAGGCAAATCACTTATAACACCAGACTACTGATATAAATGTCCGTGTTGACTGAATTAAAAAAAATATATATAACCATTTTGCATTTAAAATAACAGCATCGGCTTCCTGGTTGTAAGCTACCCGGCAGCGGAGTGATTTGCTAGCTTACCGGATCTACAGTAGTTTGTTAACCTGCGGCCGGCATTACTACACGTGGAATTCACAAAGGAAAGAGGTTTTTAATGCAGGCTACTAGTTACCATAGACATGCGCTAGCTTAGCACTAGCCTAGCACAACTAAACTCTGCAAATGTAAGGACTGCATGAAAAAAAAAAAAAGCTCCAAAAATCAACAACAATAACTAAGAAATGAGGCCCTATGTCAAAAATCCTGAAATATCACTTGAAACCAAAAACAGCAGTGATAGTGTTCGCTTAATTGAGTTGGATTGTGTGTAATATGCACGGTATAAATAGACTTGCCTTGCCTTAAAGGTGCATTATGCAACTATTTACGTGGGGAAAAAAAGTTTGATCTTGTAGTGACCCAGCGGCTGTATGAGTGGTCAGCATGGAGCGTTTACTTTCCATCACAGATGCTCCAGGATCAATTGTTTGGAAGGTTTTCACTGCTGACGGACCCTCTCACTAGAAAACCTACAAAACAAATGATCCTTGAGCATTGTAGAGACCACTGTGATTGAAAGTAAAGTCGCCCTGCTGATCACTCATACAGCCACTGGGCCAATACAAGATCAAAAACACACAAAAATCTGCTTTTTTTACTGCATAAAAAGTTGCGTAATGCACCTTTAAGTACATAAGGTGTATTAGTGTTAATCCAGACCAAACAAATGTGGATTGTTTGTGCAGAGAGCAGTTGCTGGATTCCATTAAAACAAGAATAACATGCCTTTGGGAATAAAAGATTCTATCGCTGCCACGCACACGTTTTCATTGTAATAAAGTTGTTTTTGAAGTTGATACGCCATGACATGCACGTCAGAGAGAAATGTGCAAGGAGCTAAACGCCTGAAATAGCATCAGAGAGCAGCTCACCGAGTTCATCAAAGTGTGTCTCGGTGCCGTCCTCTTCCAAAACAGAACACACCATCCGGGCTTTGAGAAACGTGGTCCATTTGTTCACCAGACTCCGCTGGCCGCCGATGTCGTTCTGCACAGAGACGCCGCACATGACTCATAGCACATGTTTCCATTTTTTGGTTCATCATTATACAAGGAAATAGTCAAGGGATTAAAAACTCTCAGTCATCCGGGTGGTTGCTTTTATCTTGTGTGGTCTGTCCAAAATGTAAGTCCATTTATCGTGTTTCAACGTCACAAGATTGAGGTTTAAACTTGAAGCTTTGCATTTTTTAACATTACGTTTACCTTACATTTTACAAGCTCCACAGGCTTCTCAAAGCACAACACTTAGTCATTATTCATTCAGTCAACACACTTTTGGAGGGAAGCTACATAAGCTGTAAAACCATTGGAAGTGAGGCCGCCGATCAGCAATATCTGCCCTCTGACCTCTGATCAGCCACATTCATACAGGCACACCTTTCTTCAGGCTTGGAAACATCTCACAATAAATGTCAGTTTTTGAGGTTTTAATGGTGTAGGATGATGAAACTCGCAGTAAAATGGACCATTTCTGCTGACATGTGCCAATTCAACATGAAGCTTGACACGACGCACCAGTTCAAGGTGGGAATCGAAATGCTGACTTTTAGATCCATGTAGTGCTCTAACCACTGAGCTACTTCTGCGATGAAGATATTTTTTTTGTTTCAAGAAGATTTGTCTGTGTGTGAACTGTAAATAAACAGTAGTTTCTGTCTATGACTACCACTACAACAGCACCACCTGCTGGTGTTTTATGGTATTATTGAAAGGATTCTAAAGAATGGAAGTAAACAATGTGGCAATAAAACTGAAGTTACTCTTTGAAATCTGACATGGCAGGACTGTGTCAGGTTTGTGTAAAAGGAGCCTTGCCCGTAGAACTTAGACATCGCTGATCTTTACAAAATGGTCATTGTAATCATTCATCTATTACCCATGATAGAGAATGTATGACACACAGCTGATTACAATTCAACAGCATTATCCTCATATACTGCCACTCCAGGCTTGTGGAATATGTGCAACAGAGTTCTGGCTATGTAGAATATCGACACATCCAAACAGACTTACAGGACAAACCCGGGCCACCATGGTGTGGATGTTCTTGGTGTTGCCGCTGTTGTCTGTGAGCCTCTCTCTGAAGAAGAAGTACAGTTTAGCATCATTTGGGTCCGTCCCATCTGGTATCAGGTGAGCATCAATAAAGATCGGCTCTGGAAAAGACATGAAGGTTTTATATCAGCAGAACAGAAGAGGAGGATTATTCACTTTTTTTTTTTCAAATTACCACTAAGCCACTTGGAGTTATGCTGGTCTGTCCGCACCGCATTCCTCTTGGTGAGGCTCCTAAAGATCGCAGAGTCTGTCCCCATGAAGTCTATGTACATGCCTGAGAACAGCTCCTGGTCTGAGTCAAAGCAAAAAACATTCGTTATAACTCCAACCAATCAATTAATTAAGTCCAAAAGTTGAGTTAGAAAATGCATTGGTTGTGACATTTAGCTATTTATTATGTTTTACACATTATCAGGCAAGGCGAGTTTATTTATAGATCACAATTCATGCACAACTCAAATCAATCTAATTTAAAATATGAATCTAATAATCATTACACATTTTTCGCAAAAAGCACTACAGTGTACTGGTTCAATAGGAATGGGAGCAGAAGGGCTTTGATTTCCAGATGATGAATAGAAATAACCTTTTTTTCTTTTACAAAATGTAACGCAAAGTGCTTTAGAGATTAAAATCACCCTGTGCCCACATATACAAATCAGCCTTTATGTGCTCGCTCCTTGCCCTCTGTAGTCACTGGATGCGGACTGTAACTCCTTTAGTCTTCCTTCATTGTTCCCAGTCCCAGCCCATGTGTTTAACTGAATGTGAGCAGTGTTATGAGAGCAGTATCTGAAGCATGCGTCCAGCCAGGGCCACTAAGGACACTCTGCTGACAGCACACGCACTGTCCACACTGGCGCTGCTCATGTCAACATTACACAGAGAGGCTGGCATTTAATTCAAATTAAAACTATAGGCATCCCCCAGGGGCCAGTTTAGGCACAGGGACTTTTTACAGCTCTAATGTCCTAGATCAAAATGTAAAGTAGCACCCAGCATATTAAACAGCTCTTAAGTGGCCACAGCTGTTTATAACTTGTATGCGCGAGATTATTCCTAACTTGTTGCTGAATCATTGCGGTTTCTCGTGATACTGTTCATTCCAGCGCTCATTCCTCGCCCCTTAAGTCACTGCTCCTTCCTGCTGGCGCTCTTCGTGGGCCGTTCAGTTCAGAGTTGGCAGAGCTGCGGCTGACTAGCTCTGCTCAGGTGTCAGAAAGTGAAGCTCAAGGTGCAATGTGTCCTGTCAACAGCAACCCCACACTCCCAACCAACCGCAGATCAAAGAAATCCCGGGAAAGGGACACTGCAGCCCATCCTGGGGGAGACATTACGTGTGTTTGATGTCTACAACTGTCACATTTAACTTTTGCACCAGTCTATTTATGGACCCCCCCCCCCCCAAACAAATACCTTTCAAATCTGAGGCGTCTCCTTGTGTTTGAAAGTCGGAGCTGCCTGCAACTACGATGAAAGCTTTGTTTTTTTTAAAGTGCAGTAGGTAAACAATGTCTCAAAAGAGTTAATACTGTATGACTGCAGTTCACGAATATTCTGAGTTCATAAATGGACCAGCCAAAAGGAAAGAATTTAAGGCATTTTTTTATTTGGGTAGTGTAGGTTACATCTAAATCGGCCTTTCATTTTAATTACAGTGATGTTTTTAAAGGGTTGTAATAGGGCTGGGTACGTTCCATTTTTCCCTCGATACCAATACTTTAACCGATACCAGAATGATACTTTTTTCGATACCTACCTATACTAAAATATTTGTCATCCAGAACCAGAAAAGTGAGCAGTAATTTGTGGAAGATATGCAAATTTACAATGTATAGAAATGTGTGAAAAATAAGAAAACATTTGGGGGTAAATTGTGGCAAAAATAAGGATTAAGGAAATTGGGAAGCAAAGTTTTTTGAAAAAAATGTGGTAAAAATAAATGGGATTTTTTTTTTTTTTGCTGAAACAACCAAGTCACTTATTTTAATCCTGTCCCTGGACCAAAAGAATGTGATGATGTCATAATGTCAGGTGGAGGGCAGGGGCCAATATAACTCTCTGGGAGAAATACAGTTTTTGTAAGAAATCCCCAAAACTAAAATTGACAAATGTTTTTCCTCATCAGTATTTGTCAGTGATCGGATTCACAAACCTGACATTTTGCTTTTATGGCTGAAAGTCCTTATTGTCACCACTTTTGGACGCCTTTCAGAGATAATAATTGGACAATAGTTTATATGTGCTGATAGAAAAGACGATGTAGTTTGATTCAGTTTATGGTTCATGTGGATTCTCCCAGTAATGATCAGCAGTTTGCCAGTTACCATAGTTGCAAATTTGCAGTTGCCCCCACCTATAGAGACGTCACAGAAGGGGGCGTGAAAATAGACTTTTTTGTGAACACAATTTTTCTTGAAATATAAATATAAATATGAAATATAAACGTATTTATCACATACAATTATAGTCAAGTCTAAATCCTGTCCACATGGATGTTTATTCACAGCAGATTGTTCAGTAGAAGCAAAAAAACTGCAGTCTTAGCTCGAGCTGGCTAGCATTAGCATTAGCACGATGCGAGCATGTTACTTAGTATTCTTCATTTTTTATGTATTTATGGGCTGTTGAACCACTTTGCTCCTCTCCATGTCTTTGTATCTTTATTCAGTAGAAATTTAGCATTTGTTAAAGGAGTTTTTTCATAATTAACGAAAGTTAAGATTTTTCTCAAAATTGTTTTCCCCCTAAAATGTTGTCACACATTACCATATATGGGTGATTCCAGAGATGCCGTCTGTATCTATTCACCTTATTCCGCCCCGCCCACTTTTGCCTCTTTTTGCCTTGTCTCGGAAAAGTTCAAAGTGCAAAGTTCATTCATTTAAATAGAGAGCGAGGGAAAATGTTTGCCTCTAAAATCTGATGTTTAGTCGATTGATTTGTGTAAAATGTCCTACGTTCACTTGCACCAACAAGTCAACACTTCAGCGTTTCTCTGAAAATCGGCTTTGTTTTAATCTAGACTTCTCCCGTCCTATGCTGACTGATAGGAGAAAAGGGGCGGGCACAACTCATGGCGGCGCCGTCGCGAACTTCCGGAATAGGCTCTTTAGAATGTTGTGATGTCACATGAACACAACCTATACAGGTAGTACCTGAACTTTTGTTCAGGTACCATATCGTTTAACAGAACACAGCTTTGTTGTAAAGCACATAAATCAGGAAGCATGCGTCACAAGACACCTACTGAGCATGACGGAAACAGTGTTGACTTCAGGGTTGAAGGAGCACCTCCCTTTTCCAGATTCGCTCTTGGAGTCGATGTGAAATACTTGTTCCTGTCACAGAGAAGAGAACAAGTCGTTTTGTGCAGACAGCTTTATAACAAAAGTTTCTCCGCTCTACAATAAATGTACTCTTAAGAGGGAGCCAAATGTCCCTTAAGATAGTGCTGTTCAGATTTTCCTAAGCTTAGAGGTTTTAGCAGAGGAAACCCGCATCCAGAGCACCTTTAGTGTGCCTTACGGGACAGTAAAGCGAATTCCATTACTAGGAGGTTCACCCAAAAAAAAAAAAGGTTTGTGACCATCCCTGTATCTGAAGGAAGTTTTGGAAAATGTATAAAAGGCTTTCTGTCTGACTACATTTGGTTTGCCTGCTGCCTTGAACTGACACGTCATTGACGTCAACAGGGACAGATTGTTCAGGAAAAACGTGTTGCATGAAGTCTGGTAAGACTATGGCTCATTCATACTTCCCAAGACGCAAGAACTTCTTGCTCTTGCACCCTGAGCTGCAGAACAAAATGAAGTCACTTTTGCCTTGTAACCATGGAAACGTTTTGTAACTGATGACAGTTCCGTGGCGCCACTGCAGGTGAGAGTAAATACACGCTGACAGAAAAGACAAAGGGTGAGAGGGATATTGTACATCCAGTTACACAATGGAGATGATTTTTTTTCAGTCAAACTTGGCTGTAAATACTGTTAAAGTGGCGCTATAGCCCGCAGTTAGCTTTCCCCTTTAGCCTGTTAGCTTCTTCTTTGTGGTTCCATTAGTGTGTATTGGTGGCTCCGACCCGGAGGCAGGGAAGTTGCAATTGTGGTTTTCTGGACAGAGACACCAGGGGGAGATGAAAGGCCCCCCAAGCATCCCATTAACACTTGTATTACCCCCAGAGGGACTACGAAAAGGATTTATTCAGGCATTCTTTACGTTAAGTAAATTAACGTAGCCATTTCCTAGTATTTGTTATTTTCATTGTTTGGTCGCATGAAACGCGTAAAATTACATACATTTTTGACTGAACACAATGTACTTGAGTAGGCATGGGGTCGGCCAGTCAGATAACACTGAGACCACTTTCTTCCTTCTCTCTCTGAACCAAAAGCTTTAGTTTTCAGGGTTATAGTGGCTCCAGAGTCCTATAACAATGTGTTACTTTCCATATACTACACCCACCTCTGGCCTGCGCCCCCTGTTGATGTAAACACAGACTGGACTGTAGGCTCCACTGCCGCACATGAACATATGAGTCCGGTTGTAGGGCTGCACCACACGGATGAAGTTCCCACAGCCGTGCTGAAAAACACATTACAAAGATGCAGAAGGTCAGGAGCAAAATTACATTTGTCTAATTTATGGATGTCAAACAAAAAAAAAGGAAAAAACATTAAAATGCAGATGTGCTCCGAAAGTTTGTAACTGACTGTTAAAAATGAATTGGTTTATCCACAACACAGAGTAATATTAACGCCAAATAAATTCCCAAATTGCGGAAATTCCCCTTCTGCTGTTTTAAATCACTGCTATGATAAAATTTGGTTTGGTTGTTGCTGACATGTTTGCCAAGTCTCTGTTGATGTATAAGGGGTATGTCATGATTGAAGATTGAGCTTCTGTTTCCTGGTCTCCGTCAGTCCTCCCTCCCACACCTGCAGCATGACTGGGATGGACCCTGTGTCTCATTAGGCACTAAACCAGAGCCAGAGCAGGAGGAGGAAATGTGGAGGAGAACATGCAGGCATACAGTGTCAGGGGAGCAGCCGGGAACATGGCCATGACTGGAGCAACGGCAGCTGGTCCTGCCTGATGAGCAAGAAGTGAAGACGGAGAGTGTCTCATTTAGTGCCTATGCTTTTCCATTCATCTTCAAGAGTTTAGATTACACGCATAATTGTTTGGCAGACCTTCCTCTCAGCTTTCATGCGTTGTGTTGCAAATAAGTACTAAAGCAACCAATAATTAGATTGTCCTGCTGAGAGAATTATTTATTAAGCAAGTCCTGGCAAGAGAGTATATGTTTTAGTGGTAGGGAAAACCACTGGGAATTAAACACAAGACTTTCTTGCTACCATGGTGCCCTTATATGGGCAGTTGTAGTTATGGAATTTGAAAGCACTATACTTCTACCTATTTTGTCATATTTGGACTAAAAATGTATTGTCGAAAAAGATGATTTTTAGTCATTGCATACCGACTATTTGGGTTGACCATGCATCAACAAACCATAATACAATGCCAACTTTCCGCATCAGGCTTATGTTTTCACAAATTACTACTTTTACAACATACTTTTAAGGGGGAAAGGGAAGTGACCCGACAAAAAGGAAAGAAAAAAACAGTTTGTAATGTGGCCTGTCAAATGACAAATGAGAACATTTGTGAATAGAATTAGAAAAAAAAAGTGAGACAAATCTATAAATGAAACTATTGGGAACATTTTGAGCTGATGAATCATATGTCCAGGACGACATATGAAGCCTGTGAGTGGTTCCACTGCAGAGATAGCACACAATACTATAATAGAAAGAGTGTCTAGAGCAGGCTGTGACTCAGAGAACACATTTGACTCATGGATGGAAAGAGGTTTTTCCTCTCTGTAGCACTGTGCTGGACAAAAGCCTGGCCGTGTCGGACAGTGAGAGACACAGATGCAGATGACACAGGAAAAAAGGAGCTCATAACCCTCATCAATATATAGTTCCTCTTGTTATGTGTAGCTGTTTATTGTCTATAATGATGTATGCTCCAAAATCAATAAGGCAAATGGAAGAATTCTTTGCATAACTTTTATGAGTATATTTCATCGTTTCGGTGAATGAGGGTGTGTTCGTGAGTGCGAATATGGGACGACAGATGGAAATTATAGCCCATGGTTACAATCCGGCGTGGCGTGTTTACATGCATGAGTCTCATGTCTGTTCAAACATACAAACAAGGTCTGATGAGGCTTCACTGACTCTACTCTCAGATTCGAGCAGCTGACAACCCAACAGTGATTCTAATCCCAATGGCGTATTTTGTGTAGCTTATCAATACTATACACTTACCGTGGGGTCCTTGCCTGCCATTTGGCATTCCTCTATCTTACTGTTTGACGCAGGCCAAAACACCTAAAAAACAGAGGCAGTGTGTTGCATTAACATGGAAATATCAGGACAGAGTGAAAATGCGGTGCAAGGCAGATGTGTGTGAGTCTACAGGCAGCATAAAACGTGTGCTTTTAAACAGGAGAGGTGCCCAAAAGGTCCAGCTCAATGAATACATCAAGCATTTTGGTTGGTTGAAAGTGGATGCGGAGTAGCACTCCCTCGTGGGCTCTAAATGCCTCCCCATCTGTTTATGCACTTCATGCCTGTCAATTACACCAGCCGTAACTCCTTCACTGCATGCACGGTCATTCAGCATCCGCTACAGCGTTTTTACAGCTCTCCTGGATAACCCCAAAGTGTCCAGATCATCTCTAATGTGCAATTATTTGCATACCGTTGTGAACAAACACAACTAAATGGCAGTGCTTTGTATGATGGATTTTATTTGTTCCCTTGTAGAGAGTGTCATGACAAAAAAGACACATGTTTTCAGTGATCAGAGCACTAACCTTGAGAGTGCTATCGGTGATGTTATTAATGTCCATGGACAGGACATGGTCTTTGCACCCCACATACATACGGTCCTGGTCCTCGTCCATATGCAAAATCCTGTAGTCCATGGCTTTGTCTGATATACTGTAGTGCTCAAAGGACTCTGACGCTTGAAGGTCTGAGAGATACAAAAGACACAAAAGAAGTCAGAAAATTATTTGCATTGACTATTTTTTAAATCCTTATTAATATATGATTTTATTATCTGCATTTTTGCATTACACAGAAGGAAACATTTTCAAAAAACAACAAAATTAAACATAATATTAGAGGAATAGTTCACCATTTTCCATACTGAGATATGTTCTTGCCTGAGCTTAGATGAGTTGATGCGCTCAGTCATGCAAAACGACCAAAGATGTTTTTAGCATTGGCCTCTCCCAGTATATTCCTATAGCTCCAAACGGGGGTGAAGTTGGAAGTGACCACGCTCCTCCACGTGCACACACAAAGACCAGACAGGTATGTATCAACTTGTCTAAGCTCAGGTTAGAACATATCACAGTATGGAAGAACTGTGTGCCCTCAGTCACGCAAAAAGACCAAAGATGTTTTTAGCATTTGGCCTCTCCCAGTATATTCCTATAGCTCCAAATGAGGTGAAGTTAGAAGCGACCAAGCTCTTCCACGGGCACGCACAAAGACCAGACAGGTACGTATGAACTCGTCTAAGCTCAGGCAAGAACATGTCTTACTATGGAAAAATGGTGAACTATTCCTTTAAGGCTTCATAATTAGAATATTTGTCCATCGATTAAACTATAGTTTTGCACCAGATCACCAGGATGTCATCTCAACTGTTCCTAAAACGATGGCGGAGCAGTGCTTGTAATCTAAGCTCTTCCTGATGACGGGTGTTCCAATCAAAAAACTAAATTACACCGATGTGAGATTTTTCATGGTGTTGCTGTATTAGAGACCAATAGACCATTATTATTTACAAAATCTAAAATGGAAATGGAAAACAAAACAAAAATCCCTTGTATCTATGAAGGAGTCATGTGTTTCCCAGTTCCTCTGAGCCATGACGGACCATGACATACCATGTGGACAGGACTGAGGAAGATGTAATTTACTTTTGATAAAATTGCAACTCTTACACTGCTTGCAGGGAGGATACTTCTGCTTACAAATGTGGCAGCTACAGAGGCATGACACTGTTCTCTGTTGATGGTAAGGTTCTGGCTAAGGTAATGCAGCAGAGGTTGATTTACAGCATCACAGAGGAAATGCTCCCTGAATTACAGTGTAGCTTTAGAAAGATAGCCCTGCAAATTCAGGAAAAGTACAGTGAGCAACAGCAAGACATTTCAAGGCCTTTCTGGATCTCTCAAAAGCCTTCGACAGGATGCAACAAGCTCTGCTGTGGGGCATTCTCTTCCAGTTTGATTGTCCCGTTTAGTTTGTCACCCTTCTTTCGACAGTTTCATGATGACATGGCTGTCAGGGTCATTAAGAAGTGAAGTGTCACCAATGGTAACACAAATGATCTTAGTGACTCACCAGGATCCTCCATAAAGAGAATGAAGATAGCAGTGGGTTTACCATTGAACAGATTGGATGACAACCTCTTAAACTCCAGGAGGCTGCACCACAAAAGTAAAACGTGTCAAAATGAGTTTCCTCTGCATGATGGCTGAGCAATCCCTACAGATATGGTGAGGAGCTCAGTCACCTGAGGGAAAATCCACTGCTGCTCCACTTATTAAGCAGCCCTCTGCTTGTAGGTGAGGAGCCAGTGACTTCAGTGGCTTCTTGGACTTCTTTCTGGATGCCTCCTAATAATGATGTCTTCCTAGAGAAGTGTTCCCATTGCCCCATCGGAAGACTCGATGAAGGGGCTATATCACTTGACCCTGGAATCCCCACAGGGAACCAAAGTGAGAGTGAGAAGTGAAGAAGGTCTGATCATCTCAGTTTAGACTGTTGTTGTCAACGCCCAGGAAGATAGATGAAGATAAATAGGAACAAAGTCGTAAACACCACTAAAGTTATACCACCATTGCTGAGAGTCACACTGGTTAAGTAACGCGACCTATTGTCATTTTGCAAATGCTTTTTTTCATTAGTTTTATTTTTTAACCCAGATAGTCTGCTTGGCGAGTATGTTAATACTGCAAGCCTTACAACGTTACAATTGACCACCACTCAGAAGGTAAACATCTTGAGATATTTTCAGACTATTTGTTCCAGAGACTGAGAACCCTCAGCCATATACCATCAAAGACCTCTCCAGTCCTAGGCGAACTCATGCATATTTATCACTTTTCCAATCTGAGCTGAAAGCAGGGGGCGGACCACAGCGCTTTTTCTCTATTGACCCTCTTTGTGTTCAGCCTCTAATCGACAAACAGGTTGTGCTTTAGTGCTTCAGGCTAAAGTCACATTTTCATTATTGCCAGACATTCGCTTTTGAGACTGGCCTCTTTTAGCTTAAAGGGAAAGGGCTTCTATGTGCCACACTTGGTATTGATTAAAGGCTGTTGTATCTGCTGGTTAAGGCTTGGAGTTCTTAGGATAAAAACAAATTAACCACAAATTGCTTTCCCACGAACCATTGCTTCAAATAACTTGTGTATTATTATTTTAGTTTATTTGGTTGGGCCAGCACATCTTTGCCCGTTTACACAACGATTGTCTCCAGGAAAACGCATGCGTCTCGTCCTCTGTCGATCTTTTATATGAAAATGACGGTGCCAAGAAAACCACTAAAAGTGCAGTGTACGACTTTGTTCAGCAAATGGTGCCGTGTTCCTAACACATGCTTTTATATGTGCCATGAGTACATAGAGGAAGACAGTTTATCTGTCTGCACTTCCTTGGATGAATATGCCTAAAATTGATAACTCTGGAGCTTTCTAAAGTGAAAGTAAGTCATTGCAATGTATTTACAGACCGTTATTTGACTAAATATCCATGTGAGAAGCTTCACAACACAATATAATGCGTGTTCAGATCAGTGTTCAGAGAGGGCGGTGAAGTGACCGTTCTGAGCTCGTCCTCGTAGTCTCCTGTTCACAAGATGCAGAGCGGCTGAAAACAGCCTCCCGCTGAGACATGGAACTACCTCCTCCAAAGTGTTCAGTGAGGCCGGGTGTCAGGCGATACGACGTGGGTTGCTGTGTAAAAGCAATTTGCATCCGATATCAACGTATCGCCGTTTTGTTGCGGTGTAAACGGCACCTTAATGAACATGTGTGAGACTGGACTGTAGCCATGGCGTGATTTGGATGAACCGCCAATCCTTGGATTGATAAATGCTCTGCCATTGAGCCACTGCCAACAGCCATGAGTCATGCTTGACTTAAAAGCAATTACAGTCGCACATGGTTCAATATAGAGTTTGTTAGTTAATTTATCCTTAACCTAGCAGTTTTTTATTCGTATGCTTGTTTTATGGCGACAGACTTACTGTATTTTCATTATTTTCAGCTTAAAAATAACACTTTCTGTTCTGACTTTTAACCATTTGCTCGCATCATCCCAAAACTGTTTGTTTATTCTGTAAAGTTTTCAAGCATGGGGTGAAATAGAAGACTTTGATTTTCCCCTGAGAGAGAGGAAGGGCCCTCAGTCGGCTGTTATGATGGGACGCAGCAGGGGCGTGTCTCAAACTCAATCCGTCTGGAATTCAAATACCATGAGCTCCTCACTCTCACACAAACACACGACTCATGGGGTGTATATCGTCACAAAGTTTACGCAGCCAGATGGTGCACCTGCTCCTTCAGGGACAGGGAGAGGCGATCCTGGACAATCAGAGTGGTCATTCAATACAACCACTGGGCTTATATATGTTTACACAAGCCATGACCTCGAGCTTCACAACCTTTGGAAGGAAGATGTGTTGATAAAAGTGTTATCACCTTTGCACTTAATGAATGTTGAAAATGGAATTCTTTGCAATAAATCAAAATGCAGTATACATGCGGTTTCAAAGTTCTCTCTTTATAAGCATTCCACTTAGTTGAACTCAGCCCATTATTCCTCAGAGAAAAACATGTCTAAACAGTTTGTAAACCTTATAATTTAGGCCTATGTCAGCCTGGTGTGCGTGATGTTTTTCAGACTGGGGGATCTCTCTGCAGACTAACAAACAAAAAACCGTTGGGAAGATGGATGGTACCTTTGGAGACAGATGATCCGCCCATCCATGATTGAGAGCAGTTTGTTTTTTGTTACAGTGTTGTATGTGAGTCAGATGTCGGTGCACCTCACAGTGGTCCTCACAACTGTAGATTTTGATCCGTGACCTGTAGTGACCCAGTTGTTTGGCTGCAGCTTGATATCTATAATAGTCATGTCCAAGGTGTACAAAGGGCAGACACAGTTACAGTGGATGTGCTTTGCTTTGAGTGTTTATACGATGCTATAAATCGCATCTCAAAGTGGCCACAAATATGTACCGGCCGCAGTCAGGACTGTGTGATCAAGTGATGGAAGAAGGGTAAATTCATTGTCTTGTGGAGCAACTACTCATTGTCACATTCATTTATTAACCCTTTATATATCACTGAAATACTTTGGAATAAATAATTTCAGCTTAAGAGTGTCATTGGGGGACATAACACAAGTTTATTTCTGTTTTTTTCTTGAATGGTCCCACCTGTCATAGGCAAGGATTTTTGTAATGTGATTGTGCTTTACGTGCAGTGGGCGGAGTCAGTCACCTCCAATATTATTTGACTAAAAATGTGCCCAAAAAATTGGCAACATAAAAACATAGTCCTAGGGTTTATTGGTTCTTTTGTTGAGAAAATACTGTATGAATAATAGGTGCAATGGGCATGTCCTAATATGGACAAAACAAAGTAACTTCAGGTTTAAGTGTGATCAAATATGGTGCCTGCCTGCTGTAATTTTACTCATTTCACTACGTTCTCCAAAACCCACACATACTATATCATCACTTAGCACAATTATTCACCAATAAAATGTGAGTTTCATCAACTTACCATGGTTAGTTTTGAAGTTATGTAAAGAAATGTACCTTGAATTTAGTGAAATGTGGGTCTTTTTCAGACTTCCAGAAAAAACAGGAAGTTTAAAGCATGACCGGTCTCTGCTGATTGGTCAAATGCCACAGTAGTGTGACCTGTGATGTAGGGTGATCTCTTCTGATTGGCTGAATGAGGCCTACATGCTTCTTTACCTAACTGATGTGCAGCAGGGAGGCCATATGTAAAGTGCACGGAAATTACCAAAAATAGTCACTTGATGCAACAATTTACTTGTCTGGCCACTCTTTCCTATTTTACACACAAAAGTTAGTCTGGAGTCTTGTTTTGTTCCAAGTGGCTACAATGGGTTATGAGGAAGGTTCCTGAACCTCCGGGTTTCTAAACAAAAAGTTGGAGGGGCTTGTAACACATGACGACTTGACTCAAAGCAATTGTATGTTAACCACTCTGCCACATGCATGTAAAAATAACATCCTCGTTTACATGACTGTGGTGAAAGTGGAAGAGAAATAGACCTGTAAAAGACCTATTTTTGTGCCTTCCCTTGTGCATGACGGCAATTATAATGTGCCAAAAAGAGAGCAACACTTTTTTGGTGTGAAAAAGAAAATCTAGTATGAGCCTCTCTGGACTTGCAAGCAACAGCTGTCCAACACAACAGGCCAAACTTGCTACGAAGTGACAGACCATGCTTAAGAGAATGCGTCTTACTGTAAAAGGTCAGGCAGTTACATGGTTTCACATTGCCTGGAAAAGTACATGAGAGGCCTCTATTGGATGAGGATTCTGCAGACTTAGGCTTGGGCACACTGCTGCTGCTTTGGTCCCTTGGGGAAAAGTGTCCAAGAAAGTAGCCTTTGGTTTTGGGATTGCATCTGATGAGGTTCAGGATGTATGTTAAATTTTTGTGTGCAAATGTGACAAAAAAGAAATAATAGCCGATTAACTAGTGTAAAGTGAATACTGCTGCAAACAAACAAACACACAAAGAAACAAACACGCAAACAAAAAGAACTTCTGGTAATAGTTAATGCAAGCAAAAAAACAACAACAACAATCTACGTTATTAAGAATATTATCTTTCCCCTTTTTTTGACCTTTTTAACACAAATAGGTCCCTGCACAGAATAAACACTTTAGCCAATTACACATGAGTGTTAAAGTCTTAATGCAAATCCCAACATCACCAGTTGAAACACATGAATAAATTAACTCGACTAATGAGTATGTCAAACACAAAACACACAGAGGAGCTTGTTCTATGGTTGCCCGGGGGCAGCCAATGGACATACCACAGTCACCCATCACACCAGATATTGAGGCAAGAGCTTAGACCCCCCTCTGCCACTTACACAAAGTGGTTTCTAGCCCTGACTTTAGACATTGTGCCAAATATCGTTGCTGCTGTCTGCACAATGTTAAGAGCCCTACGGTAAACTTCTGGGTGAGTACGCTTTACCAACACGGCGCTGGACCACTGTCAAATATGAGCCCAGTAAAACGCGCAGTGCCTGAAACGTTTCGCCCCATAAAGAGAAAAAAATGGCTGAAGTCCAAAGAGGATGGTCACCTTCCATGTCTTGAAAATCACCAGCATTAGCGATATGCTGTACAGTATGCTCAGTGGCATTTATTCTAAATATAGAAGCACGTAACTTAAGGTGTTAGGAAAGTGCAAATAGACCACCCAGTGCGACCCATACTGACAGTCGTCTGATTGTCTCTCCAAAAGACATAATCTGCATTCCCAGCCTGACACTGAGCACTTAACACAGCACGCACTCTCATTCTGTATGTAACCACCAGAAACGGGCTGATGCCATTGTTGGCTCGATAAGGATCTCTCTACTGTATCTCATTAATTTTCTGTTTACTATGTTGACAATTATCTGTTCGTCTATCCATTCAAGTGTAATGGAAATCACATGTCCACAGACACAGATATCCAGATAGACGCATTGTTTATGTTTGTTTGTTATACACTGCTTACAGTTATTATGCAAATTGTATTTCAGTGTCACAAAGGTAAAAAAAATAAAAAAAATAAATGAAACTCATGGATGGTGTTGTGTCTCGGGGTTCTTTGCATCACTGACATCAATCTCAGACGCCTGTGATGATTAGTTGTCAGATGAGCCCAGTTAAGGGAAAAACTACTGAAAAAGGGCGTTAACCATTGTTAAGCAGACCACCATTTTATAGTTTAGGGGTGGCCGGATAGACGGTTTATGCATAACTGCAAGCCTCTGGAGGGCCCTACACCCTGATGTTCGGGAGACTACAGAGGCACCAGCAGCTTCAAATGCCTGTTTGCTGCTTTGTAGCAGCTGTTCTCTTAATCTGACGTATTTGTCTGGCAGAAATTAGCCAGACAAATCAGCCACAAATCTCTTAACAGTACGATGATTATGCTTCATCTTTTATGAAATATTAAAGGTTTTCAGACCAAGTCCAAGGCATTCAACTGTTTCACGCTTTTCATCAGCAGAGAGACCCTTTTTCTATCCCATATTGCTTGAAAATGCTGCTTAATAATGCTGAACGTCCTTTTCAGTGTTTTTTCTTCAACTGGGCTTAACCTGACAAACTAATGATCACAGGCGTCTGAGATTGATGTCAGTGATTCAAAGAGCCCTGAGTTTGATTGAAAAAAATAAATATATTTTTTGCCTTCATGGCACTGAAATACAATTTGCATAATGATTTTTAATGCAGTGTAGGTGTGGGTTTTACAGTGTAAATTAGTACCAACTTGTAGCCAACTTGAGTCACTGTTATTATGAAATAAAGAGATTGAGTAAATGTTCTCACAAACCCTAAATAACTAATAAATAGATCCATTTTGTGTGTGACTGAGGTGGCTCTCTATCCCTGGGGCACTGAGGCTACATACATAGCTTACCACTACTGTGTAAATAATTACACGTATCTCTTGAAAAGTGCTTTGGTTGACTCGTGTCATGTTGTGGGATTATGACCATATTCAGAGACAATTAGCGCCGAGTGCCAGAGTACAGTAAGGGCAGCAGAAACAGGAACATGGGGCACTAGGACGTGACAGCCCCGGCATGCAGTGATCAGCACGGGCACGATCGGGCAGCTTGGGTATACGGACAACGGGCCAGGGGCCAGGAACCAGGAGGCACCGGCAGTGACCGAGCCAGGGCTAACATGTCATACACGGGGGGTGGGTACACTAGAGGGACCAGCTAGATTGTTTTAATTTCAAATCTTATAATGTAATAAATTCTTTGCAGACTTTTATCTCTTGGTTTTAATCCACTCCCCTTGGTATAGAATCTGTGTAAATGTGGGCCATAGTCTCTCTAATAGGTGGTGTTGTTGGAAAAGCAATATGACCAATTTAGCGCTGGGTAAAAACATTCTGGCGAAATACAGCGCACAGTGTATTTATTTGATGGTCATACTCAGACATACTGTACCAGTCAAATGTTTGGAAACACTTTTTTTATGTATTGTTTTTTCTATTATTTTAAGACAAAAAAAAAAAGTTAAAAACACATTTTTTGAAATGGATTCTTCAAAAAATAGCCACCTTTTTTTTTTATTTCTACTTTGCACACTTTTGACATTTTCTCATTGAGTAGTCGCCACAAATGGTCACCAGAAATGGTTTTCACTGCACAGAGGTCAGGGCTGTTGAGAAAATGCCAAGAATAAAGAATGGCAATTTTGAAATTAATTTTAAATTTTAAATATAAAACATACTTTGTGTTTCTTCATTCTTTTTTCTCTACACAATCCTATGTATTCATTCACAGACGCACAATCGTACAATGTAAATAGTGTTGAAAAGCCGATACATAAAAAATGTTTCCAAACGTTTGACCGGTATGAAAATTCAGATATTACCACATCCTCTATTACCCGGCCCAGTACGTTTTTCTTCATTTACATGCTCTCATGAACAGTTTAAACTACATTTTCAGGACAGCTTCATTGCCTCTGCATCTGTGCACTATGCAGCAGACCAGCACCCATGTCAACTCGTATTCCAACACGACTGACCCGCTAAAGCACTGGCTAATGTTCCCTTTAGGGGCTGAAACTTGAGATGACAACCTGTCAGTCACCACAGGCCTCCTGCCTGCTAGTTTGTGTTCCCTCTGCCCCAATTAGCACCTGGACTCTCCTTCACATGTCACCAGCAGGCAACACTGGCCAATTACACATGACCCGAATGTACAGGCAGCATGACCCATCACCTGAGTGCCCTGGGAGCCTCCGGATATCTCTACCAGTCAGTAAACCTCTGCCTTACTGTCAGGAGGGCTCAGCGCACTGAGCACAAAGGTAGTTATGAGCCTTCAAGGCGATGTGTTTACGAGACACATAGGGACTTACTTCAAGAGAAATGTGCAAAAGCTTCAACCAGCTGGGGTCAAGTATAGGACGATGGGTCCTGTTGTGCTACAATGAGCGGCATATCAGAAAAGCAAAGAGAGCTCATTTTGCAGTCTAAGAAAAGATGACACTGGTATTATTATTCTCTTCTGAAGAAATTCTAAATAGCAAAAGGACAACAATGTGACATTTACCACCAAGTCATCAATTCGCTCAATAGGTAAAACCTGTTTACCACAAACAGAAAGGAACACACAGGTATAATCCACTAAAGTCACCCTGATATTTGAACACAATTGCTCATTGATTTTTTTCGTACGATTCCCGTGATTTGGCATTTTTCCATTCAACCTTGACTGTCCTTGTATTGATGTATTCTTTGTTTATTGATTTCTTCTCAACAACTGGAAGGATAACGACGTTACAAGAACTAACTACAAAAGGTAATTCCCCAAAGACAGTGAGAAAGCAGATGGATATTGAAGCTGCAGTCACTATGGCATCAGTCACAAAGGCGTCAGGCCCAGGGACGAGGCGGTGTTGTGGTCATTGTATTGGTGAGTGGCGTACGTCCTGCGAGGCTACCGGGCTGCTGGGCCTACTGTCAGACATGCACTCCTGGATTATCTCGCACACATACATACCGGTAAGTATGTTATGAATGCTGTCATAGTTGTGTATTGTAGTTACAGTTGAGGCAATGAGGTGTGATGAAGGTCTACTATAATATTCAAAAGCCCGGGGATCCTCATGCCTGTTTCTTAATGCAGGCACCTGGTCTTTCTAAATGAAGCCCTAGTGGCTCATTGCACTGTCAGGCAGCCCTCATTAGAAAGCGCATATCAAATTCATCAATCAATCACCTCTTGTAAAGGTCTTCTCATCTGGGATCTTAGCCATGAGCATGTGGGCTGAGTATACAGAGAGGAGCATTGACTTAAATAAACATCTCTCATTGTTTGACACATACAGTATGTAATGTATACTGTCGTAGTCAGAGCCGTTAGCGCTGGAGGATCGCCAGAGCCGAGACCAAGGCCTGCACTGTGGCACAAAACACAGAATAACAGAATAAAAATACGGGTGATTTCTTCAAACTCCCAGTGGGCGTGATTGACAAGCGTATCAACCAATCAGAGAAAAGCCGCCTATGACGTAAAAAAAACATGTGCCGTATGTTGTCAACAAGGGAGTTAGTGGTTTTAAGATGCAGAGACAATGTGAACGTTCAGTGTTCCCTTTGCGGTAACACTTTACGTTACGGGCCGGTAAATCCGTGGTATTACAGTGGTAATTACTAGTAATGACAGTGGTACTTATTGTGCTACTTAAACTGGTACTTACAGTGGTAATTCTAGGTTCTCATTGTGGTACTAAAAGTGGTAATTACTAGTAATTAGGGTTAGGGGTTAGGATTAGGGTTAGGGAGACATAGAGTTACCACTGTGTCTCTCATTACTAAGAGATACAGTGGTAATGCTCTTAGTAATGAAGGTACTTCTATTTACTTTGGTACTTTAAGTGATAGTTTCTAGTAGTTACAGTGATACATCTATGGTACTTAATTAAGTTAGTAATTAAAGGATACTACAGCAGCAATTCATAGGTAGTAAATGTGGTACTTCTACATACAGAAGTAATTTCTGGGATTTTGTAAATATAAAACAACATAAATCAGCATTAGAGAAAGTACGACCTTCATTACTAAGAGTTACCACTGTATCTAGAAGTACATACCTTGTATTTCTCACTATAGTATCCTTTAAGTACCACAAGAAGTACCTAGAAGTACCACTATTATTACTAGTATTTACCACTGTAAGTACCACAATAAGTACCATTTTAAGTACCACTGTAAGTACCACCACAAGTATCATTTTAAGTACCACTGTAAGTACCAGCGTGAGTACCACTGCAAGTACCACTGTAAGTACCACCGTAAGTACCACTGAAAGTACCACCACAAGTACCACTGTAAGTACCACCGTAAGTACCACTGTAAGCACCACCATGAGTACCACTGTAAGGACCACAATAAATACCTAGAACTACCACTGTGAGTACCAAGGACTTACCGGCCCGTAATGGGAAACATAGGAGAATTCAACACGAATGCGTAACGGCTGTTTCAATCAATGTGCTTTTGGAATGGGACAAAAATACTTTCAATCAATGGCAACAGCAAGAAGAAAATCCTCTTAGAGAAGCTGACGCATCAACATCCACGCAGGTACGTTCAAGTTAAGTACATTTAAGACAATATTTTACCAGCGGTTAATTCAGGCTTCCTGTCGTGACATGGTGGTCTGTGATTGGATCGATATAACTTTTCGATATTTGACCTGCTTTTGAACAGATGCAAAAGGCAAGACTGGATGACTAGCCTCACTTGTCCCCCCTGAAGAGGGCCTTTTAGGCTGAAACGGGTTGTGGCCATGTTTGTCCATTTAGACATGCCATAAGAATAAAGGCATTTTAACTTCACCAGAGAGTGCATTGGTTTCTCTGTTTTTTGAAGTGTTTCAAAGCTGCGTGATTCTGAGAAAACCTTTTTCTTCATGTTTTCTTTATTGTGTCTGTGTTCTTTTGTGTTCATAAGTTTATTGAAGTGTATAATTCCTCTGATATGCCAGGGCTCTGCCAGGCATTTCATAAACCGCGGATTGCACTGTCGTAAAACTTTTTCTCCCTCCTCCTTTTCAGACTGTTTCTGTTCAGGAGAAGCTCTGACGCGCTGTTGTATATAATGTAAACCATTATTGTTGGCTTGAAACAGATATAAACGGCATAAACGAAAATTCTTAATGTAGCTTTGTCACTGTCGCTCCTGCCTTGTAAAAAAAAAAGAAAAAAAGAAAATGACGTCATGGAAATATATTTAACTAAACTCATTCATGAAAAATAAAACACCTCTATTTTCCTATTTCTGAATTTAAACCAGAAGCTGCAGCAATCCCCACGAGTCTGCCTTGTGCTGTACAGTGATTAAAGTTTTACTAGGAGCAGAGGTGGGATACTACTCACAAGAACGGTCCAGCTGTGGTTTGACTTTATATAGACACACTGCAGGACAATGGAGTAGACAAGATGTGATTTGAAACAGCCTTCGGTATGTTTAATGCATGTGGAAATGATTCTTAAGATGAACAAATTGTGTGGCTGTAATGATGCAGAATTGTGCCAGCTCTGGTCACCCAACATTTGTTCAACATTAAGTTAATATGTTATTGGCTTTAATTGGTCGTCTCGCGCCTGCTTGCAACTTGCAGCTCGGCTTTTATCTGGCACTGAAAAACATGAGCACATGACGTCAACTTTAAAGTCTTTGCAAGTCTCCTTATCGCATAGAGTTTAAAATCCTGTGTGACCCGCTGCAGCCCTACTCTCCCGCTCACGCTTCACTGTCCCAAAACACCAAGAGGAAAATGAGAGGGAATAGCGCTTTTTCAGTGCACTTTCTAGTTATCCACAGTGTTGTTGATGGAGATTTTTTTTTTTCAGTATAGTCTGTATAGTCCCTTTAAAAACAGTCTGACCCATTCCACAGTGCACCTGAGGAGAATCACTTATAACACGAGACTATATGAATGTCTATCCATAGAGTAATTTTTGAAATATAACTAACCTTGCATCACATGAATTACCGCATTTTTAGGGACTATTTTCTAGCAGATCACTCCGCCGCTGCGTAGCTTACAACCCCAAAACTGATGCTGCTCAAATATAAGTTATTTCAAATGCAAAATGGTTAAAATTATTATATCGACACAGACATTGATAATCTGGTGTTATAAGTGATTAGGTCAGACTGTTTTTAATGCAGGCTAGATTACCATACACATGCGCTATAGCCTAGCACTAGCCTAGCGCCACTAAACTCTTCAAATATAAGGACTGCATGAATTTAAAAAAAATATCTCCAGAAATCAACAACACTTACCAGGAAATGAGGCCCTATGTCAAAAAAAAAGAAAGAAAAAAAAAAACTCTCTTTAAACAAATTGTGTCTCTTTTGTACTTTTAAATCTTGCCTTAAAGCACACCTTTACTCATTGGCTTTTGATACACCCTGCGACTTTTGAAAGTAATGTTTGTAATTCTCTCTGTCGTGTTCAGCACTTTGGTTAACTTTGATGATTTTGTAAAAGTTGGATTGGATTGGTCAAAAACACAGCAGCCCCCTCGAGCTTTTCAGGCAGTTTCGACGGAGAACACATGTGGCGGTTTATCCGTCGCCTTACCTTCAAAGGGGAGGAAGACCCTTGGCTGAGGAGGGAGGAGGCAGGACACCCCTGACGACAGGCAGAATACAGCCAGGAGGTGGAGCAACATGGCTGACACCAGAGGAGGCCCGGCTGACCCCTCCGGCCTACCCATAATGCTCTGCCAGGAACCGGAGTTAGTCAGACCTGCAAGACAGATGCGTGAGTCAATGAAGGAGAAGTCAATGATCTATTGCACATGAGTATGTAGGTATACAGTGAACAGCAACATGGAACATCAAGTGCTGCTGTGGCCGTCTCCTGCCTGTGACAGGTTGGGAGGACAGGTGATGCTGTAAAGCAATTACTTAGTCTGACTGGTCTTACACAAAGTAATGAGGACACAGATGGCTGTCACGTGCATCCTTTACAGACTATAGCCTCTGCAGAAGTATGGCTCTCAATTATGAATGAGTTGAATCGGCACAAAAGAGCAGTAGAAGGAACCCTGGCCTGCACCTCTGCTTGTTCCGTTCCGTAACGAGACAACAGCAGTTCAATAATTTATAGCGGCAGATACAGCGGTGGACCACGGCAGGAAAATAAAGTGCTGTCAGGTACAAAATGCTCCGTATTTCCGTACACTGAGTGAGTATCAAAAGTGGTCCGGCGGTAGACGACCTTTCACTGCATTTACTTATAAAGTGCTTGCTTAAAAGTGGTTGAATTACACTTTTTTTTAGACCTGGTTTAGACGAGGTTTGCTCCAATTGGATTAGTGATTATAAGTAAGCATTTCTCATTTAGGCTTCCTTCCCTACTCAAATAGTAAGTAAGAAAGTAAGCTTTATTTGTTATTATACAATTGCACAACAAAATTGTGCTCAGGTGTTGGGTCAGTCCTGCTACGACTGAGCGCTGCCATTGTGGGCCAACCTGAACAACATGGTTTTGGAGGTGGGGAAACCGAAGTCTTGCCTTCAGTTCTCCTCTGAAACAGTGCACCACCTCCTGGGTTTGTCCCTGTTTCAGAGCGTGGTGTCCTGCACTGATCAGCTCCTCCACTCCACAACAGTCTTTCACCATCTTCTCCTCGTTTGTCCCTTTTTTGTTTCCTATAGCGCCTCTTGTGCTGCCTCCACTGTGCTGCAGGTTTGATGGGGGTCTTGGTGCCTCTTTAGTGTCTCAGAAGAAGAAATTCGTAAGTATCAAAAGTCGGAACATTTTTGTAGTTTTTCCTTTGTTAAAAATCAATAAAGGATAAGGGAAAAGACCTCTCGAGTCTGGCCCAACACAAACAGCCTGCATCATGGTGTTCCAGGTTTCACAGAACACAGCTGTGGTGCAGTTTTTACAACTCAGGTGCAGACCACATATGGAGAAACTGCGTGTCGGGCGAATGAGCTCTTTGGTTGCTCTTGGGAGAGATGTTAAAATTCTGCAACGTTCCTGGTCTGCTGGATGTCTCTCTCGCTCTCTCGCAGTTCCCCACGCCCTGGTGCACCTCGGGGTGTCTCTTGGAAACCTCACCCACGCTGACCCTGCCCTGACACTTTGGCCCAGCTCTGGCTTCTGTTCACATTCTCACAGGGTATGGTTTTCAGGAGGCATTCTGACGTCCCATTTTGGCACTTATTCTACAAGTCTACAAGAATCTGTCACTTTCCAAACTGCTCTTTATACAGGTGAACAACTTGCTCACTTTTACATTCAGAATTCCATCACCTTGAGTGCACAAATGAACCGATCTATAGTACATGCTTGTCTTTAGCCGGTACTGAGAATTCGCTTTCTGTTTCGAGATAGGTGACTTTGCTGACACTTTGATGATTTCCAGCAACTACAAAGGCCGATTAAGGTCCCGTATGGTAACTTGAAACATTAAAGCGTTGCATCTGCTGGAATGATCAAGATAAATTGCTGAGGGGAAGTGCAATGCCAATAATCTCTGGTATTGCAATTAACATCTACACAAAGCAGTTCAGCTCCGTGGAGATTCAAATTAACATAAATGTATTGACGGTGAGCGTACCTGATCTAAATTCAAGTTTTGTCCTTGCTTCTTGCCTAATTGTACTTGGATAAGCATTTCAAATTTACACTTTTTTTTTACACCATGAAAACATTCTGTCAGTTCTCACACAAACAACATGTGTCCATACTGTTCCCTGACACTCACTATAATAGACGGTATTTCTCACACACTAACATAAGACCAACAGGAAACTTATACCCACTTTTAATGACACCTTTGGATTCATTTTCTCAGTGTCACATTGGCTCCTTTCATAAACATTACTATGCAGTGACTTGTACAAAGTTATATGATGTAGTGCTGCATAAGTAATGCGCGAATCCTCTTTTTC
The DNA here is from genome assembly GCF_951799975.1 of Gobius niger. Taxonomy (NCBI): domain Eukaryota; kingdom Metazoa; phylum Chordata; class Actinopteri; order Gobiiformes; family Gobiidae; genus Gobius; species Gobius niger. The sequence goes on along the minus strand of NC_136853.1, from coordinate 31,641,804 downwards.
GAACTAATCCGCAACCTTTCATTTGCTGTGTGGGCACCTGTCAAACACCCCGCATGAGGTGCCGCGCTGTCACTGAAGTATGACCGATCAATACAATATCAGCAAACGGGACTTACCTTTAAGACAATCCACACAAAATCCAAAAAGCAGCTCCAGTTATTTTATTCCTGAATTGGATCGTCCCGTTTTCCAGGTTTGGAAATAAACGTGGCTATTCCATCTGGGTGCTGTGGGGAGCAGACTGGACCGAGAGAGAGCACTGAGGAGAGCACAGAGAAGGCGGGTGTCCTGTTACACACACAGACACGCACTCCTCCTCCTCCTCCCCCCATCTCCCTCCCACCCACTGTTAACTAGACAGCGGCTGGAGAGTTTTAACATGTACAGCCCTCCACATCAGAGAGGAGATTCACACAGAGGCACAAGGCCGGGCCCAAAGGTTGAGCACATTGAGGCCTGACCCCGCGCCTCCTTTTATGTGATCAAATAGGCATCTGTGAAGACCTGGCCAGCTTTTACAGAACGAGAGCAGGAAAGAACTTAAAGTGGGGGGAGAAGCTTAAGGAGGGTGAGAAAGCACATGGTAAAAGAGACAGATGTGTCATGATAACATCTTCAACGAAAATAATAGTGCATTTTTACTTACAGATGGCTGTACACTGCTGTGCTTGGATACCCGAGAAGTATCCTTTCATTTGTTGGAATAATTCCTGTTGAAAATTACATAATAGAGTTATATTCCTAAAGATAAAAACACATTTATCAACTACAGTTTTCATATTTGAATGATCATAAATTCAAAACCCATTGCGAAATGAGGCCGACAGTGGCTCAGATGGAAGAGCCAGAGGTTTGGCAGTTCAAATCCCGGGTCCCGATGCTGCCTCCAACTCAGTAAGGAGTAAATGTGCTTCATAACCCAGATGTATTATTATTCACCAACAGATTTGCCCTGTAGTGAAATTGTGGAAACAGAATCAAATAACTCTCTTTAGTCTCTGTTGGGTTTGTAAAATACACAACTAGAAACATTTACCAATGCGTACCATCCATACAATCACCGATCAATTTGGGAAAAGACCAAGTTGCTTTCACACCACTGCGTGTAAGAGAAATAAAGCCAAACAAGTGATGGATCTGGTCATTAAACTGAAAGTGGACCAAAGTAATAACATGTAACATGCTTCAATCAATGTGGATGAAATACAAATGAAGCATGCATCATTCTCAACCACAGGCAGGCGAACCTGACATGCAGGCAAACAGACTGTTAATTGAATAGGATATATTCAGCGGAAAAGACCTACTCAGCAGTGGGCTAATATATCTACCATGCAGCCAAACCAAAACCACTGGCAAGACAAGAACATCCTGTGTTTGCCACTGGCAATATTAAATAAAACTGTTTCCATTTGGGAGATTGTTTTGAAACTAAATTACTTTTGAGTGTTATAGTCAACATACGGTATGAACCTTGCAGCTATTAGGATACATGTGTGGAAGCTATATAAATGTATATGTAGTTCAAAAAGTGTCTGGAGTTAGAGGCTTCCTGACACTTCGACACAGGGAAATATTTATGGACTGTAATTTACAACTCAGCTATTAAAGTGTTACTGGTTTCTTACTGTATAGTCTGGCCAGCCACTCATGCTTCCTGCTCAAAAGGAGTATCTGGGAGTCTGTTTGCTGCCAATAATGACCAAATATGTAACATGGTACTCATATGCAGAAGACTCTCAAATTGCACATCATTCAGAACAAACTTTATAACTCTCTCACCTGTAATTAAAATTGTTTAGAGTTTGACGACCTATTTGGCAGAAGTTTAGCAGTGTGATATTTCTTGATAATTTTATGTTTTTGCACATGGTAAGCCGACATGTTGGTTACTGAGCCTGTCAATTACGCCCTTCCCAACTCATGGAGATAACGCCGACTACCTGACCACACCTTCTTGTAAAGAACTGGCAAAGAAATGACGAACGTTACTGGATATTGGAGGCCCAGAATTAAAATAGGTGGCGACAGTTTGGAGAGAAGCGATGCATGTTTCCTGGACAAAGCAGAAATTTAATGGCACAAAATCAAGCAAAATGAGTCTGTCATGGTGTGTTAAAGCTGCCTTAATATTCTTTAGGAGGTTCACAATCTTTTGTAAACTTCTGTCATAATGCTAAACTCTGGCTGTGTTCACGTGATAATGCTTCTGCTGCTCCAAACCTGTCTCTGACTGGAAATCGTTTTAAATCATGCATGCTCAGAGAAGGGACAGTTACTAAAAGTAACCATTCCAGGCTGCACACATCAGAACCACAGTTAACAATTCCCTTTGAGTCAGAAAACGTTACTTGAAGTGGATGTGAGAGGTCAGCATACTGATGTTATGTGTGGTAAAGTTTAGGGGAGAGCGAGAGTCGCTATCAGACTCCTGTAACAACGCATCGATTGACACACGGAACAAAACAGTTATTTGACTGAGGCACAGGACCCTTATTACATAATGCACCATGTTATTTATATTTTCCTGAAAAGAAAAATGTCATATTTAGTTTTTTTTTTAATACATAATGCAGCTACCAGGGTGGACTAGCATGTAGGTAGTCAGTTGATGTAAAATTAATAAATTAAGTCCTCATAGGCTTTATGACTGCTGTGAGAAATCTGTGCTTGAATAATTATTGCCAATATTGTTTCTCACACAGATGAGGTCCTGCTGGAACTACTTGCAGGCAGATGGAGATACTACGTTTGCAGTTTTTTGCTCACTGTTTATTGGTTTAAATGTGCTGTTTGCAGATAAAGCAAAAAAGTGAAAAGGACAGTTGTTAAGTGGCTGCCAGACACCTTAAGGCAGATCTAAAGAAAGCTCAATGTAAGATGACAGAGTCTTTCCCTTTCAACAGCTGGCAATATAGGAGGTTAATTAAGATTTAGCAACCTTGGCAAAAAGAAGTGTGGAATTCTGCCAGAGTCACGCTTTACGTCAAAACACATTGAGAGAAACGTCCTCACCGTCTGGAATCCATATATTACCGTAGAAATAAGCAGTCGGTGCGGAGGTGAACCACCAAACTGGCTCAATGTTGCTGGAAAGTGAGATGAAGTGTGACTTTGCTTTTGAGGGTCATTTACATATTAGACAGAACTCTGCACCAGTCACGCTATCAGAGAGGACCCACAGCGAGGTCAGGAGGATCTTATGGAACAAAGGTCAGGTTGTAAAAAGAGTATATGACTTTAAAAAATATTTTAAAACATGAAAAATATATACACTTTTTTCCATCGGCTTTTTTTTATCTTCAACACAATTTACATTCTCATTAAAGACACTAAACTATGCATGATCACATGGGATTATGCAGGGAAAAAAGGATGAAATAACTACATTTCGGCATGGTGGTACAGTGATTGGCGCTCGTGCTTCAGAGGTAGAAGGTCCCGGGTTCGATTCCCACCTGGATGGGGCCTTGGGAATCAAGTTTGCATGTTCTCTCTGTGTCTGCGTAAGTTTCCCCTACGACTAAAAACATGTACAATAGGTTAGAATGAAGGTGTGTGTGAGTTAGTGGTTGGTGGTGGTTGGAAGGGCCGATGGCGCAAACTGGTAACCTCAGTCTAAGGGCAGCTATGGCTATAATAGTAGCTTACCACCACCATGGCGTGAACGACTGACTATAGTGTTGCGCTTTGAGAAACTTGGCCACACAGGCTTGTGAAGCACAACACAAGTGTAATTAAGTATTATTAAGTAAAATGAGGGCAGCACGGTGGTGCAGCTCATGCCTCACAGCAAGAAGGTCCCAGGTTTGTGTGTGGAATTTGCATGTTCTCCCCATGTCCTACCACTGAAAACACGAACAATAGGCCAGGATGAATGATGTGTGTGAATGAATGGTCAGATAGACCGTTGGCACAGATGTGTGCAGTCGCATTTCTGTCAGTCTACCCCAGGGGAAACTTAACCTACGTAGCTTACCACCACCAAGTACTAAGTGAGTGCTTTGTGACTATGTCTGTGCGCTATACAAATAAAGTCCTTTCCAATATGCTTTTATTTTAAATGCTTCAAAATTACCACCCTTCATTCTTTGCATTTTCTCATTGAGCTTCATGAGGTAGTCCCCTGAAATGTTTTTAAACAGACCTGTGAAATGAAAACCATTTCTGGTGACTACATCGTGAAGCTCATTGAGAAAAGTCTAGATTTTAAAGCATTTGCCGCTATTTTAAAGAACCTATCAAAAAAAAAAAAAAATGTTTAAAAAATAGTTCCATGTGTTAATTTTTAAATGAATTCCTCCAGGGAGAAACTACCATGTAAAAAGATCAATCAATTCTGCATTGTCTTTCACAAGGGTACTGTGTGCTCCATTTTCTGTGCTGCACTTGCATCCACAATGGTAACAGCTAATATATCTAATTGAGTTGGTGGATGTAGTGCTTCTAGTGCCGCCCTAATGGAATCTGCTCATGACTCACCGCTGTTTCATTGTTCTGCTGCTGTAATGTGCATCACACTGAGCAGCTCCACCTTTTACCCCCTTACCACAAATCAAGTACAATTGCTGTAAGCCTAATGAATGTGGTATGTGGACGGGCAGTTACAGCAGTGGTGGTTTGGAAAATGAATGTTTACAAGCCACACTTTATGTATATTTCCAATTTTAGACGTATGAGGAAGATGCAAACATTTACGTGCTATTATGCTGAACACTGAGAATTTAACATAAGGACATTGAGCTGTCACATGTGATGACGCAAGCATTTTGTGGTAGTGTTGAAAAAGGCCCTGTTTAGCAATGTTTGCCCATGGCCTTGTGTAACTTCCGCATCCTGTTGAACCCCGTGCTGGCGCTTGGGTGCTCTGAGACAGGTAGATATCATTGCAATATTTAAAACGCATCGTTTGTGCTAGCCCTGATTATAGTGTTTCCCTGTATTGGTGTTGCTTTGGGTTCCTGCCTTGGAACGTGTCATGGCGCACCACTGCAGAATTGCAGTAGCATCGCAGCAGCATCAGTAGCATCGGAGTAGCATCGCAGTAGCATCAGTAGCATCACAGTAGCATTGTAGTAGCATCAGTAGCATCGCAGTAGCATTAGTAGCATCGCAGTAGCATCAGTAGCATCACAGTAGCATCACAGTAGCATCGTAGTAGCATCAGTAGCATCGCAGTAGCATCAGTAGCATCGCAGTAGCATCATTAGCATCACAGTAGCATCGTAGTAGCATCAGTAGCATCACAGTAGCATCACAGTAGCATCGTAGTAGCATCAGTAGCATCGCAGTAGCATCAGTAGCATCACAGTAGCATCGTAGTAGCATCAGTAGCATCGTAGTAGCATCAGTAGCATCGCAGTAGCATCAGTAGCATCGCAGTAGCATCAGTAGCATCACAGTAGCATCGTAGTAGCATCAGTAGCATCGCAGTAGCATTAGTAGCATCGCAGTAGCATTACAGAAGCATCAGTAGATTCGCAGTAGCATCAGTAGCATCGCAGGTGGCATCGCAGTAGCATCAGTAGCATCGCAGTAGATTGGGTTTGCGGCTCCCCAATGGTCCTGTGAAAGTGCCTTCCCTTAGTTGAGGGCACAAAAGATGGCTCTAACAGGTATGTTTCCTTAGTGTGGCGGTGGGTATAGCTTAGGCCACTTAACTATATGCAAGGCATGCTGATTTATACTGTGTATTTCGTACAAGGCAACTCAATGCGCGTCTGTTACTAATCATTCACTTTTATAGGTTTCATGACCCAAGGGCAGTAGCACCAGCGCTGCCCATCGCTGTCTTGTCTTTCCCCTCAACTGTTTGAGAATTGGATCTGTCCGAGTGTCGGCCAGGACTTGTTGAAGGACTCAGTGCTGAAATGTTAAACCTGTATCTCATAGTCTCAACGTACAAATAAACAAAAATATATAGTATATGAATGTACATTGTTCTAATGAACTCTAAAGGAAAGGAAAAACACATTTTTGTCACAAATAATTTCTATTTAACTAACGCAACACTTTTGTCTTTTGTCAATGGAACTTACCTAAAAAAAAGAAAAAAAGACTAAAAGCCTCAGTCGGCTACACACACATACTGATTCTAATAATTAGGTTTAAAAGTAAATTTAAAGTAACATTTCAATTAGCTTAAAACATGTCAAATTATCGAATGATGACTTCTGTTTGCAACACATTAGTTCAGGAAAGTGGGTGAACTGTGAAGAAAGTGAAAAGGAAAAATAGACGGATTTCAGTGCTGACAAACATCATGTGACTGATGTGTGTGCGCATACTCGGTGCAGAAACCAGATGCTTCCAATATCACATAGAGTATTAGTGCTTTCTAATAGATGTCAGAAAGTACGTGAAAAGCTGTCACCTGAGGACACAGGGCTTATTTAAGGAAATTCACTTCAAGGTGAACATTTAGGTCTACAATTATGCAGGCCAATGTAGATGTACTTCTTAAATACTGCATTTAACGTTAGTTTGGAGGAGTGCAGAGTCAGTAGGACCTGCACCACTAAATTTAGTCACAAGATAAATCTAAAGACACACTGGAGCGCCGTGCGTCACAGCACTTCAAATACTTTTCTCAAGCCGAGCAGCGCATTAAACATGTGAGTTATCCGTTTATTATAAACGAAATAAGACACATAGGTATCTGATGCAAGAAAGAGGGAAAATGTGTCTCGTTTTTTGCATGTTTTAGTGTGTTGGGACTAGGGATGTCACGGTTACCGGTGTAGCGGTAAACCACGGTAAAAATGTTGACAATAATAATTACCGTCTTGTTTTTGAAAAAATATTTTATCTCGTTGGATTACCGCGCCAGCGGTTTAGGCAAAATGAGCCTTATGAGCCGCCGTCTCATCTGCGGAAGTTGCCGCGCAGGCGCACTCTGTAGCTACAACCAAAACAAAACTTTCTCGAAGCTGGAATCATGTCCGACACGACAGCGCACAGGATCTATCAGCCTCAGAGAGGACGAGCCTGAAGTCTGGACATATTTTGGGTATTTTAAGAAAGCCGAAGGACAGTTGATAGAAGACAGTTTTCCTGTTTGCGGAGCGTGCAGGAAAAAGTGTCAGCAAATGCAGCAATACTTCGAACCTCTTGACTCACCTGCGTGACCGTCTCCCACAACTCTATAGCAAGTAAGTTAACGTTGGCGTTTTAGCTGAAATGCTGATGTGGGACTTTGGGTTGCGGGAGAATGTAACGAGTCGCCCCATAGTGTGGCTGCAGCGCCACCGCCAGTACATAAACATGTCGCGGATACCAATGGCACAATGCGTTACGGGGCTCACTCTCGCCGCAGTGTTATGAATTTTATAATGATGGCATTAAAGCGAAAGCTCACTAGAAGGACAACAGACGGTTCATCTTCGTTTCTGACGCTATAAATAGTACATGTAGGCTAATACCCTCGAAACGATCAACAACACATCGTTATAGTTCCTTTACTTTGATGTAAAAAGGCTTAGTCTGTATTTTCTTTTATGTAACAAGCACTGTTAAACTTTTTTGAAACTATTTCAGTTTGTGTAGGACTATCAATGCTTTCTGAACATATTAACACACATTTAAAAAAATACCGCGATAACACCGAAAACCGTGATAATTTTGGTCACAATAACCGTGAGGTAAAATTTTCATACCGTGACAGCCCTAGTTGGGACAGACAGTTTCCCTGCTCAGGCTGAATCAGGATCCTGACGATTTTTTTTTTTATCAGCTGCTCCTCTTGACCCTCCCAACAAAGTTTCCTGCGGTTTCTTTGCATGCCAGCCATAAGAGACCTGACTGTTTCACTCTAGGAATGCTAAAAACATGTATTTTCCTCGCTGTGTCTGGACTCAGTAGATAACAATCGTAGCGCAGGTGCATTCTTGATCTCACCTTCGGACCATTTGTCTCTCATTAGACTCACACAACCATAAGTGTGGTCTATTCTTCTGAAAGAGTGCGCACCTGCCTGTATGTTTTAAAATGTAAGTCCTGGAATGTTGCTACCTCTATTTGTGCAATCAACAACGCAATACGATGGCATTGTGTTGTTTACACGGAAAAGCGTGTCAATCGCATAGCAGTTCTACCACAATATTGTTTTCCAGTTGTTTTGCACCAGGCCTGTGTGCGCATGCGCCCAATTTAGCATGCAGACGTGAAATCCGTCTATATCCAAGGACTAAATATTTATGCTTTATATGGGGAAATTATTTGGAACTTGTAAATTGCAAACAATACCACTGTTGATTCTCTGGCTTTTGGCGGCACTGATGTGATGAGACCAACCAGTCTCATCCCATATGGAAACACGTCCTTGGATCGAGTCCAGCTATTGGAAGCCCATCTGCTGGAGAACTAACTGATCTGATGGTGCTGAGCTTGTGGCATGATAAAGGAATGGAACAAATAAATGGCATTTTAAAGATTAATGAAATGAACAACCTTTTTCCCCCAATGAGAGGCTTTCCACGGCCGGGCACTTGGAGGGTGTGGTGTTGGAGGTGACCACATGCTTTTGTTTGGAACGTGTTTTGGCAGTGCAGATCAGCGCCACTATGAGACAGGCGGTATATTCCCTTTCTCTCGGGACACCGGACACAAACAGTGTTTAACTCATGGTGGCCAGATAGAGCTTTTAAAAGCCTACAATGCTGATGGAAGAGGCTTCCAAAGGAGAGCAGAGATCTCTGTACTGCTCGCAAGAAACCACACCTCAGTCGCCCTTTTTCCTTTTAAAAGTGACGCCCTCTCGCCAGCGGCACAGTCACACCGTGCAACAGCTGCGAACATGCAAGAGGACCATGTAGTTTGGGGCAATGCTTTCATGAAAATCAGGCCCGTTCTGTATTATCCACAATTGACAGTGTCTCTGAAACACAAATCTCTTGCGATTTATTCAGTCACGTCAGCTGAATTGGTTGAACGATTCATAGCAGATGACAGAGCGAGTGACGGATGATCTGAGTGAAGTGGTACTATACGCTACACTCAGGACTCACTTCCACTAATCACTCCTTAAACCTTCATTCAGCATCACTGAGGACACACATCTGTCGAGGCCTGTCAGACACAGCTCATTAAATAGCACATCTCTTCCTTTGTGTTGCCTGCTGTCATTCATGAAATTTCATCCCTCATTTACTACTCTGTTATTACCATTATGGTAGATTTTAGAACAACAGACAGAAGGAGAACTGTGCAGCTAATCTAATTTGGATGTATTACAAGTGTTCATTGAGTGCCGCTACAGAGAATCAGGATTAATGGACAAACCCAGGCAGTACTGTGTAAAATGTGAAAGAATATGCATCAGAAAGACTTTTAACTACACTAGTTAGACTGGCAACTCATGTTGAGTTTAGTTTTATTTCTTTGAATTAGAGGCAGTGCACACATTTAATCCACTTTTCATCATATTAACTAAAAAAGGCACACCAAAATAGGCTGCAGTCACCTCAGCCAACCCTTGAGGCGTTCAATACCCCCTAACTTGATGGTCCTACCAAAAGTGAGAAACTTGACATATATTATTCAGTATTTAGTAGAGTGTCATGTTCTAAATATAGCTAAAATACTATAAAAGACAAAACGTTAATTGAAAAACATCATTGAGACTTTTCTTTGAAAGTAAGAGTGAAATTCTACTCAGTTTCACCTTTTTTAATCTGAAGCAAGTACTCAATACCCCAGGGGTTCTCCATACCTCTGGTTGGGAAACACTGGCCTAGGCCACAAAATGCTTCCAAATGGTTTGGCATTCACGATTAAGTTAATTTGAATAATTTCGAGTCCAAATAATGTGATGTACTTTGCTTCAGTCTTTGTGGACTTGTCTGCATCATGAGTGGCGTAGCAAGGGTACCAAGGGGCCCCAAGCAAAAATGTCAGTAAGGGACCCTCTGGCGCCCGCCCTGTGTACTGCACACTGGGAGAGAGGACATCATGTCGGCAGGAGCTGGTCACCTGACAACTCCCATAATGCATAAGATTCCCTCAGAACAGAAGGCTGTTCTTTAGGTCATGATGAGAGTTACAATAAACTGGCTTCACAATTAGAAATATAATCTGGTGGAGCCATGGGTAAAAAGTCTGTCCACTGCTCATTATAAGTTAATACTAGGGAACCATGACTCACCAAAGCAGCAGCTGGTGGGGAATAAATAGTGCTAGGAGCATTGGTAAAGAGGTAGTGCAACTGCAGCACCAAAGTCAGTATAGGAAGACTGTGTTTATCAAGCGTTTGATGCAAATTTAAAAATAATGGGCCAGATCGAGGGTGCCCTTGACTGTTGGGGGTCCCAAACAGCTGCCTGTCCTGCCTATTAAAAGATACGCCTCTGTGCATAATCTAAAACTACGTTAGAACCACACATATGGGCGCCCGATGACTACACCAGGAGTCAGCAGGTCACTCCTCTACCCTCGATGACCATCGTCCATCAGACAAGGACAAAGAGCGCACAGGGCCACAAACATTACCCAGCTTTATAGGTTAGCTTGTTGATGGGCTCACTCGTTTCCCGCAGCTATTATCAACTGTGCGTCTCTGCTAAAACTGCCTTTGCGAGTGATAAAAGTGAACATGTTATAATATTGTAATAATGATTGCGCCTCCATATTTGGGCTTAGAGTCAAAGTGTTGTTCATGTGGCAGCAGCTTCTTGTGCTTGGTGCCTATAGTGGATACAGCACAGGTTTAAAATGGTCTGGGGTTCAAACCCAGTATTAGAAAATGTATTAGTAAAAGTATTATTTTCTTTAGTAAATGTAGTAGTAAAGGAAAATACAAATAGTGCAAACTGTGATTCAACTTCCATTAAAAACAAATTCTGCATATGAGCAGCATCTTAACCACTTGACTGTTGGAAACACATTGTACATCTCGACAAACAAATTATACATTTTGTGTTTTTTATTTCATCTTTAAAAATCAATAATACTTTAATTTTTTCATAATATCTTTGTCTTTGTGGCATCACAAGAGGCGCTACAGGAATAAAACAGATTAACTGCTAAGCTCTTCCCAGAAGATGGTAAAAGACTGTTGTAGAGCGGAGGGAACTAGCAGGAGGAATAGGAAGGAGGAGGTGGAGTTGCCCAGTGCAGGACACCACGCTCTGAAACAGGGACAAACCCAGGAGGCGGTTTCAGAGGATCAGAGGAGACTGAAGGCACCAGCCAGGTTTCCTCCAAGTGCTCCGGTTTCCCCCGACCTCCAGCACATACTTAAGTTTCTTAAGTAAATTGGGACAGCTCAGAAAGAAATCAGATTATGTGAATATCAGATCATTTATATCAGATTATGCTGTTTACATGCCATGTCAATAATCTAAGAACTCCAGAAGTCAGATCATGATCAGATTTTTGGTCTCCATGTAAACATAGCCACTGTAAACCCAGCTTTACTCAAAACAAAACATTTGGGATCTTGGAGGATGAATGTCAAAACATACATTGTTATGCCATGTCCATAACCTAAGCAGATGTGCAGACAGAGATCAAACGCTTCCGGATACAGAATATAGATTTTTATCTCCACCATCTGAAGGTCTCTAATTTGAGTGTCAGAGACGATGCCTGTTGGGACAGCCTCCACTCGCCCACATGAATGTAAATCAGTTTGGGGAGGACAGTTTCACCGGGTCACTCAATATCTGCCATTCGGTTAAAACGCTTGATTAAGTTGTGGTATAAATTTCTTTTCTCTTAGCAGATAATGTCAATGCCAATTCACCTCAATGCTCATGATTGTCGAGTTCAACCTCTGATAGAGATCAAAGGTCATCTGTCTATGGTTGATGTGTCAATCAAGGCAAAACAGGGCGAGCATGCAGATTCTGTTCAAAAGAAAGAGTGAAAATACAGCCCAGAAAGTGTTTGAGTCAGGTTGAATCATCAATTTTGAGTTAATGCAAATAGTTTGAAACTCTGGCAGAGAACTCAATCACTTGCATCAACTATTGACGCACCTGAATGTAAGCCGCACCAACTATTAATTCTTTTAGATTTTTAGATTTTTATTAAAGCATATCATGTAATTACCACGGCATCTTTAATTGGCATGTTTAAGCTCTATTTTATTCACATTTCAGACTTTCCTTTTTTTTTCAACAAGAATTAACAATTTTCTGAATGGTCTGGGCTTAACTTCAAGTTCAGTTTTGCTTGAAACCAAACTCTAACCCTCCTCCAGTGTTTGTTCCGTAACCTGCATTATGAACAGATGTGCAAGAAGCCAGAGCCTGCGACCTGACGATGCATGACGAGTGACTAAATTTCAGCTAAGGTCAAAGGTTGAGGTCAGTTACCGTGTGTTGAGAGGTGCCTGGGACTATGGAGCTGCGATCACACAAACCTCTCATTGTGAGACTATAATCTGCACAAGAGACTTCAATGATCCAGTCCTCCCATAGACACTGCTCATAACCAGCGCGCCACTTGAGGTCTGGACTTTTGGCTGTGGACTTGCTTGGGGCAAAAATTGCAACATTAAAACATGATATTAATAGATAAATAACTTATCTGAAGTGTGTTTTTAGTGTATAATAACTAAACTAACAATCTGTCTAATAATCTAAACATATTTAAGGTTTGTGCAATAATAACAGTAAAAGATAATCATTGCTTTGTTGCGCATGAATAATTAACAAATGATGAGGAAAGATTTGTACATAAAGATTATTTATTTATCAGTGTTTTAGAAATGCTAGTGAGTAAAAGAGGAAAATAAATGAAAAGAAAAGAAAATGTCAAAAAAAGAAAAGATACTGATAAAGGAAATGAGCCATATATTAGGGGGACAGTTAATGAGTTGAAGCCACTAATCATGTGGATGAATGGTGCCTATTAGCTGAGTGAATGATCCGCAGTGCTCTCAGACTGAGGGTGATCTCACTCAGAGCAGTCTGGTGAGCTCAGCATTGCCCCACTGACTGGGGTTCAGGGAGCTGCAGGTTCTTTGTCTTATTGTGCTGGTCTGCTCACATGTACGATGCCGCATAATTTCAGCTGTTTTCATACAGAATATTAGGCATAAAATTTGTAAATTGCCAGGAGTATTTTCTTGGCTCTTGTAATCTCTTATTGCCATCCTATTACCATGTTATTACTGTGCTGTAAAGTGTGTGATTATGTCAATAAATCAATTTGCACAATATGAGTTAATTCATGAGCGCACACTATATGTGTTTGCATTCTTGTATTAAAATGTTTGATGCATTCCTATAGTCAGCAGCATGTGCTGAGCATGCGTGCGGCCACATTGTAGCCAGTTAAAGATTTTCTGGTCAGAGTTGGGGTTACTGCGAGGCCAGGCAACAAAGCTGGAAAATGTAAGCCCTCAGTTATGCATTTTAGGAGCAGAGTCAACAAGCGCTGTAGACTTCAGCTAATTATAGGTCAATAAACCAAAAGTGCTCATTTACAGTGACCCTGGCAGCAGTCATTCAATCATTGTAGAAAGGTGTCTTTTACAGTTCAAGTTATGACGCAGCTGAATCTAGAGATGGATGTATCTCATTTTTGATATGTTCTTGATAAGGCAGGTTTACATTTTTTCAGCGGCCTTAACCATCACACCAGCTGCACCGACAGGTCGAAACATTAACAATGGCTATGTCGCAATGATGTGTAAAACAGCTAAATTTTTAGATAAAACCTTCACGGGCTTAAGGCTCACAAAACAGATGCAATTAATGAACACTACAGCTCAACCCGATAACGGCAAATAGGTCTAAACCAAAAGTGGATGTGCGTCAGCGTACGCCATGATAAGAAGCGTCTGAATCGTCTGTCAGTGAGGAATGAGGGAAAGGAGAATATGCTGATCATTACTCCTTCAGCATAAGGACCTCTGTACGAGCACTGCTGACCATCGACAGCCACACATTTAATTCAATAAAATGATCTGCACTCAGAGCCGGTGCTGGCCCTTCTGGGGCCCTAAGCAAAAAAAGTAGTAGTAGTTTGCCTATAGCAAAAACCGGCTCTGTCTGCACTAAACTTGAAAAAAGTGACAAAGTAAAAGCTAGTGTAGCAGATGGATAAGAATGAATAAAGGAAAACAATATATAGAGGTCAGAGGGAACTGTCTCCATTTATTAGAAAGAACAGACTGGCCCAAAAGTAACTCTGAAATATCACAGGGTCAGGGCTTGTGTAACGGCATGGTTAGAAGAACTTTTATTTATACAGCGCCTTTCACAGACATAGACACAAAGCACTTTACATGAGACATTGTACAGTCACTCCACACTCGGTGGTGTTCGGTTTCACCTGGGGGAGACTGACAGAAACGATGTCGCGACCGCACACGTCTGCGCCAACTGTCCCTCTGACCATCAGTCATCTTGGCCTATTGTACATGTTTTTAGTGGTAGGGAAACCGGAGTACCATACACATACACAGACACGGGGAGAACATGCAAACTCCACACAGAGGCCCCGTCCTGGTGGAAATCAAACCCGGACCTTCTAGCTGTGAAGCACGAGCACTAACTGCTGCGCCACCGTGCCGCCCAAAGTATATTACACTCGAGTCGCCACCGCACAGTGCACATCTGACTGTTTAAAGATTATTACGAGGAAATGGCCTAAATAAAGGCAGTAGTTTTGCTTTCATTTCGAATCGAAACTTAAGCTAATTGGCCAATTTGCATACACTGTGCTGCAACACTTAGAGGAGGAACAAATCATGCTGTGCGTTAATGTGGCTGGTTCTCTTTGAGGATGAATCAAAGGACAGGATTTGGTGGAATATGTGACCAGAGCATATTTGTGTCTGTGACTGAGGACTGTCGCTGCAGAGAAGTGATTTTCATCATCCCCTCTTTTCTGTGTGGCTTCACATTGTTTGAAACTTTCAGTCAGTGCAGCTGTAGCTACAGTCTGTGAAGTACTACTTATTGAACTCTGCAGCAGTTTGACTTAATTGAAGTCACTCAGGAGATTGTTTTTATGCAGGTTTATAATATCATTAAAGACAGTGGCTGCAAGTCGGAGGATCGATTGTACGGGTGATGTAGGTTTTATGAATCAGCTGTTGGTGAATGAAGCTCTAGTTCCTAACTTAACTGCATAGGGACGTTACGGTTGACCTTATCATGTGACAAAGGAATCGGAGCTGGGATCAGGACACAGGAGCTAGCATTTGAGGGATTCGGATTGAAAAAACAAAACACACATGGGTAAGCTTCTCATAATAAGGACAGAGACATGATTTCCATATTAAAGCAATGATGTTGTTGAAAGTTCATTTTGAATGGAGTGTTTGATTAGCTGTAACAAATTAAATAAATAAATGAAAGCAGGAAAGCAGAATGAATTTACTACACTTCTGAATTTAAAGTTATACAAATATTTTTTTATGACTATAAAGCAAAGCTGTGAACTGTAAACTCTACCCTTTATAAATAGTTAAAGTTCCCCACCTGTGCTGAGCAGCCTTATACCTTACACTCACCTCAGTGGACACATTAGACAGCACAGCAAATGAAATGTGCAACTGAGCTTGTGAACCTGTGCACAAACTCGCATGCAGAGGTGGGGGAATCTCACGCACGAGCCAAGCCCCACCACCACCAAGAGGCGCCCAGCATCACTGAAACAGAAAACAAGATGATCGTAAAAACAACTGCAGAATTAAAAAAACACAGGAAAATGACTTTGCAGTAATGGTGAAATGTAAGACAGCTCGTACGCAAGATTCAGGGTTCAAATCTGCTCTAAGGAAACTTTGGAAATTTAGTTTGATCTGGTTGAGTTTAACATTACCAAAGCAAAGCGATCTATATTGAGTTAATGATACACACATATGCAGTATTACCTGTTTGTCCACATGATGGGGCAGTAGAGTAAATGAATCTTGAAGTGTTGGTACATGTGCCATTACAGTTGGGTGGACGCTTTGGTGCCTCTCGGGGTCTCATCTCACATCACGAACACCCGAGCAACAACAGCAGTGCAGCCTGTATATATCTTTACCTTGATAGAAAGATTCATACTGATAGATTTATTCTGACAATAATTTTTATGAAGAAAAAAAATCAAATAAAATCTTTTAGATCTGGCATCTTCTTGTATATTATTACAGTGTCTTCGCTGAATAGAGGTTATTTACTTCATTTTCACTCTAAACAGGACCCTTAATGTTCTGGATGCCTTATTGGATTGAAACAGTAAAAGCTATACTCATCCCGGCCTGAACGAGGACATTGATTTTTCACTATTCCTTTAGAATGTGGTGGTGCCTTTCCACATGTGTGGGCTCTTTTTGTAATGAGAGGAGGTATATGTAATGTCATTTTCACAATGTATCTTTCCATTGTTCTGCTCAGATATGTCTGTATACCTGTTTGTGGGCGGTCACTTATGTGCATGTGACCACACACACAGGTCACCAGTCGAAACGAGTCGGTAAAGTCGGTTACACTAAAGGATTTTTATTTTTATTTAAGTCAGAGTGCCGCGGATCGCCTTCTTCTTCTCAAGCTTAAATATTTGCACCTGGTTACTTGAAGAGCACCTGCTTAAAAGGGTACGATCCGCTTATTTCTTTCTTAGTTCTGGATGTAGAATTGACTCATTTGGCATTTGCTGTGACATCAAATGCATGCCGAAAATGTATACGAAAATGTGCATAAAATGGGTCAGAAATAAAGGTTCTCTGTCCCACCGAGGACCAGCTCTAGACAAAACACAATACATTCCACCTCTGCATAACACAGGGGAGAGGACCGTCCCCTGAGAGCCGTCCACTCGGGATGACTTCACTGATATAGGAGAGTGTTCAAAAAGCATAGCTCAGTGTCCCATGTGAATACCGGTCCTCTTCACAACAATCACAGATAAGGCCTTTGTGGATACGGGAGTGTTCTCCTGTCTCCCATGTCCTGCCAACATTCCTTCAAGCGCTTATCGGAAACCTCTCGCTCTCGGCCAGTGTGCTTTCTGGGAATGACGAAAGTATTTTGGCGGACGGTGTTTTCTTCCTCGTACAAACATGTCAACACGTGACGTCAAAACACAACACCCTGAGAATCCTTTTACAGGGAAAAGGGAGGATGCGGTTCGTCCACAAAAGCAGGATCAATACGTTCATCCTTACAATAGTCTGAGTATGTTTAGTGCAGAGTTAGAATGATGAATCCAAGGTCTACTGCTAATGACCACTTTCACGCCGCTGTCTGCGTCTCATAAATAAAATATCCTCTGAAGCTATTTGCCTGTTTATTGTTATTTTTCACAAACTCCAAAGATATATTTCTAATAGAGTGACGGCTTTAATCTTGAGGGGAAGCAGTCAGTTCTCTCCGAGTGGCAGACGGGGGAAATCCACTTCATCTTGAGAGATTTCATTACTGGGCGTGATGTAGTCGTTTATTAAGCTACATCGTGGAGTTGTTGAATTGTGACACTGCACTAGGTCTCATTGGTCCCCCGGTTGGTGCGTTCGGAAAGATTTGAGGCATGAAAATATGTCTGACAGCTGTGCAGAAAGCATGTGCAGCTGCCGAGCTCCGGGGGAAGCGGCTGCATATTTTTTTTTTTTTTGTACAAGTAAAGACACATTCCACCACTCTGACAGGACGACGGTCTAATTCAAAACGCCCCAGAACCATCAGATACGAAGCAACCACTTTCCCCTTCCACTGTGACTTGCTGCATTCCACACTTTCACTTTTAAAGGTCACCTCAAAGAAGGATGAGTAAGTAAATCCTATTTGGAAATGCTGCCATCTAGTGACTGCAGCAATTAGGGATCAATGCTTTAACATACTGCATTGCATGAGTTTTAAAGGAATCATTATTCGTAACATATAATCTGACTATTCGGCTGCCTCCAGTTGACCTTCATATGGTATTCATTTATTTGGGTATCATTCTCTGTGAACCCTGATCAGATAGATGTAAGTGAGTGAAAGTTACATTAGAAAACATTCAAAGTCATATAAGTCTGCAATTTCCTTCAATGTGGTTCTAGTTTTGAACTTCTGCCATGGGAAGTAACTGTCAGCATTAGAGTGGGCGTGCCTAATAAAGTAAACATGCACATGTAGGTTTGAGTCGCGGCTTGGATAAATAGCTGAATGTCTCTCGTCGCCATCCTATTCACTAAAGCCTACGGGCCAGAAAAAGAAGACAAGAAAACAAACAACAAAGAACAAAAGATCTGTACCTCTGTCATTTTGACCATTAACCTGGCGTCAGATCTGGAGATGGGTTGCTGCACTCCGGCGGGCACTGCTCCTGACAGGTTGCCCTGAGGCACTGGGTGAAGGATGATGCAACTACAGAGGGGACAATAAAGGGGACAATAAAGTCTACAAGTACTATACAAATACATAATGACCTCGTGGCTAGAGTTGCACAGTAAAGTTATTTCAGTAATGCAGTTAATCTTAGTCCAAACACTTCTTAAGTATTTATTTTAAAGAGAAAGAATTATTGAAAGAACAAAATCTATAGTAGAGAAATGTTGGACATTATGTAAGGCTTATATCTACAGAATTCTCATTGAGAAGTCTGCAGTACCCTTTTAACCCACTGGGTGATGCTCTCAAAACACCACTGCATCCCTCTTGCTCATAGCACTGAAACACTGAATGAATAAAATATCATACAACCATTCTATTCCCCACGCTGTGCACTGAAAGTCAATAACCCAGGTAAAAGGCTCATTTTTCTTAAGTGCCACAGTCACACCAAGTGAGTCGAGGATAAGAATAAACTGCTAATACTGAGGCAAGCAAACTTTGAGCAATTAAAGCTGAGTGAGTGTGGGGAGGTGTCCCAAGTGTAAGACCAAGACTTTTTATTGAATGAAGTCAATTGTTTCATCTGTAAATTTTAAATTGGCACATGTGTAAATTAGGAGAACAGAAAAGCTTCACACTTTCATTGCAACATGTGAGTGACTTTTTTTTTTTTTTTTTACCACATTGCAATGTTCTCTAAATATAGAAATACGTTCAAATTGTATATCTATATGTCTCAAGACCAGACTGGAGGCCAATCAGGGCGAGCACCAACTCTGGAACGTGCTGCCTGATATCAGATGGTACGGAGCATATTCCCAGCACTGATGCTTTTTGTGCAGCAAATAAGAGTTACGGTTGTCAGCTTCCATTGCAGCAGTGTTATTCTAGGGGAATTTCTCCTGGGCACAATAGTGGAAACTAAGAAAAGACCTGCATCATGTGGATTCATGTCTGATATAAAACCACAATAACTTTTATTTTTATTAGGTCAATTATAATTTTAAAAAGATTTATATTTGTCAAATTCCAGAAGAATGGGAGATATTACTTTTTACAAAACCAAAAGTTATGCCCACTAACATTACTACACCTTTAAACAATGTGGGAAAGCCCAGATGACGAAGTCATGACCTTGGAAGCTCAAGTCTGGATCATCCTTGGGTGCAATTTCAAGACACCTGAAGGTGCCACTGTCACTGGTTCAAACAATGATGGAAATGACCAGTCATCATGCAGATCAGAAAGAAGGCAGGTTCTGTGTCCCAGAGATGAATGTGCTGTGTCTGAAATGTGAATATCAATATCAAAATGCAAAAGACCTGGTGAAGATGCTGAAACTGGTAAGAGTTTGTTTTCATCCAGAGTGAAACAAGTCCTGTGCCGACATGGGCTGAGACGGTGCTCTGCCAGGAAGAAGCCCTTATACCAAAAGAAACATGGAAAATCCAGATTGAAGTATTCAAATAAAAAAAGGGATGAAGACTTTTGGAGACACACCCTGTGGTCTGACGTAAACAATGGCCATAAAGACCATCGTCACGTTTTGGAGGGAAAAAGGGGGAATCTTGCGAGCCTGAGAACACCATCCCAACTGTGAAATACGGGGGTGGCAGCATCATGCTGTGGGGTTGCTTTGCTGTGGGAGGGACTGGTGCACTGCACAAAATAGATGACATCATCAAGAAAGAACACTATGTGGAAATATTGGAGCAACATCTCAAGACATCAGCTGGAAGTTAAAGCTTGGGCGCTGATGCTTCTTCCAAATGGACAATGACCCAAAGCATATACTGCCACTACTGGTTACAAAGTGGCTTTAGGATAACAAAGTCAATGTTTTGAAGTGGTCATCACAAAGTCCTGATGTTACACCAATTCTGTTTGGAGGAATGGACCAAAACTATAGTGTGAAGCTTTTGGAAGGAAATCCAAAATGTTTGAACCAGTAAATTACACCAAATATTAATATTAATAAAATTGAAAAATAGATTATTATTTTTTTAATTCTAATTGACCTAATAAAAATAAAAGTTAATTCTTGTTTCATGTCAGACAGGAGGAAAACAATGCAAATCTGTCTTTTAAATGAAGTGTATGTAAACATATGGTTCTCACTGTATATAACCGCTTGCAGTGGCAGAGTGAAAGGCAATAGAAGAAGCAAGTATTTAACTAAAAACTAAGTTAGTAAGCATTATATATCCAAAAATAATGTTTTACAATGATGGACTAGTGAACTCTTATCTTCCTTCACACCTTAAAAATGATATCTTCACTGTACATCCACGATCTACCGTGCACCTTAGGCTGAGAAAAACAAAAGCACGCGGTGGAGCGGATGAACTACCAAACGCTTCTTCCTCATCTACACATGTTGGGGATCAAAATTTATTTTATTTTTTTACCTATTGTGATGCCTTTCACGGCTTTCGTCGAGTTGAGCCCCAAACTTGACCTGCATTGTTGCGATTTCTCAGACATAAAAAATGTCTCCTATTGGCACAAACCCACTCAGATTGCAAAAATATCTGAAAAACCTGCCAACACCCGCAGACATACGGCGCGGCTGGAATTTTCAATACTTTTTACTAGTTAACAGAGCCCATGTGTTCCTGCAATGATGAAAAACTGGCCCTTTCTTAAGAGTCTTGGATTTGAGATTTTGTCATTCGCAATGGTGATTTTGGTAAAAAAAAAAAAAAGGTTTAAATGGCCCATTTAACAAAAAACGCGACCTGCAGCAAGGCTTACAAAGCCGTAAGTTATTATGGCATATGCTCCATTATAATTCACACATGCCTTGCCAGACTGGATTGAATATTTAATCACTTCACTGGGGAAGATTGAAGCCATTTACCGGGACTTGATCCTTGCTATAGTGTCCCCTACAGGAACAGGTGAATTTTATTAAGGCTGAAAATAATAACTTTTGCAGCTGATACTCTGTGATTTGTGACATTGGGAGTGCATAGGATTCTGAGCGGTAACAGCGAGTGTGATCGTTAGAGAGAGAGATGCGTGCCGGGGCGAGGGCCTTTATCACCGCTGAGAACACCATTGCAATTTTCACCCAGTGAACATGGACGAAAGCTCACAGATTTTGGCCTGAAATTCACTTTTTGCTATTTCCAAATTTTTAACTTGAAAATAGTGGCCAAAAATGAAGCTTGTCATAGAATCAAAAATCAGTACAGATACATCAAAATATATGATTACAGCAATGCAGTCCACCACATTATTTGTTATATGCCATTTTGGATGCAGCCTGCGAAGCAAAATCTATCTAGTAGAACTTTAAAAGTTATTCAAAATAATTTTTGAAATGTTACGTTTTTATGTGTCAAAGCCAAATTCAAATAGGGTGTGATAGCGCCCCCTATAGGAATTATGTGGAGAGCAAAAATGTTAGTTTTACAGAAATTAAAATAATTTGGCACAAAATTCCATTTGGTCGTTCTGATAAAACATTAATCACACCCATGCCATATTTTTGACTGTGTTGCTGTAGCGATGACCAAGCTTGGTCATCGCCCCAGGGGCCTCATTTATCAAGCTTGCTGCGCACAAAATGAGGCCAAAACTTTGCGTAGCCGCTCCTCTGCGCCAAAGGTGGTATTTATAGAAAACAAACTGAACATGGAACATTGCGCTCCTCCACGCAAACTAAATAGCTCCCGTATGAGGTGCGCACTTTTCAAAAACACTGCTGAGAGACGGGAGAGCAGCGACATGACTTGTTTGAGGAAGTCAGGTTTGGTCGCTTTTGAAATGGTTTGAATTTACTTTCTTCAGCAATTACAAAGATTAGAATGAAATAAGCAACTTATCACGATGTTTGTGAATATTGGTGCGCACATACGTGCACGCTCGTACCCGTGCACGCTTGTACCCACGCACGTATGCGCACTGGCGCTAAAGCCTTTTAAACGGGAAGCAGGAATAACCCCGCTGTCCTGTGCTTTGAGTCATCTCTACACTGTAAGTCTGACCAACTGGGTTTAGGTCCAAAGCTCGGGTCACCTGCCCTTCACACGAGGCCGTCTTTACGCAGTGCGCACCGGCACCGGCTCACACCGCCGAACCGCTGCTTCATACTACACAGAACATGACCTAATGTACAGTGTGTGCAATCTGGAGTTTGACTGAAATGCCCCACAGTTTATCGTGTTTTATAGGCAAATCCAAATCCTGCTATTGGCAAATCTAGCCGACACTTCAGGCTCTTCTTTACGTTCTAAACATGTGTTTTGAAGTTTTATTGATGGATGTAGACAGATGCCAATATGTGTGATCAGAGAAGCAGAGTTCACTCTTTATTAAATCTCCTCTCTGCCGGAGCTGCAGCAGCATCATCCCCTCCCTCTCTGCCCCTGCCTCTCTGCAACTCCCTCTCTGCACCTCCCTCTCTGCCCCTCCCTCTCAGCCCCTCCCTCTCTGCCCCTCCCTCTCTGCCCCTCCCTCTCTGCAACTCCCTCTCTGCCCCTCCCTCTCTGCCCCTCCCTCTCAGCCCCTCCCTCTCTGCCCCTCCCTCTCAGCCCCTCCCTCTCTGCCCCTCCCTCTCTGCCCCTCCCTCTCTGCCCCTCCCTCTCTGCAACTCCCTCTCTGCACCTCCCTCTCTGCACCTCCCTCTCTGCCCCTCCCTCTCTGCCCCTCCC
This sequence comes from Gobius niger, assembly GCF_951799975.1. Classification (NCBI taxonomy): domain Eukaryota; kingdom Metazoa; phylum Chordata; class Actinopteri; order Gobiiformes; family Gobiidae; genus Gobius; species Gobius niger. The sequence goes on along the minus strand of NC_136853.1, from coordinate 31,618,886 downwards.
TCTCTGCCCCTCCCTCTCTGCAACTCCCTCTCTGCCCCTCCCTCTCTGCCCCTCCCTCTCTGCCCCTCCCTCTCAGCCCCTCCCGCTCTGCCCCTCCCTCTCAGCCCCTCCCTCTCTGCCCCTCCCTCTCTGCCCCTCCCTCTCTGCCCCTCCCTCTCAGCCCCTCCCTCTCAGCCCCTCCCTCTCTGCCCCTCCCTCTCAGCCCCTCCCTCTCTGCCCCTCCCTCTCTGCCCCTCCCTCTCAGCCCCTCCCTCTCTGCCCCTCCCTCTCTGCCCCTCCCTCTCTGCCCCTCCCTCTCTGCCCCTCCCTCTCTGCCCCTCCCTCTCTGCCCCTCCCTCTCTGCACCTCCCTCTCTGCACCTCCCTCTCTGCCCCGCCCTCTCTGCCCCTCCCTCTCTGCCCCTCCCTCTCTGCCCCTCCCTCTCTGCACCTGCCTCTCTGCACCTCCCTCTCTGCACCTGCCTCTCTGCCCCTCCCTCTCTGCACCTCGCCTTCGGTAAAACCCACTCATTATCGCCGCATGTGTAGGGAAATCTCATTCATAAGTCACTTTGCATTGCCTTTTATGGTCAAATGGAGGCGGGCAGAGGGCGTGCCGTGAGGTCCGCAGCTTTCTGCTCCAGGTGGAATCAGCGAAGGAAAGATTGTGGTCAGGTGAGCGTACCGGCGCATGCGCAGGGTTTTATAGATCGGAAACAAACTTTGCGTACAGAATTTTGCGTTACTTTCCTACGCACTTTCAAAGTCAGAGTCTCACGCACAGTTTGATAAATGAGGCCCCAGAACGTTCCGTTTTATTCTAATGGGAAAATGTTAAAATCACATAACTCAGTGCCTTGTGCTTTCTCTATCCGCTGCTGCAGTGCTGCTCACTGACAGCGCATCATGTCAGTGCTACTGTGCATGCGCAGACTGTGGAAGTACTCACAGTATTTTGAACTTAGCCGTTGTATTATTGGGCAATACATTGGGCAATACAGGAGCTATACATGGAGCTAGCCCTCATCGTTCCTTTATTATTAACAATTCAATGTAATGTGTATGTTGTAAGAGCACCCTTTACAGACGTTCTTTATGTTGAAAATGAACGTATAGGTTTATAAATTCTACTTTCAGGTGCATTAGACTGTGAGGACAGGGGGTCCTGTAAATACTTCTAGAGTTCGGGCTCATTTACACTGATGTTGGACTGATGTTTATCCCAGCCTCGGACTCTCACTTGTGTTTGCGCGTGCGCAGCTTGCCTCTTGACCTAGCACGTATTTCGGAAGGGAGGAATTAAATATGTATGTTATTGTCTGACGCCCCATATCTTCTTATTATTGTTAACGTCTAGCCAGGAGCGATGGCTGTCATGGCGGGCTGTTCCTCCACACTCATCAATACGTCCTGTCTGCTGTCAGAGCCAGAGGCTGGGCATGCAGAGGAAGAAACTCAAAGATTTATACAAACTCCTGATTATTATGTTGATTCACCTTCTGTGATGTGGACACAGAAGGGATTTTTTCCCCATCACAATCCACAGGAATGCAAATTATCCTAAAAATGTAACACTATTGTGGGAGTAAAATGTAAGCAAATTTAAAAGTTGTTGAGATAAGAGCACAAACAACACAGCTCAAATACATACTTTAGATCTGCTTCAAAACAACTTATGAGAAAGCTCATTACAGAAAGTACCTCTTTCCAAAATCTGCTGAGGGAAATACAAGCAATTTATGAAGAACGTTACAGCTCGTCTAAATGAGCAATCAGCAGCATTGATGTACACACACTCTTAAGTACAAAGTTGTAGTTTTACCACAATGTTTTCATGAGTGGAAACACAGATTAAGGTAATCAAGTGACATCAAGCAAATAACCAGCAGTGAGGCATGTTGTGTTTCTGAGGCATATATGAAAACTCAACATTTTACATCTGGACAAAGAGAAGTGAGCTGTTTACTTATCTGTTTATTTAAGTGACAAATTGTCACAGTTGGCACCGGATTCAATAACAATGGGCGCACCTTTCATCCTCTATGACAGCCCATAATGTAATTAGTGACTATAGTATTACACACAGGCCTTTGGAAGGTGAGGTAAGAGTAATGATCTACTATTATTCCTCTGCTGTCAAAACACATTGAGTCTGTGGTGGCTACATAAATTGGGCTATGCAAACATTTTTATTCAAACATGGAGGCTGTGAACATTCCTTTCCGATATTGGATTTGACAGCTGGCTGAAAGTTTGCTTGTTTTTTGTACTCCATATCCCAAACAAGGTGAAGACCATTGAATTAATTAAGGCTTCAGAATGACTCCATAATTTAATGGGTTAATATTATGTCTTACATGGCATAATATTAATCTGAACATGAACCAAACTGAAGCTACACTTTGATGAAACCACCCATGAATAAATTATCATGTTTATGTATATTGTATATTCATTATTGATATAGTAGGATGATGTTAATGAGGACAGTGTTTGCATTCATGATAATCTGTGACACTTTAAGTGCTATTGTCAAACCCAATGCTTGTGCTGATGTATATCTATATGGGTAATTGTTCTATTCATGCAAGCAAAAGTATTGTATTCGATTTTCAGTTTAAGTGACTTCATTTCATGATGAGGTCCTTGTGGAGAGCTTTGAACAGCTGGATGAGCAGGTTGCCCCAGGCTTGTCGGGACACCTCCGTGTCCATGTGAGCCACAGTCTGACTGATTTTGACGAGTGTCAGAACAGTCCTCTCGTAATCCTCCCAGCGCAGGGGGACTCTCTGCTGGGACAACTGAGCCACCAGACGCCGCGCCTCTGGTAGTGTCTTTGGCAGGACGTCTTCACAGATCACCTGCAGTGTCTTCACCTGCCTCAGAGATGCCAACTCCTCATCTGGAATCAATAACTGGTGGTCCTGGTTCTCAAGTTGTGTCCCTGCCAAAAGGATCTGGAAGTACAAAGAGGGAATTATTAACGAAGTATTGTTGTTAAAGTTGAGAAAAAAGGCTCAGACAAAGGGGAGAAGTGCGAACAGTATGATAGATCTATTTGGGTGAATTGTACATACAGAGACACATGTTGGTGGAAAACAGGTTGAGGTGGCTTATGGTTTTCCTGCTGTGGTGGACAAGGGGCATAGGAGGTTTTTTTCCCCACCAGATAAGATAAGATGTGTTTACAGTAAATATTTATGTTGTCATTGGTTTCACAATGTTACTGTTTTTGCCCCGTATGAAACTGATTTACAACATAAATGCTTCACAATATAAAACTAATTTGAAGAGAAACACAATTCAACCTCAAACAGGAGATCCACATCCTTCTGAGAGCGCTGGAATGTGGGGTTGAGCAGGGAATACGTCTCCCTCTTTATCCTGAACGCCGATGGATACAGAGCTGAACAAACACAGGAAAAGGAAATTCACTTAAAAGGACGCTCATGTATTCAAACCAGGCTTCACATTATTCAGGGCTCATGTGGGTGGGCCATGGGTCGAGTCAACATAGATAGATTACTGCTCAAATAGTATTGAGCTCAAATTGAATGCGGCTCCTGCTGTATGAAGGGCAATTGCAGTTTGACCTTCGATGCGTTACAACAGTATGCACAGGTGAGATTTGTGCTTGCACAGGAGATGCTGACTTAAGCTGGTCAGACTGGAGGCTGATTGTGAACCAGAGCAGGACATGGCTTCCTATGATACACATGGATTGAAAGCCGTCGCTCTGGACAGCACTGAGCTGATGCTGTCAACTCATCTTAATGATACAATCTCACAGCATCCATATTTACTAGAGCAATCCCTCAGGCAATTCCACATGGACACACTGTGCTATAGTGTCTAAGAAGGAAGTGCATTAACTATTTTACACACGCTGCACAAGTTAATGCGATTTTATAGTCATTCCTATTTTGTTCATAATAAAACATATTCTGGAACAGAGATAGACGAGCATAATTCTTACAGAATAGAGAACTGAAGTTTGGTTTTCATGGACATCTTATGAAAATATTTGTGTAAAAGTTTTTTCAACTGGCCAACATTGTTGATATTGTTGAATATTAATATCTTCTGAAGAAAATAATATGATCTTAGTTTGTTTTTGCAGAGAGAGAGAAGATGTGGAACTTTCTGACATTTTTTTTTTTTCATGTGGATCAGCCCAGTGATTCCATTAGCTATAAATTAGATTTTATTTTTAAAAAGCTTTGACCAGGGATGGCTCAGGGACTTGGATTTTTTAACAAGTGGAAGAAGAAAGAAGAAATTGTATTTCTTATTTATTATGGTAAATGGGCTCAACTTTTCTAAAGCGCTTTACAGTAAGGAACCAGTTATAGTTTATTTTACATCACAACTAATTGCCTAAAGACATTACTGTGCATAATCATTGTAGGTTTACACATCTGATCACGATTTTTACCACAAGAACAAAAAAAGGGCGAGTTATGAATCACATCAATCACTGATATATTCGTGTGCGGTCTTGGGACTATCATAACTTGTTGGTGTTGTGTTTGTCCCAAGACCGCACACGAATATATCAGTGATTGATAGATGGAAGTGCTGCATGGTCCCGCCTCCAGCACATACGCACACATAAACACATCTACACACCTACCTACACACACACACACACACACATACACACACACACACACTTGACTCCGCGACTGAGTCCGGGCCTATCACAGAACACGCAAACCACACTGAAGCCTCCTCATTGGTTACTTTCACTTGCAAGGCGCACGCGCTCTCTGTAAACACTATGGGAATCTCGCAAACACTGCAGGATTATATACGAATATTCTTTGTTCTTTTGACGACTTCTCGCAATGGGACTTTTCACTGGCGACACAAGATGAAGTGGGGAAGCTGCCGTGTGTTTATGGAGTTTTAGGGAGGCTAAACAGACGTAAGGACGCAATGGTCCTCGATGCTATGGGTGAGTCCATGTTTACAGCAGGGTTCACACCTGTCCGGGTTCAGCGCTGTTGTTAACCTTAACAACTCCTTTATGGTAAATGCATTTGTTCAGTTATAGTCTGCTGTTTAAATGATGTAGCTGCTGTCTATAGGGTAAACTTTGCCCTGTTGTATCTGATGCTCTGGGTATAAGAGTCGTCTGTAATGCTAGTTTCATGGGTATTTCCTGATATGTGGCCAAATGCATCTTTTTAGTCTGACAAGTGGTGGTTTAGTAGATCTGCAAAAAACAAAACACAACACAAACACCTTGTGCAACAGTCCCACCTAGAGTTCACATCACCAGCTGCCACTGAGGTTGACAGTTACCGTAGTTACCAACATAGAATAGGCTGCATTTAAATGGCATCACAACTTTCTTAAGAACATACAGCAGGGGTCCACCCAGCCATCATTTTCTTCTGCTTTCTCACCACACCTCAGCCCTCAGGTTACTGACAAAACCACTGGCACACCTTTGTTTGTTCGCAAGATACTAACTTCATCTTGAGCAATGCTGTTGTTGCGTCGGGCAGAAGAATGTGCCGTTTGTGTTAATACCTGAACATCATCTATTCTTAGCTGGCCTCCATCACAATTATGTCATAACATTGTTTAGCGAGCGGCAAAATCTGTTTGAGTGGCACTGTTGAGTTAAGAAAAGGGGTATGCCACTCAGGACTGAATGTTGAGGGTCCTGTTTAGAATGAAAAGAACGCACATGCACATTGGCTCTTTCAACTATGGGACATTTCTGAAATAACAGGCATTGAAGAGTATATAGGATAAGTAACTGCTAAGTAGCTCTACACATCTGCCTCTTCATGTAAGCTCTGAACATTCAGATTTCCAGACTAATTTGGTGACTGCACTATAGGAGTGTAAGGTGACAAACACAGCTGATTAAAGCCGACTGGAGATTTGCAGCATAATGAGGATAAATAAAGTTCCCTAGCTCCCAAAAATCCATCTTCAAATACACACTATTATCCCACTGTTTTGTTCACGACTGTCGCCATCTCGCCTTTGGCCAGCAGCGTACGCCAGCAAGCAGATCACACACACAGATCTTAATGAGCTGTGCAGTGTAAACATCTGAATTTGGATAAAGTCCCTTGACCATACTGCTGCGTCCACGCCGCGCTGGCCAGCTTTCAAGTAATGACCAAGCCCCCTGTATTCCTCCCGAGCGCGCTACATTTAGCTTTATGACATTTGCAAAGCCAACGAAAGCCAGAACGCATGGGCCGCTCTCTCTATGTACCTGTTCCCCACTTGAGTGCTGGCCATTCTCAGCTCCAGCTTTTCCTTCCAACATCATTAGCGACGAAAAGCACCACAAATGGGCGAGTTTTGCTATCAGGAAACTTCAGAGGTGCAATTAGTTTGTTAGCAGTTTAAATCCACCCTGTTGTGCTGTATTGTGCAAACCATCCCCCACCTCGCCAGTGTGTTGTGTTTTGATTGTTGAAGAGGTAAATGGAAGAGAATAACATCGCAGATGGAGAAAGGTTGAAACAATTCCCTTTGCTGTCAGTGGTCCAGAAAAATTGTACTATAAAAATAAAGGTTTACTGCCGTGACAGGGGTCCATTGACGGATCTTTTTCAAGAGGGATCGAGCCTCAGGAGCAGAAAGCAGTGACCGAAAAGTTAATGATTAATACACCTAATTGTTAAGACTTTGTAAGACAGATGCAGGTATGTCAAAAGGGCTTTGCTACTTCCAAGAACTTCACTTTTTATTACTTCACTAGATTTCATTATGTTGTGAGGACCAATGCTATGTCAATAATAAACTCTGCAAAATGTTGGTGGCTTTGTGTAACCTGCCTCCATCGCTATCACTGCCCCTTCAACCTGCCAAAGTTTATTAAGACTTAAAACGGGTTCGCAAGTTCACTTCCCCAAAGAGTGAAAGTGAAAATTCTTTAGTATTTTTTCGCAGTTGTCACGGTGCATCTTCTGAGAGTGAAGCTAATTCCAGGTGAGGATGTGTCCCTGTCTATTACCGTCACAGACACACAAAGGAGCATCCTGAAACGGCATTGAAATGTACTCCTCATTAACTTCCAAATGTGCCATCAGCAGCTAAAAGGTGTCAATAAGCAACACACTATCGACGGTGTGTGGTATGAAATTGACTAGCACCGCACCAGAAGTAAACAGGCACACATTTATGGCAAAGTAAATTGAATTGGTTAAAGGACATTAACCCCTTAACTCCCACCTGAACCGAGCACATTTTCTCCAGTTTGGCTTTACCCCCAGTCCAAAAGCTTCTGGAAAAAAGCTGTGAAAAAGCAACAAAACTGAGACGAAAACAATGATGGAAATGTGACAAAAAAGTGAGAAAACATTGACAAAAAAGTGAGGAAAAATGGATGAAAAAGTGGCAAAAAATGTCACAAGAAATTGACAAAAAATGGACAAAAAAATGACAAAATGTGACAAAAAAATGACAAAAATTTGATTTAAAAAAATTGACGAAAAAATGACAAAAATGTGACAAAATGTGACCAAAAAAATTACAAAAATTTGACCAAAAAATTGACGAAAAAATGACAAAAAATTGACAAAAATGTGAGAAAAATTGACAAAAATGTGAGAAAAAATGACAAAAAAGTTACAAAAATGAGTTGAATACCCAACAAAAAATGATGTAAAAGAATCTGATAACGTGAGGAAAAAGATCCTCTCGGTTCAGGCGGGAGTTAAGAGGATAATGAAAAGCTTCTCGAGTGGACACGTGTTACAGACGATTAAGTGTAAAAAACAAACATGTCTAAAAGTTTCCACATCATTTACAACAAAAACATAAAGCCTTTCACACCAAAAGTATTGCACAGGCATGAGTTACACCAATGTGAGAAAGTTGTAGCTGCAATGTACTAGTATACCGCAATATGCCAGGCACTGCAGCCTGCATCGCTGAGCATCACGTGTTGTTTTGGCAGCTAAGCCTCATTTACATGTAAAATTTATTATAAGCAATTTAGGAGAAAATTATATCACAGCTTGCAACATTAAGGCTGCAGTAGAGGTGATGTGTTGCACGTTTATAGTGGGCTGCAACATAAATATTCCCGCTGCTTTATGGTCCACCTGTGTGCAGTCGTAAACACACAAGCCATGTGGTTAATGATAGTGTAACAAAGCGGTTACAACATAATACATCCTCATAGCTCACACATGGTAGGTGGACGAAGTGCAAGGGGAATTTTCAGCAAAAAAAAGCAAGGAAGTGGGCATTTAAAAATCTGGGCTTGTAGAAAGTGGAAACAGTGGGTGGAGAAAGCTTGGAGATTTGACATGTACAGACTTGGATCATTTGACTTTGGCAAAGGGAATTTTGGACCCCAGGTTTATTTGTGGCCTGCAGATGTGAGCAATAATAGCGTGAAGGTTTGCACATTTGTTCATGAATCCAAACTAGGGCATAGGTTGCAGTTGTGTCCTTTGGCAAGACACTTCATCCTTGCTTGTATGTTTGAATGCAATGAGTGATTTGTGGAGGAAACAATGGCACAGACAGGATACCAGGGACATTTTTGGTGGATATAGTGAAGAAGGATCTGAAGCTGTGAAATAAAATTATACTAGGGATTGAAAAAAATCTGGAAATGAACTGAACAAAAAGGATATAGAGTAAAACAACATAAAAAAGACAATAATATTCCATCGGTTTTATTTAACGCTTTTCTGCACACTCAAAGACGCTTTACATTGCATTATTCATTCACTCCATACTCAATGGTAAGCAAGCTGCCCAGGGGTAGACTGACGGAAGCGAGGCGACCAGTCTGTGCCATCGGCCCCTCCGACCACCACCAACCACTCACTCACTCAATACATCCGCCCAGGCTTCCTGGTGTTCCCAAACGGTATCCCATCCAAGTACCGACCAGGCCCTTCCCCGCTTAGCTTCCCAGGTCTGATGGGATCGGGCATAGCAAAGGCAGCAAAGCCATTTTCCAAATTATATTCTGATAATCTGTTCCACAGCTTCTTTTGAGAATTACAACTGGGTGCAAGTGCTTTATTTTTGTGTGTGTGCAAAACATTAAACCCCCGTCTCACTTTAGGCAACAAAACAAACTCAGGATGACATGAGCCAGATGGCCTTTTTCATTTCGAAACGTGTCCTTTGCTATTAGACACTCATTACTCCACACATCGCAGTAAAGCTGTTTTTTGTTTCGAGCACTTTTAGATGGGCAGGCCTTCATCCCTCCAATGTCTTTACACCAACCAGGGAACTTGTAATCTCCAGGTAACTCAGAGGAAACGGCAAACATCCATTAATTACAAAGGCTAATGGTGCTGCGGGCCACATGTCTTCAATTCTATAGAAGGGGAAAAACCCACATACACACAATATATGGATGTATGAATCACTCCAGCTTACAGCAATATCGACTGACCTTCGCTGTTCATTATTTATTTAGGCAACAGCGATTGTTAAAAAAGATAGATTGTAGACACGCCAATACTGTGTACGAGGTAGTCATTCACAACCAGACCACCCTCTTCTGTCCTATTTGCCTTTCAATTGGTAATGATGGTGTGGGGTTGTAGATTCAACAATAGTATGTGCCCAACGAATCAGCTGACTACCTGAATATCCCGAATGTCAAGGTTATTCCATCAATGGATGTCTTCTTCCCTCATGGCTCGGGCATATTCCAAGATGACAAAGCCAGGATTCATCAGGCTCACATTGTGAAAGAGTGGTTTAGGGAGCACGAGACATCATTTTCACACATGGTTTGGTCACCACAAAATCCAGATCTTAAGACCATTGAGATTGAGATTTGAGAGGTGCTGTGGAAGGTTTTGCACAGTGGTCACACTCTTCCATCAACAATACAAGAGTTTGGTGAAATGTTATTTCTTTTTGACATTGCAGAAGCTTATAGAAACAATGCCACAGCCTGTAATCAAAGCTAAAGACTGTTCGACAAAATATTACAGTGGCAAGAAAAATGTAAATAACCGTCTGGTGTCTGCCTAAATCAGTCACTAAATGTGATCTGAGCTTCATCAAAATCACCACAGGAATGATTAAACACTGTCTGCTCAAACTAATACCACCCACACATTTACATTTTATCATATTTTTATTGGCCATAGCATGTAAACATTCACAGGAGAGGGTGGAATAAGTAAGTACACCCCTGAATCTTGGTCCAAGATTCATCCTGATCGTTATGAGCGTCTAATCTGCAACTACAGAAAAGCATTTATTGCTGCAAAAGAAGGATCAGCAGCTATTTAATACTAGGGTTCACTTACATATTCATGTAAGTTGTTGAATGTCTCATTTTTTTCTGCAAAATATCATTAAACTTGTGAATTAATTTTTCTATTTATGATAGCATGTTGTCCAGGCCCTGAGGCAACAAAACAGCCCGAACCATGAATCTCCCTGCACCATACTTCACAGTGGGGTTAGGGTTTAGTGCTGTTTCATTTTTCCCTCCACACATGATGTTGTGTGTTCCTCCCACAATATTCAATTTTGGTTTGCGAAAGAGCACTTGGATGCACTTGGTGGACTCATTAACCCAAAGTTGAATAGTTTGGGAGGAACACACAACGTCATGTATGGAGGAAAAATGGAACAGCACAGCAACATCAAAACCCTCTCCTCACTTTGAAGTATGGTGCAGGGAGAATCATGATGTGGGGCTGTTTTGTTGCCCCAGGGCCTGGACAACGTGCCATCATCAATAGAAAAAATAATTTGTAACAGTGTGGAATAAGTAAGTGAACCCCTCTATTAAATAGCTTATGGATTGGCTTCTTCTGCAGCAATAACCGCTTTCCTGTTGTTGCAGATTAGACGTGCACAACAATCAGGATGAATCTTGGACCTTACAAAACTGCTGCAGTTCAGCCAGATTCCCAGATTCACTTACTTTTTCCACTCAGTCCTGTGAATTTTTACATGTTATGGCCAATAAAAATAAGATAAAATGTAAATGTTTGGGTGGTATTAGTTTAAGCAGACACTGTTTAATCATTTCTGTGATTTTGATGAAGATCAGACCACATTTAGTGAGCAATTTAGGCAGAAATGTTTTATTTTGGAGACGTTTTGGGAGAGTCTGTGGCTAAATAACAAAATGCACACAGTACACGGCAACTCTTGCAACAGCGCCTTGTCTCAGAACCATAAATGGAGTCAATATTTATTGACTAGGTTCGGGAGCAGGACTACGCCTCAACCTATCACACTTTGCACACCAACCACTCTTGCTTTCACCTAACCACGCCTCTAATTACTCACGAGCCAATATATGCCAAGCAAAGCCTCGTCATCTCAGTTTGTTTGAAACTGTCGACTGTCAGACGCGGTCCGAGGGCGCAACACACCAGGAAACAATATACGCGTAAAATGCGAAAGCATTCCACTCACCATCCGTGTAGGCAATTCCTACTGCATCCTCCGTGCAACAATGGAGCCTTGAGCCGCGCCGCTCCAGGCCCGTTCTCCTTCCGGCTCCACGAGCCCTCTCTTCTCGCCAACACGCACCGGCAGCCCGCTCTTCCAGCTACGCAACGTCCGCACCGCTACGGTCTTCGTCCAGGCCGCCCTGCACCCTCGTCACGCCGTCTACAGGAGCTGCTCTTCCCACTACCCGGCCTCGCGCGCAGCGCGTGTACATCGTGTTCGAGAGTTTTCCCCTTCGTGGATTCACCGGTCTCCTTCCTGCTCGTGGTCAGGCCACCGCACGCCAGCAAGGCTTCATCAGGAATTCACCCGCTACCGTCTAGGTCGGTTATTCCAGCGCTTCTTCGTCCCCCGCCCCCCCGCTAAACCCCCCAACCCCCCCACCACCACCTGCAAATGCGCATATTTACAACCAATTTTCCTGCTCAAGCATTCAGCCTCTGTTTACACTGATATGCTATGGATGTTCATGGCATTTCGGTGCTAAATCAATTATGCTATGCTAACTCTGGTATCTCTGCTCCTGCTAGCTCATGTTGTAACACCTGTAAGGTCATGATACCTCAGCTCTTGCTAGCTTATGTTATCAGCTCGTGTTAGCTAATGGTTACCTCAGCTCATGTTAGCTCATGCTATGTCTGCACCCGTTAGCTCATGCTATGTCTGCACCCGTTAGCTCATGCTATGTCAGCACCCGTTAGCTCATGCTATGTCAGCACCCGTTAGCTCATGCTATGTCAGCACCCGTTAGCTCATGCTATGTCAGCACCCGTTCGCTCATGCTATCTCAGCACCCGTTCGCTCATGCTATCTCAGCACCCGTTCGCTCATGCTATCTCAGCACCCGTTCGCTCATGCTATCTCAGCGCCCGTTCGCTCATGCTATGTCAGCACCTGTGAGCTCATGCTATGTCAGCACCCGTTCGCTCATGCTATGTCAGCGCCCGTTCGCTCATGCTATCTCAGCACCTGTGAGCTCATGCTATCTCAGCACCCGTTCGCTCATGCTATGTCAGCACCCGTTCGCTCATGCTATGTCAGCACCCGTTCGCTCATGCTATGTCAGCACCCGTTCGCTCATGCTATGTCAGCACCCGTTCGCTCATGCTATGTCAGCACCCGTTCGCTCATGCTATGTCAGCACCCGTTCGCTCATGCTATGTCAGCACCCGTTCGCTCATGCTATGTCAGCACCCGTTCGCTCATGCTATGTCAGCACCCGTTCGCTCATGCTATGTCAGCACCCGTTCGCTCATGCTATCTCAGCACCCGTTAGCTCATGCTATCTCAGCACCCGTTAGCTCATGCTATCTCAGCACCTGTTAGCTCACGCTATCTCAGCACCCGTTAGCTCACGCTATCTCAGCACCCGTTAGCTCACGCTATCTCAGCACCCGTTAGCTCGTGCTATCTCAGCACCCGTTAGCTCGTGCTATCTCAGCACCCGTTAGCTCGTGCTATCTCAGCACCCGTTAGCTCGTGCTATGTCAGCACCCGTTAGCTCGTGCTATGTCAGCACCCGGAAGCTCGTGCTATCTCAGCACCCGTTAGCTCATGCTATCTCAGCACCCGTTCGCTCATGCTATCTCAGCACCCGTTCGCTCATGCTATCTCAGCACCCGTTCGCTCACGCTATCTCAGCACCCGTTCGCTCATGCTATGTCAGCACCCGTTAGCTCATGCTATCACAGCTTCTGTTAGCTCATGCTATCTCAGCTTCTGTTAGCTCATGCTATCTCAGCTCCCGCTTACTCAGCTCTGCTATCTCCGGCTGTACCGGCTGTGCTAACTCATGTTATCTTTGCTTATGCTAACTCAGCCCCGCTGTCTCACATTAGCAGTTATCTGCTAACTTGGTCATTCCTGCCATCACATGCAGAGATTACGACTCCGGACGGGAGTCGTCACACCGCGCACGTCTCCATGTGCTTCTTCACACCCTCGCTCCTCCGGAGCAGCAGCGCGCTCTGGAGTCGACGCGCTCGCGTCTCTCCTCGCGTTGTCCCGCCTCTTCCTTCCCAACCCTCTCCCCACAGCCCCTCTCTCCGCTGGAGCAGCAGCGCGCTCAGGAGTCGACGCGCTCGCGTCTCTCCTCGCGTTGCCCCGCCTCTTCCTTCCCAACCCTCTCCCCACAGCCCCTCTCTCCACCTGAGCAGCAGCGCGCTCAGGAGTCGACGCGCTCGCGTCTCTCCTCGTGTTGCCCCGCCTCTTCCTTCCCAACCCTCTCCCCACAGCCCCTCTCTCCACCTGAGCAGCAGCGCGCTCAGGAGTCGACGCGCTCGCGTCTCTCCTCGTGTTGCCCCGCCTCTTCCTTCCCAACCCTCTCCCCACAGCCCCCTCTCTCCACCAGAGCAGCAGTGCGCTCAGGAGTCTACGCGCTCGCGTCTCTCCTCGCGTTGCCCCACCTCCTCCCTTCCCCGACCCTCACCCCACAGCCCCTCTCTCCGCTGGAGCAGCAGCGCGCTCAGGAGTCGACGCACTCGCGTCTCTCCTCGCGTCTCTCCTCGCGTCTCTCCTCGCCCCGCCTCCTCCTTCCCAACCCTCTTCTGCCGGCGCAGCAGCGCGCTCAGGAGTCAACGCGCTCACGTCTCTCCTCGCGTTGCCTCGCCTCCTCCTTCCAAACCCTCTCATCACAGCCCCCCTCTCTGCCGCAGCACATCCAGTAAGTGTCTCTCCAGGATGTGACATCGTAGACTAGACGGCCGCGGGCACTGCTTTCAAAAGCATCGGAGTGGAGCGCTCCCCCAAGACCTAAGCAGCACGTGTTCGGCCGTCACTCACCCATCCATCCAGTTAGTCCCCGCCCTCCCCAGTCGGCCCCCGTCCATCCAGGTAGTCCCCGCCCTTCCCAGTCAGGCCCCCTCCTCCCTGTCCATCCAGGTAGCCCCCGCCCTCCCAAGTCAGGCCCCGCTGCCTCCCCCCCGTCCATCCAGTTAGTCCTCGCCCTCCCCAGTCAGGCCCCCCCCCCCACCACTTCCTCCACCCCCTCGCTCCCTCAACCCTCTAGGTAGCTAGCACATCCTAGCTTCCATCTTCCCCTTCGCTTCCTACGTCAGTGTGCATAGGATTCGTCGCGCAGCTCGCTTCTTTCCTAGCACTTTCTGGTCTTCCTCTTCCCCCTCCCCACAGCCTCCCCCAGGCCGGAACCACACCTCGGCATGGAGTCAACGCGCAGCCTTTCTGGCCAACCTCAGTGCCACTCTCCGCTGCCTGGAGCCAGTGTCTACGGACCGCTGCTTCACCTCCCGATGCCAGTACCTGCGGCCTGCTGATCCACCGCCTGGCGCCAGTGCCCGTGGTCCACCGATCCGCCGTCTGGTGCCAGTGCCCGTGGTCCACCGATCCGCCGTCTGGTGCCAGTGCCCGTGGTCCACCGATCCGCTGTCTGGTGCCAGTGCCCGTGGTCCACCGATCCGCTGTCTGGTGCCAGTGCCCGTGGTCCACCGATCCGCCGTCTGGTGCCAGTGCCCGTGGTCCACCGATCCGCCGTCAGGCGCCAGTGCCCATGGTCCACCGATCCGCTGTCTGGTGCCAGTGCCCGTGGTCCACTGATCTGCCGTCAGGCGCCAGTGCCCGTGGTCCACCGATCCGCCGTCTGATGCCGGCTTCCGGACCATCTGGCCTTCCGAGATGATCGACCTCAAATGTATCTGCTCGTCTTCTGCTGCGTACGAGATTTTCCCCATTGTCATACCCGCTCTTCTTTGGGGGTTGAATGGTTAGGCAGATGCATCCTATTCATTCCGACAACTCTGCAGCCGCTGACAAAGGACATTCTCGCTGCCCCGTCATTTTGCAATTCCTGCTAGGCTCGCCTCCGTCTCCGTCATTGATATGTTTAAGCGCAGATGTTTGGCGCTAAACTCCGACATTCACCCTACGCCAGTTCCTCCATTGTAAGCCATGGTTACCCTTAGATCCTTCCCTCTCTCATCTGACTGTTGTCTACAAGGGCCATTCCCTAGCTCTGGCTTTAGTCTCGCCGTCTTCGTACCTCATTGGATGGAACAGCTTCGAGTCACGTCTTTATATTCATCGCATTCCTCCCGGCGCTGATCGCCCCGCAATGTCTCACTCTCACAACCCTATGCTGCTCAAGGATGACTGAGATTGAACCTCGCACTCTACCAACGTGTTCTCCACTCATCTTCTTGCCTGCTGCATAAGCATTCTGTTCCAGGTACATCACCCCCGCAGTCTACCATTCTTCGGAACGCATGTTCCTTTGGGCTTTCGGGTTCTGCGATATTCCGGCTAGGCGCAGTAATTCAGCGTCTATGACTTGTCCTATCGTCCGAGGTTATCAGACCCTACCATTCATGCTTCTGACTCGCTAATTCCACTTGAGTGCTGGAGCTCAGGAGTTAAACTGATCTGCCCGGGCCTTCTTTCCCTATCCGTCTAACCATTCCGCCTTGATTCTTCCATCAGCCCTACAAACATCCGCTTAAGTGCATCTTGCTACTTTTGCATCAATCTCATCTTTGCACGATCCTCCGTTCCCTACCAAAGCCTGGGAGGATGGCATCAAGAATCCGTAAGCATTTCCGCAAGATTCTACGCCCATCTGGTATATCCTACCCACTGACCTGTCAACTCGTTTGGTATCGGGGTGGCTTCCGCTGCACCCAGAGCAGGCTTTCTTACCATATCATTTAGACCCTTAGTCGTCGGTCCACCAGGGCATATCTCTCTCATCCACCATCACGCTGCGATCTACGTCAAGCACATTCATTCTGTGTTCTTAATTCCTTCATTTTGGGGGTCCCGAATAGCTGGGTTCATCCGAGACGGAGCCCCCACCCACAGTCTCGCCCAGTTTCACTCTACACTATAACCTTGTGAATAAAATCTTAATTGCACTTGGTTGTGGCGTGGTCCTTGCTAGTGAAATGGAGTCAATATTTATTGACTAGGTTCGGGAGCAGGACTACGCCTCAACCTATCACACTTTGCACACCAACCACTCTTGCTTTCACCTAACCACGCCTCTAATTACTCACGAGCCAATATATGCCAAGCAAAGCCTCGTCATCTCAGTTTGTTTGAAACTGTCGACCCCACCCTCCCTCCCTTCATGTCTGATCCATTTCAGCAATGATTCTCCTGCTTAGAAGGGGGGGTCCCGAATAGCTGGGTTCATCCGAGACGGAGCCCCCACCCACAGTCTCGCCCAGTTTCACTCTACACTATAACCTTGTGAATAAAATCTTAATTGCACTTGGTTGTGGCGTGGTCCTTGCTAGTGAATGGGATCGAAGGGGATCTTCCAGAGACTTGTCATTTCTGAGGGAGTGACCCTTTGTGACTGAATTAACATTAAGTTACACTGTTTAAAAATAGCTTTTTGATCTTCTGAGGTAATGTTAAGTCTTTAAATATTTCATTTCCCCTTGTCAAGACACCCTTCTTAAAATAGGAACTGTCCTTTACCTGTCTGGACTAACATCACCAACATTGTCAAATCACTGGCAAGCACTATGACAGTTAACCTTAAGAAGGCAGCCATTTTCCCATCATATATACTAAAGAAGCTACTATTGAGATGGTCAACGCAAAATAAGCCAAACGGCAAAAAAACAAATGTCCATGATCTATTGTTAGCAAAGATAAAACTGCCAGTCCAGGCTCCTCTCTTGGTGCTCCATTTAAAAACGCATTTTGGAAACTGTCATTTGGAGCTACTTTGGCTCAACACAGTGCTGCTCTGTCAGTCGTGTCTGACAGGAAGTGTGGGGGCTCATGATTTAGGTTTCAGGATGTGCAATATCTCACCCAGGTTTGTTACAGACGATTAGTGCTCAAAAATAACACCAAAAGGGGATGGAACTGGCATGGATTATATGAGCAAAAGTAATGGCAAAAATAGACAAGCGGTGTTGGGCATGTGTCGGCTGCTCGCTTAATATCCATCTTGAACATTTTTAAAGACATAAGGAGAGAGGGTTTTATAGCTTATTGAAGTCTTAGCGAGATCTGAGATAGACAATTGAACTGTCTCGAATAGGTGAGCCATAAAGACAATCTTGGGATTCTTTGTAAACACCAGTTCTCAAGTAGGATAACCTTGAATTGCTACACAGGCAATACATCTATTTCCTTGGTAACAGAAGAAATCAAAAGCTGAGTGCACCTCGTTTTCATGATGTTACAAACGCACTTGAAAGCGGTTCCATTTAAAAAATACAAATGCTTTCGGTACCCACCTCTGAATCCTCTAAAATGGTTCAATAATCTGGTTCAACTCAAAATTTGAAGCTGTTCTGAGAAAGGAATTTCCCGACTGAATGGATCCGGTAACAGCAAATCAGAAGTCTTTCACAGGAAAATTAGATGCTATTATCCTCATTTTTCCCTCTGCCGAACGGATTTTCTCTCTAATAAGCATGCTTGTAACCCACCCAGCTTTGTAATCAGGTAATTGTATTTGTAAAAAAATGGGCTTCTGAATAAGTCAAACTAACAAAAACCTGATACACTTGAGAGATCCCACATACCTCTGCTGAAGCGGTGGGTCACTGTTGGACAGGCAAGCAAGTGAACAAGAAGCCAAAGATAACAGTTCATTGTGATTGTCTTCTTAGTTCTTGTCCAGTTATCTGAAAAAGGTATTGGTTAGTGGCTTGAACAGTGATAAAAAATAAGTCAAAAATAGTCAATAATAGTTGTCAGCCCAGTGTCATTCCTTTGCACTCATTCTGTCACTGTCTTTACACACCCTTTACCCCTTTGCCTGTGAGTCTGAATCTCCTCCCGGGCCACACTGTCCGACCTCTCATCTGGAATTCATCAGGATTTTTGGCCAGCACTGTCGGGCTCTTGGCTGGACATTCCCCGAGCTACTGGCTGACAACTTCACTTGTGTGACGTGCGCTTCAATTTCTAATCGAGTCGTAACTAAATGAGTAGAAGGCAGCAACAGTCTCCGTGCCTGCGGGAAAAATGGGGTCCTGTGTCCAAGAGTGTCAAAATCAGGCTGATGCTAAATATGCCCAGACAGGAATTTATGGAATAACAAATTATGAAAAGACAAAACACTAAGCAATAGCATTTGAGTTACATTATTTTTTTATTTAACATATGGATACAGTAAATTAAGCCACATTTGGTTCCCCTGTGGGTATTTTAGGCCCAGCCATGCTGGAATCATGCCTTTGCCATAAGTGGCTCATACATGTTTTGCCATAAATGGGCCATAGCTGATATTTTTTTAAGTTTGGTTGACTACTGGTTTATCTGGAGTGGTGAATATGTGTATAAGTGGAGATATGGAGATATATCTTTGCCACTTGTGGTCCATAATGTGTATTTGCTGTTTTTGGGCCATTTTTGATCATTTGTATGTGGGCTACATTTGGTTCACCACTGGTTATTCTGGGCACAAATATACTGAATGGGCCATGTCTTTGCCATAAGTGGCCCATGTATGTTTTGTCATAAAGGGGCCAAAGCTGATCACTTATAAGTGGGCCACATTTGGTGAAATTCTGGTTTATCTGGAGATTTCAATATCGGAAGTGACATATCTTTGCCACTAGTGGCCCATATCATGTTTTGCCATGTTTGGGCCATATTTGATATTTCGTATGTGGGCCACATTTGGTTCACTTCTGGCTATTCTAGACCCAACCATGCTGGAAGTGTCACGCCACATGTGCCACATCTTTGTCTGATGTGGGCCACATCGGCTTGCTGTCTGGGCATGGATACAGTAAATAAGTATACGTCAATCAGCCAACTGGAGCAGGAATAAATAACAGTAAGTTATAGCACAAGTTGTCAAGTGTAATGATTAATGATCATTTTTTTTACTGCTCAGGGTGAAAGAGGTGAAGAGCAGGGGAGAGACACTTGGAGACCACTCAGCTGCATGGAATAATTTTTGTTTGATCAAGGCCAGTCATCGATACTAGGAGCTAGAATATCGATACTTCGGCCGCCTGTGCTCAAAGCCAACCCCGTCTAGCAAAATCATGTATGTTTCTCTCCAAATAGAGACAATAATGGCCATTAAAGGCTACACATGTTTAAAACTTCTCAATAATGGTCGTTTTATCATTCATTACATTGAAAGGTGACAATGGAGTAAGAAAACAATCTGCTAGACCTGCATGTAATAAAAAGGTACTTCAATCAGTTATTTATACGTAACATTGAAATGTCATTTAAGCAGAAGTTATTTCTTGTTGGATAGTTGGAGATTTTAAGCTCATTTTGTCTTTTTGACTGTAGTTTTTTGTGTGTGTGTGTCCGTGGCTGCTTTGTCATCCATTTACCCTCAACGCTGACAAAAACAGCACAACACAAACAAATATTGCTGACACCGGCTGCAGGCCACACACATTGTCAGCATTTTGCGAGAAAGGTGACTGTGGAACAATAAGACATGCCACATACGGTTCTTTGCCACTGCTTATACATATTCTATTGAGAGTTTAAAATGTGCTTATGTTCATGGGAAAAAACAATGACAGCCTGACTGCTTTGTGGCACAGTGCGGTGGTAAGTGACGTTGTCATGAACCCCTGGAACAACCCTGAACAGCGTGAACGTACGAGAATATAGTACAGTGCCTGCATCGTCAACTGAACCAGGTCCCGAAATCCCAGGCTTTTGTTTACAAATGATGCCAAATGCTCGAGCTCAAAAATGCATGATCGGTGAGTCTGTTATTTAAGGATAAACTGCCACTTGAAATTCTAATGAGATGACCATTTTTAAGTTTTCAAACATTAACCATTTTATGCCTTTAGTTTTGTACAACACTGGTTGCAATATTGGGGCTAGTGCTTTGTTTTACATGGAACAACAAATGCATGAAAAATGAGCTGATAGACACTATTATACTTGCTAACCATCCCTGGGTGTGATACCGCCACCCACTGCTCCTTACGGGTCGTCCCAGTGACGTCGAAAGATGGGTTGAATGCAGTGGACAAAATGTTGTTGTACAGTTGTTGTATAATGGCAAATAAAGTACCATAAACTTTTACATTTTTAGTATGCGGCACACGCAAAGCTTGCCTAGGCTTATCAACCCTCCTCTGGAATAAACAACAGAGTCTGATGTTAGCACTTATCTGCTGCTTTTAAATGTTAAGCGTCTACTTTTAATAACACTATATATTCTCTTTTCTTCCCATCAAGAAGTTCAGTCACAACATTCACTCATGGACAGAAACAAGTGCTGCTGTTGAAGATAAAGTTTGCCATGGACAAACTTGAAACTTTTCAAGCAGCATAATACTCTGCGTCCATTTTAATTACCCGAACATATAGTTGCTTTGACCTTACAATATGAAACAAGTCTGGAGAGTGGAGCCAATAGAGCCAATAAAGCGAGGCAACCAGTCTGTGCCATCGACCCCTCCATCCACCACCATCACTCACTCATACACTACATTAATTCTGGCCTATTGTACATGTTTTTAGTGGTAGGGGAAACTGGAGTACCCAGAGAAAACCTACACAGACATGAGGAGAACAGGCAAACACAGCAGGCCTCGTCCAGGTGGGAATAAAACCCGGGACCTTCAAGCTGTGAAGCTACTGTTCCGCCCAATGACTGCATGAGGACACACTGGATGTGGACGTCTTCTGACTGAAAGCTTCCGATCGGACTCCACTCTATCTCCTCCACATTCACAACCTGTTGTTGATTTTCTACATTTCATTATGGATTTAGTAACATGAAAACAAACAAGTGGGTGAACCACATAAAACAAGCTCATTAAAAATAATCTTTTTAATCAAGTGACACATTTGATTCATAGATGCAGTAGATTCATTCACGCTTCATTTTTACTGTGACCATATGTTGGATGGAGCATTAAAGCTCAGAGCAGATGTTTATTTAAAGTTTAATAGCTTCTTGCGTATGAAAACACAGTACGATGTGCGCCATTACTATGAGCGACACAGCTCAGACAGATGTTTCTGAACAAATCATTTTACTTCTTCATTAGACGCCTGTCTGCCCTTGGGTCTTAAACACTATACACTTTCAAAAGTACCAAAAGGACAGTCCTGACCTTCAGTCTCTGATGTGATGGACACTGTAGTTTATGTGGCCATGAGGGGGCAGTGGAATGACACTCATATTCACACGCGCACACACACATTGGCTTACCAAAGATCCTGCTGTGATGTCTGCTATTCCTGACTCGTGATGCTGCTGAATTCAGAAATAATTGAATTCTATTCAGATAAGGTCTGCAGAGTGAATGCCGCCGTTTATAGAGATCAAAGGGTTGTTTGGGTTCAGCCCAGGTGGGCACCCTCGAGACATCCTTTAGTTTAATTGCTTCTATGCTGTAAATCACTGGAATGCCTCAAATATGCAAATGAGTATGAGGTCAGTGAGGAACTCGACTTGCATAAGACCTGCTTATTAGTCCCAGTACAAATGCAGTTAGTTCACAAAAGCGTGGGATAATGGGTAAACACCTGAGATATTTTCTCAGAGCGCAGAGTGCTTCTTATTGTTCAGACAGAGACCAAAAGACACTGTTTAAAGAAGTTCAGAATGTCTATAATGCTGTATCACACTGGATGTTCCTCATGGCACCGAAGTGAATCAAGAGACAACAGCAGGGGACTCATGTGCTGCTTTAAAATGCAGAGTCTCCTGGAGGACAGAACAGTGCTGTTCTGCATGGCTAACAGCCACACACACCCACGCCCACGCAAAAATACACTTTGAAGGAGGCAATTTTTCTGAATGAAAAAGGAAACAAATGCCATGGTACAAGCAAGTTATGTGCAAATAGGTGAAGTTTGTTGTGAATACTTGGGAATTTAGTGTTTGAAAGTTTTAAACAGTGCTGACCTGAGTTAGTGACAGCAGTAACGACTGCAGCCTCAGTGAGAACAAGCTGTCAGGAGCATGTCTGTGCGTGTCAGGAGCCCTATCAGTAAATCCACTGTGTGTGCTGAAGAACACTGCCTAATCACTGTTCCTTAAACAGAATGATTACCTCCAGCTACATCACAATCTGCAATCCACTTCATCAAGTCCAGTCCAGCAGGAACACACTCACCTCTCTTTAAATAGAGGTGACATATTCTGAGAAGCTCATAATAGTGGCGCGCCCTGTCACATGCCTCCACCACTAAAATATACCATGTGCTTGTTAAAGATGCTGTACAGGAGACAGCAGGAGCAACGTTCCAGTTCCTAATGCAGTGATTCAGGCACAAAAACAGCACCAATCATGTGTGGTCCGCATTGGAGCATGTCTGCCATACGAGAAGAAAACAATTTAAAGATAGCCCAAAAGTCATAAGGTCAGAGGAAGAAGAGCAGGCTAACACGGAGGGTGATTCACTGTTTATAAAAGAGCAGGAAATCCAAAAATGTTGAACCCTTTAATCTTATTAGAGATTGGATAAACATATGTGCTATATTATTGTTGAAGTTTAAAGTTCTGTACAATATTCTTATATTACTTAAGTTCAGTCGTATGCAGCTCATCGATAAAATGGGCTTGGTCATCTGAGAGCTATTTTAACAGGACATGAGCTGAGATGGAATACTTTTCTGTTCATATATTTTGTAAATCATAAAAAGATCATTAAAGATGTCTACAGTGAAATGTGCAAAACACAGAAGCAATCCAAAGACATTAGGAGATGAAAAGCACTTAGAGATCTTTGCGTCCCTCCGAAACGTTACGCCCAGGATTGATTTGATTACACATAAATGGATATTGCCATCTTCCCGTTTAAAGGAGTCGCATCTTCCTGTGTCAGCCAGCTGCCATGACGGAGTGTGCTTAATAAGTGGGGTGATGATGGATATGCGAAGTTCATTTCCTGTTTAATCAGTGCATTTCTGCGGCTTATAAGGGCGGCTCTCTGGGCTTGGTAATGAAAGGTGCTCAAGAAGTTGTGGTGAGAGGCGAGTGCACAGCCAGAGTGATTACATCTGTCACAATGATCATGAGCGATGCTGCATGCCTCGGACCCACGACTTCCTTTCCCCATCACTCAATGCTCCGGGGTAATTGGACAGTGTTGGTGAAGCAGCAGCGGCTGAGCTTCCGCATTAACACGCCCTGGTGGAGGAGTTGTCAGGACTCAAGCCCCGGGCGCCAAAACAGACCTGTAATTGAGGGGCCGGGGTTTATACATATTTTTTATACTTGCTTATCATGGAACAGAAGTTTTAATTCACCTGATTGATGAAACTTTCTTACAGACAATTAAGATCAATGTCTTTTTAAATATAAATATATTACAGATTTAGTAATTTACAGTTGGGGGTGAAGGCCAACGAAACACTGGTTTGAATTTTTCATAGCAAGGCGAACCGGACCCCGTTCGCACTGTCGGTACTTATTTTCCCGATAATGACCAGCGTTCTATACATTATCCCTTACTTAAGTACAGTCAAAGGCAAGAGTGCAGATAAAAGACTTTCAGTTGTCAAATGCATAGGGAAAAATAAATGTTTACAGTCTGGATTTGAACATTGTCAGAGTTGAGGCCTGTCTCATGTCCTCATAAAGACAGTTTTAAAAAGTTAGATTATTTGTATATGTATGAAAAGAGGAGAGGTCAACCTTCAAAATAAAAAAAAAATTACATTTAAAAATTGTTCCTCATGGAAGCTTCATCTGTCTAGAACAAAATCCTAAACAACCATTGGTGCTTTGTCTGTACATGTGTTAATGTTAAGTGATGATGTCATCACTTTACTTCCGGGTCCAACAGAGCTTTAGCCCTTAGCTATAATGGGATGTACTGTAGCTGATTTAACCTGCTATAGAGCCGACAACAAGGCCCTTTTGAAATGTCTGATCACACAGAAATGTTACATTTACACTGGATTATCTTTAGTAATGCTTTTCTGACATTAAATATCAAATGATTTTCCCATACACAATGAAGGCTTTTTAAAAAATATTTAAAAAGAATTTTGTCAAAAGAAATGGTGAGAGTACTTAAGTGTAAATCTATTTTTTTTTTTACATTTTACATAAACAACATCAACATTACAACATCTGTTGTTGTTTCTCAACAGTTCGGACCTGGAAGTAGCTTACCTTTGTGTGTGATGTTACACTGAGCAAACGTTGTTCACCTGATTCCGGAGGTTTGTGTGGGCACCGCCATGAATTGTGCCCTCCCTATCACTCCTATTAGTTTACATAGGACTGCAGAAGTCAAGATAAAATCACTTACGTCACGAATACAAAGCTGTTTTCAGGCTGCGCAGAAAAACGGTGCAGTGTTGACTCGATGGTGCAAATGAACACTGGACGAATTACACAAATCAATCTACTAAACATCAGATTTTAGCCGCAAACATTTTCCCTCGTTCTCCACTTAATGAACAGACTTGGTGCCGATCCAAAGTAAAAAGAGGCAAAAAGAGGCAAAAGTGGGCGGAATAAGATGAATAGACCATTCTCAGTCATGTGATTTTTGGTTGGCAGTAGATACAGTCAGCATCGAGTCATACAAGGGGGCGTGGCCTCGCCAAAGGGGAGGGAAGTACATTTTGGGAAACACAATTTTTCACTCTTTTTAGACGTATTTATGGGCTGTTGAACAACTTTGCTCCTCTCCATATCTTTGTATCTTTATTGAGTAGAAAACTATATTCACAATTCAGCCTTTGTTTAATTAGTTTTTGAATAATTAGAAAAAGTTTAGACTTTTCTCCAAATTGTTTTCCCCCTTAACAGTTTTCAAACATGACCATATATGGGCGATTCCCGAGATGCCATCTGTATCCATCAGCTATTTGGGACTGTGCCTAAATAAATAGAAATGAAAATGAAACCTCAAATGAATGAACAAATCAAATAATAACAACTCTGGCAAGGCTGACAATGGTCTATCCTGAAGTGTCTCCATGTGAACCTGCTGATAATGAGGAAATGATGAGGAAATGTGATAGTCGGTCACTGACAGTGGACAATTGCCGACCTTGTTTGTTTAAAGGGGCTAGATGCAAGTTAGCCATTTTATACTCACGACTGCCACCTCAGGTCATACGTGTAACTACAGCTTCTATATTAAGCTCGTGCATGACGGCACTTCGGACCCGAATTAACACCTTTTTGAGTGACAGTGCAGGATTTTAGAGGCAGTTGTGGTGAACAGGTCAGGGCTTATTCTACACCTTTGAACATTGTTTGAACATGTAGGGGGAGGAAAATACTTAATTTTTACATTTTTAAACTCTGTATAGTCCCTTTAAGACTAAATGAACTGGGAAACTTTTTAAACTTGAAATAAATTACTTAAAACTAATGGGACGACTTGCCTGTCTTTCCACTGAGCGAACCTGCGGTGGTCCTTTTAATGATATCAGTAATTAAAAAGCTTAAATATCCACCCGGTTACTCTTATCTTACTTTACTTTTTCTCCTCAGGTATTATGTTTACATACTTATTAATCAGCAACCTACACTTTAATTTAATTTTCAGAGCTTTGTATGATTACGCCTTGGCCGATAATTCATATTAGAAGTACTTCATGCAGGTACTTAAACAATGTCTGTAAAGTCAGTACTTTAGGCCTTTACACAAAGTGATGCTCAGATTACAAGAGTCAACTCTGACCTCCATTATGTTGTTTATAAAAGAGTTACTAAATGTTGATGCCTGTGTGACTTGGTAAATTATTTTTAAAGTTCTTTTTTCTTTTATTGTTGGTTTAGAAACAAATAAATAAAGTGATAACATTTATATATAAGATAACTTGTGAATTTTCTTTGTCAAAATATAACAAAATGTTGTTTGCATGAGGTTGTTCAGAAAGCTCCACTGAAATCCACTGTCATTGTCTAACTGTGTTTATCAGGTAGAAAGAGTCAATCCTTTTGCTGTGTGTGTTACAGTGAATTCAAAGCAATGTTGAAGACAGCAGAGACACCAGTAGTTTCCCCTCAGCTCGGCATGGAGATAAACGTAAGATTAAAACACAAAACAAATGTCATAATTGTTATGTTTCTTTGAAAATGCAAGCCTTTAATATACATTTAATAGCACAGTTGCTAATGACACAATTAAATCATTAACAGTGAAATGGTTTATGCATTTAGGAGTTTGCAGCAGAGGCTCAAGATGAACATATGAACAAAAAATACCACTTTATCACCTGAGCCACAAGCTGGACATTCTAGTTCAGGGAGAAGATATAAAAAAAAGAGTACCAAGCTGACAGTGCAAACCACTAAATTGCCAGTATATTAAAAAAAAAAGTCAAAGCAACATTTGTGAGATAATGGTTATAGAAATGGCAATTGACCTACTTCCTCTTGTAAAGTAATAAAAAATCCCTTTACCAACCCTTTTTTCTTGCTACAGATTAAAAGAGTGTATTGTATTGTAAAAGCAGTATTGTGCAGTAAGTGATGTAAAAGAGACTGTATTGTCTTCAGCCTGCAGCTTGTTAGGAATGTGAACCAAACTCAGAAGATTTGATGGTGTCACCCCAACTCTTCCCTTTGTGATGAACAAAGGTGTACTGTAGGTTTTTGGACAGATTTTGATGATGAAAGACAATCAAATTTGGACAAAAATATGCATTTCATGAAAAGGGTAAATGGTCTCAACTTTTATAACACGTTTCCACCTGAGGCACTCAAAGCACTTCACAGCAAGGAACCACTGACACATTCACAGTCATACACCAGTGTACACAGACACTGGAGGCAAGGTGTGTGAAGTGTCTTGCCCAACGACAGCAGGCACCTTCAGGAGTCGGGTAGAATCGATATAGGACCTTTAATTAACATATAAAAAACAAGGCTATAGATCATATAAAGTGATAAAGACAAACCTGAAATCCTGAAATGTATATAATAATAAATCAACAAATTAATCAAATTATCACTCACTCAACCAATTGTGATGCGGACAACAAAAGTAAAAAACAAAAAAACAAAAGTAAAAGAACAGAAGAAAAAACTTGAACCTGTTGAACAAAGTTCTATTTCTTGGCTTGTGTGAGAATTTGGACACTGCTTTTTCCGCCTCTGAAAATCTTCAACAAATCATGTTTCAAAACAACATCTGGAACAAAGAGGTGCTCAGTCAGAACTCGATTTGCTTTTTATTGCGCATAAATGTCTCATGGCCGTCTAAAATATTATGCTTCCCCGCCTTTATTCTCTCGACGCTGCCTGACACTGTAAAGTGCTTTGTTAGATCAGCTGTGTCACCACGTTGCAAATCCCCAGAATGAGTTTGGATTGACAATTTAAGCATACTTTCTCATCACAGTCTTGAAGACTGTGTACGCTGCATTAGATCGATATATGATAGACGATGCACTACCTGGACCTGTGTCATGAACAGAAGGTGTTTTATATTGCAGCTAATTGATAACAGAAAAAGACCTTTCTAGGTGCGCTCTTGCTTCAGATGCTCTCTGAATTTTTTGTGTAGCAGGTTAAGTATATATGCGGGGTGGATGGGGGTCCTCACCCAGGAAATGTTTAATTAAGAAGATCAAATTAAATGCAATCTGATGATTTTAGGCAAACATTATCTACATTATGATTACTTTTCTCTGAATTCAAACAACTGATGGTGATGACTGCACTTGGTGGCAGGAGTTTTGGGGCGGTGTGCAAAGAAAAGCCTTTCCCGAGCCCATGCATTTGGATCAGAGGAATTATACACTTCCATAAACTTATGAAAACACGGACGCAATAAAGAACACATTGGATTACAATAGGATTTTATCATGATCGCTGGACAGACAGGTACTGTCTGTCAGTTACCTTGGTAAATGAGCCAAATGGGGAGGAGTCAATATACAGAGGGGGTCCAAGTGAATTGGAACACTTGGTGGTAGGGTGCCCAGATCCGGACAGTCCGTTTTTTGAGCCTTGTGTGTGGACAAAGAAAGCCCATCCTCCTTTTTGGGCCATTACCGCTCTGAGCAGCCGCTCTGAGCAGCCGCTCATGCAGCGAGTCGACAGCACAGCCGTAGACACATGCTCAGAGGGAGCACACTGAAGATCAGGGAAGAAACAGGAATCACAAATTCATCGCTTTGTTTTTGTCCTTCACAAAACCTTGTGAACCAGGAGAAAGACAGTCAGTCACCACTAAATACTTACCTGCAATACTTATGTGACTAAATAATGTTGAAAAAGCCTATAGACCTACTGCAGATTTTACAATCACTAGATGATAAAAGGCAAATTCTTTTTTAGACGAATGCCATTTTCTTTTCTTATAATGCAACAGTATTTTGTACATTTTAATTTACATATAACATAAAAAATGTCATACGTGTCCTCACCAAAGACATAATAAGTAGTAGACTCCTTCTGCTCACTCCTCCCCGTTTACGGGAATGCTAATGGTTCGAGCTGGAGTCCAGGATTTACAGACTCCTCCTACCAGCTCTGATCGAGCAAGTTCCTAAAAAGGGCAAAAGGGCGGGATCTTCATTGTAGACTCAGCCCTCGCGGGGCGTGTAGTTTGGTTGTAACAGCGCCGTTAGCATCAGAGCTGTCAATCAAAGTTAGGCCCTCATTAATATTCAAGAATTCTAAAATGTACCCTACGAAAACCCGCCTGGTTCTTTAATTTACTTAACCCAGTCTTATCACAGGAGCAATAAATAGCTGTAGAAAGTTTAAAATGATTGGAAACCAGGCTTTACAGTTGTTTAAAGCGTGTGTCTAAAAAGAGGAGGAAAAGCTTGACGGTGCAGCAGCTGTGATTGAATGAAATGCCTGGGGCTATGCAAAGTGTCCGAGGAAGGTAGGAAAATAATTCCACTGTCATCAAAGCACAAGCAAAGAATCAGGAGACAAATGTCATTGACACCTTTGTGCTCAGGAACAGCGAGTGGGAAAGACCCAGAGGTTTACTAAGGATTGCCTCCTGGAGCCACACAAGCCACACATGCGATGCATGCGATTGATTCAAGTGACCAACTGGAAGTGAGTCAAGTGATTTAGGTACGGGGCTTTTTTGTTTTGTTTATTTTCAATCATGAACAAGAAAGTTGTGCGGGGCAGGTAGTCAGAATGTGTGGGATTGGTTCTCCCCATTGTTTTAAGTGTTAAGGGCAAATACAATCTCGTAGTAGGTCAACAATTGTAATCTAAGATCGGTTTGTGGGCCGAGCCAAAACTGTATTAACAGTGGGAGGAAAAAGTATGTGAACGCTTTGGAATGTCTCACATTTCTGTCATCATTGGTCTCTGAATGTGGTCTGATTTTCATCAAAATCATAAGAATGATTAAACAGTGTCGGTTTAAACTACACCCAAATATTTTATCATATCTTTATTGGCCATAACATGTAAACATTCACAATACAGCGTGGAAAAAGTAAGTGAACGCCCAGAAATCTCGCTGAACTGCAGCAGTTTTGTAAAGACATTCATCCTGATCGTTGTGAGCGTCTAATCTGCAATCATAGAAAAGCAGTTATTGCTGCAAAAGAAGGATCAGCAGCAGGCCCTGAGGCAACAAAACAGCCCCAAACCATAATTCTCCCTGCACCATACTTCACAGTGAGCATAGTGTATAGATGGTGGTGTGCTGTTCCATTCCAAACTATTCAACTTTGGGTCCAACAGTCCACGGAACATGTTCACTTACTTTTTCCACACTGTCCTGTGAATGTTTACATGTAAAAATATGATAAAATGTAATTGGGTTTGGGTGTGAGTATTAGTTTAAACAGACACTGTTTAATCATTTCTGTGATTTTGATGAAGATCAGACCACATTTTATGACCTATTTAGACAGAAATGTGAGACATTCCAAAGCGTTCACATACTTTTTCCTCCCACTGTACTTCAAAGTTAGTTTAGTTTGCATTCACATGCTCACACTCCAGACACCACATCTGCTACAGTGGTGAAAAAAAGTATTTAGTCAGCCAACAATTGTGCAAGTTCTCCCACTTAAAATGATCAGAGAAGCCTTTAATTTTCATCATAGGTATACCTCAACTATGAGACAAAATGAGAGAGAGAAAAAAAGTCACACAATCTTATTTTTAAGGAATTTATTTGCAATATATTGTAGAAAAAAAGCATTTGGTCAATAACAAAAGTTCATCTCTATACTTTGTTCTATACCCTTTGTTGGCAATGACAGAGGTGAAACGTTTCCTGTAAGTCTTCACCTGGTTTTCACACACCATTGCTGGAATTTGGGCCCATTCCTCCATGCAGATCTCATGTTTTGGGGCTGTCGATGGGCAACACGGACTTTCCACTCCCTCCAAAGATTTTCTATGGGGTAGAGATCTGGAGACTGGCTAGGCCACTCCAGGACCTTGTACTGCTTCTTACGAAGTCACTCCTTTTCACTCAATCTCACAATACATGGTCCCATCGATTCTTTCCTTTACACGGATCAGTCATCCTGGTCCCTTTGCAGAAAAACAGCCCCAAAGCATGATGTTGCCACCCCCATGCTTCACAGTAGGGATGGTGTTCTTTGGATGCAACTCAGCTACAACTTCACTAGGTCCCTCCGTGTGGTTCTGGGATTTTTTCTCACCGTTCTTGTGGTCATTTTGACCGCACGGGTTGACATCTTGCGTGGAGCCCCAGATCGAGGGAGAATATCAGTGGTTTTGTATGTCTTCCATTTTCTGATAATTGCTCACAGTTGATTTCTTCACACCAAGCTGCTTACCAATTGCAGATTCAATCTTCCCAGCCTGGTGCAGGTCTACAATTTTGTTTCTGGTGTCTTTCGGCAGCTCTTTGGTTTTGACCATGGTGGAGTTTGTTGTGGAGGTTGTGGACAGGTGTCTTTTATACTGATAACCAGTTCAAACAGGTGCCATTAATACAGAGGAGCATCTTAAAGGTTACAGATCTGTGAGAGCCAGAAATCTTGCTTGTTTGTTATTGACCAAATACTTATTTTAAGTATAAGTATTAAGTCAAGTATAATTTGCAAATGAATTCATTAAAAATGATATAATGTAATGTAATATAATGTAATTTTTTTTCTCTTTTTGTCTCTCATAGTTGAGGTATACCTATGATGAAAATTAAAGGCCTCTGTCATCTTTGGGAGAACTTGCACAATTGTTGGCTGACTAAATACTTTTTTCCCCCACTGTACGTAACAACGATCAGCAGTTCGCCAAACTTATTCACATGACACTGGACATAAGCGATCAGAGCGCAGGTCATTTTCCTCTGTCTGTTATATACAGTGAGGCTGATGAGCGAGATCCACACATGGAGAGCAAACTTTACTGGGCAGCATCAGAGAGAGGGGGGGAAGGAGATGTACCTGGATGATAAAGTGGATCCATTTTCCTCGTATTCATTAAAAATAAGTCCCTTCTTCCCTCAAAAAGGAGGAATGAAAGCAAAACAAGTTTGAATCAAATCAAATTAATCACGCCCCAGTGCCAGTGTGAAAAAGACCTTACAAACCAATAGAATTCAACTAATAATAGATCAAAATGAATAGAATATTTTGTAAATAAATAAATAAATAAATAAAATAAAGCAGAAAGCAGAGTATTTGCAAAACATTTTTTGGGAATAATTATGTACACATTTGTTAGTAGGGGAAACCGGAGAACACTCTGGTCGCGCCTCCAACCTGTCTCTTTTGGCAGTGGTCTCTCTACAATGGTCGACCTCGAGAAAGTGACGTCCCAGAATGTGGACTGAATGGACCACTTGAAAGTTGCCTAAACAAACAACAAGATGCAAATCTACAAGAGGTAGCAATTAGGCGCTATAAGGAGTTGTCGGGACAAAAAAGAAAAAAAAAAGGTTTTAATCATTCCTAAATGCCTGTGACTGGTGTGTCTCATCACTGTGCTAATATGGGCTCAGGGAACCCAGATATGAATTGATCACCACATATTTAGGTCACAGAGTCTTTAACTAAATGAGACATAAGACATTATACCGATGCAATCGTCTAATATATTAGTACACATTATATAAGTCAAGCATAAGTATTACTTTAAAAAGTTAATTTTCAAAAAACTTATTTAAACAGTTTTTTACCTTTTTTTCTGAATACTGATTTTCCACAGCAAATATGCACTTTCACTTTGACAGAGCAACTTTTAATATTGGAATAATGTTTGACAGTAGTTTTCTCAAGCAGTGATATCAAGTACATTGTCATAATAAGTATGTTCTATTGCAATGATCCATTATGGCGTCTCCGGTTCCCTAATGTGACATCACAATTTTGTTTACAGATTGTGAGCCATAGAAAAACCACAAACATTCCGCCGGTTTCCTCACGGCGACCATCACTCCAGCGTGTGAGGTCAAAGGGCACAGGTCAGGACAAAACAAGAGAGAGCACCAAATATCTATGACTTGCAACGTCGACACAACAGGCTGAAATTAACTTGAATGCCTCTTGCATTTGATTCCTTCTTTATTCCATCCCTGCAGCTCTTCCTGTGTGAGCTCGGCTGTGTGAGTCCTGAAGCCCATATTTCAGTATTGCTCAGAGTCAAACCAGACTGTTTGGCAGTGCCGCCCTCCAGCCATGTACTGTGGACATGAGTTTATACCAGGTCATTACAGCTCTTTGGCCACGCTGCAGTTTGTTTACTTCAGTCCATCAGTCGTCACTCATGTCACTCACACAACAGCCTGTATGTGACTGCATGGTAGGTACGGTTAGGGACGCAAAAGTCTGGTCTTTTTCAAAGTCTTTTTCATCAACTTTATGGCAATTTTTGTGAATATATGGGAATTTATGGGAATAAACGGGGAACCTTTTTACAGACAAATATAAACTGCGGCATAAGAATCTGATTTGATAGTTAAACACTGAAATATCTATCACAGAGAGAGGAAAAGTGAATGCCTTACACCAGTGTTATAAGAGGACAGTGTTTTAGGTGCACAGCCAATACAATGGGGGATTTTGAAAATGAAATAATTCCATGCTTGTTTCCACCTTGTATACAGTGTATGCACCAAGTGTGTACAGTATTGCAATATCTTATTTTAAGAGTCTGTGCCAATGTGTCACTCCCTATTGGTCAGCTAAACAGAATTAGGTTCAGGAAAGATAAGGATTATGTTTGGTGCTGTTTGACATGACGATAAGGGGAGCTTGACACTTCTTGCATAGTTTATTCCAAACAACAGTTTTATATGTTGAAGAGCTCATTGCTCATTTGTTGAGCCATCTCGATCAATATTCCTAACCTAATCATTTAATGAAACATTTGGGAATATTTTCATTATCTTCATCTCACTGCCCCAACAGTTTTAAATTGCAATATCAATTGTACTACACATTATGAGGATGGAGATGAATTGGCTTTGAGCTTGTTAAAATGGGGTGAATAGAGATAACTATACCACCAGTCGCGCGTTTGGATTTTATTCTCCCCAATGGCCATAATTGCAGTTTGCTGGTGCACTGGCCCCACTGATCAGCTCACACTATACACAAACTGTGCTTTAAAATACTCAAAAACGCAGCCATACAGTTAAAGTTAAAGTAAAATGACAAAGTGGATTTTTTTCATCAAATCAAAAGTGGTTTGACAGAGCTGCGTCGTCCGGCAAAACTGAAAAACTTTTATTTTCTCACTGAACTGGTTTCACAGATGACGAAACTGTTGAATTTCAAAAGAATGATAATTCCTTTAGAAACCTACGCAACAGTACAGGTCTGCATGCAACTTGACTGACACAAACAAACTGATAAATAAAGATATCATACCTCCTATGCTAATCGTACAAGGATAACTCCTTAAGGCTCAGGGCAGCTTAAACGTGGCGGCTTGTGCACCGGCTGCTTCGGTCCTCTGCTATGATGACCATGAGCAGAGCCTAACTTTGGGTGGAGAGTCCAGACGAGGCCTCCAACAAGCAGGGGAGGCTCCTTGACATCCAACCCTACGACTGAATTGAATTTGTTTTTATTTTTTCATTAATACATAAAACAAAGTGTTCACACAGCACATAGACAAAGGAAAAATACATGAGGGTAAGGGATAAACTGATAGACATTTGATTCTTGGGAGCATGAAGGGTTGTGCTTCATGGTGTTTGGTGAGATATGGATTAGAAAAAAAAGAAAATATAATGATAACTGATTGAAATAATAAATCATGAGAAACAAATCATAAGGTGAGTAAAATGACAATGGTAACAAGAATGGAGTAATGATGATATTGAAGCAATAATAGAAGTAAAGGTAAACTGAATGGGGTAGTGAGCATTAGAAAGAATAAACATTCAAGAAAAAACAACAGGTGAGGGGTGGAAGCACAGGGAGGGCAGGGAAGGGAGGGAGTTCAGCTTCCTGATAGCTTGATGGATAAAACTGTTCCTCAGTCGACAGGACCGATATATATGTATTAAAAACAGTATATAATACAATATTTTATTATTATATATATGTGTAGTATAATTTTGTAATGACTTACTGTATATCACCCATCTTTCTTTTCTTCATAAATAATAGTATATAGTAATATATTTGGATCTGATCACCCCATCTGCACCTGTGTCCTGTGTGGTGCATTACAAACACATGGGGTAGTACAGGATGCAGGTGATCCTGTGCTACTCCACTAAGCTAGAAGAGCTCTCAAGCTGGTGTTTTTACTTTGCTTTCAAAGATAACTTGCTGCGTTTACCTTATCTTATTCGCATGTTCATCTCTGCATGTGGCCTATATGAGATCCCGCAGATGCACATTGTCATTGAACACGGATTTGGTAACAACAAACTGGTGATGAGGGATTGAAGAGCCAATATACACAGCTGCTGATGAAGGTGGAATGGGATACGGGTGTGCCATCTGCCATACAAGGTCTGGCCACGCCCACATCACGCCCAGGTAAGGTGGAGCCAGCCTGCACAGAAGGGAGGAGACAAACACAAAAAAACGGACATCTCTAAATCCAGGACTGGATCCTGACGCCAACTACTTTTGTCATTAAAATATAATTTTCACTATTTTATAAACTTTTTTTCATTGAGGGCCGTGAATGGAAGTGTCTTGGAGTTTTATCCTGTGCACCACACCTTTATTTAGGCTTGGCATCTTAAAACATCTCTTTCCCGGGTAGATGAAGAATAGACAGCAGTCTGGATGTCTTATACAGGAGAAGTTTATTTACCACCGGTACGGGAACCGGAGACATGAACGCGAGACATTGCACTAGTCCTACCATTCAAGTCTGTCTATGCTTCCACAGAAAAGGGATAAATACCCTCTCGAGCGTCATACTGATAGGCAAGCAAACATTCAGTGGCTGAAAGTGGCGCCTGAGCACCACAGTCAAGGCTACGACAGAGATAGTACGACTGTACAGTCTGACCCAGTATGATAAATAGCGATTTATTGTAGTACTCTAACAATAAGGATTAAACATGGTGGTCTACTTGGTTACACCAAGCACAGCTCCTGCTTCACATTTTAGTTTCCAATAAAGATCTTAAGATAAGATAAGATAAGATAAGATGGTACTTTATTGATCTCACAGATGGAGAAATTGCATTCGATGAGAGAGCATCCGGCAGCAGCACCCATTCAGTGCGCACCACTCTTTTTTTTTTCTTTCGTGAAAGATCGTTGTGTCGCGGCCGCCATCTTCACTGTTTTGGTCACAGGAGGAGCACTGGTTGATGGGAAATCCGTAGACGATGACCATGGCGTAATCCGGTCTCTTAACCATGTCTAATCTGAAAATAGACAATTGCTGACATTTTGCTGTAATGATTAAGTGTGATAAATAAACTCAACAATAATCTATTCTTACAAGACTTTTCCTTCACAAATGGCAACACCATTTTACACAACATAGCAGATGCGCCTTTGGTTTTAATGGAGAGTATTGTGGAAAAAGTATACGCTACCTCCATTTTGACTGATAAATGATGTTCAGATGTTCTCTGCTCAAATGCTTTTCATGGTTCCCTCTTTTCCTCTGTCTAGGCGATGTCACCCAGCGATCACCACAGATCAGTCATGCAGAAATAGACCACTCTTCAGCACATGCATTATTTGGTCTCTGCTCCTCTCCTGCTTTCGACAACATAATAATCAAAGCCGAAGCCCTGAGCAATTAAAAGGATGTGACTTGACAGTGAGCAAAGGGGCTGCCGCCATGAGGATGAGGCAGAGGTATATTTAGAGTAAATGCTTTTCTTTCACTTTATAAAAGGAGGTGAACCCGAAACTTTGGACAAACATATAATGATGTGACCAAAGTGAATCATGCGAAATAGCATTTGAGAGTTTTATTTGTTGTGGGAAGGCATACTGTAATTGAAATAATGAATGTCAAATCATCTTGGATGTAGCACAATCATTCATGAATGCATAAACATCAAATATACCCTGGTGATGTGTGATAATAGTCGACAAATATGTATAAAGCTAGACACAGCTAGAAGGCCCCGAGTTCGATCTTTGGGTGGAGCCTTTCTTTCATGTACAATAGGCCAGGATGAATGAGAGTGTGTTTGAGAGGGTGAGAGGGGGACAATGGACGGAAATGAACCCAAGGATAATCCAGCGTGGCACTGTTTACATGCGTGAGTCCCTTGTATCTTCATTAACATGCATATCCCAACCAAATAAAATAAACCCATTGATCTGAATGGAAAAGTCTGAGTGGCCTCTGGACTCAGGTGAGATGACAAAGTTGCACAAAGCCTGAGCATGGTTTACAACAGTATTCGACATCTTCAGCCTCCCTGAAATTGTCAGAGCTGAATAATCACATGAATGAGAATGTTCAGCCGAGAGCACCAGTCCACGATGCGGCACCAACTAAAGTAATAGTGTTTTCATTAGTGAGCATGGTTTATTGGGACTTTTTAGGAGATGTTTGTTTAATTACACGGTGGGAAAATGGCAGTGTTGCTACATAACAGCTCAAGGAGAAAACGCGCTGAGGCGGTAAAGGACTAATTCTTTTGGATGAAGGCTTTTTTTTGATGAGGCAATGCAGTTTTACCAATCAATTGTTTACTTTGGTGGCATATAATCTGTATGCGGCAATTTAACTATACGCTTTACCAACACAGTCTCACTCGGGGCCATCATAAAGCGATGAATGGTCAGTGCTCTAATCCCCTAGCTCTCCTGTGCCTGGCGCTAATAACAACACGATGAAGAGAAAACCAGGGTGCACACGCGGTTAAAGGCTAATAATATCCTTCTCATCATAATATCCTTCTCATCTGGAGAGTTCTTCTGATCTCACACAAGTCTCAGGACAAAATATGAATCTTTACTTCCCTCTCTTTTGGTCCTGCGAGTGTCTGCGTCTGCCCCGTGAGATTGGGAGACAAACGGCGACAGGAGAAATATGGAATCCTTTGACAGCTACGATAAGTTTGACACATGCTGCTGGCAAACACATGTCCCAAACACGTTATTACCCACAGGTCTATCCCTAGTCCTTAGAGCAGTTCTCATAGTTTGAACAACATTTTACATTCACTGCATCACCAGATGGCAGGAGGGCACAACAGGTGCCACGCTACCAATGCATGAACAAAAGATATCGGCATAAAAGGCTGCACAAACTTTATTTTGTATGTTTCAAATACTCATTGGATGAGGATAGGCCTCTGGTAAACTCTTCACAACATCTACTGGTGCATATCTTTACAGCAGTAAACAACCCAGTACTAATCGGACTTTAGGCTTTTTTGATTGTCGTAACACAATTTGGTGAAGTGTGTGACAGTGTGGTTATTGTGTAGTCCAGGTCCATATTGGGGTCAATGGTGGTGTCATCTGCTGGACAAAATTACAAAAAATAAAAATAAAAACTACGTCACTGCTCACGGCTGACACTGACACAATCGGATCTAGTGTGAACAGAGATGCTATTTGGTTTGGTGTACATGTTTAGTTTGTGTTGTTATTTCTCTAATTCGATCTGTGGAGTGCCCCAAAGAAAGGATTGCTGCTTGCCAGTATAATCAGTCCCTTGAGACAAGGGTTGAAATTTGCCCTTGTTGCCAGGGGCTATTAGCCATAACAGCTAGTGCCTCCTCCAACACAGCACAGGGATGTTTAGGACTTGGGGATAATTTAAAACAGTCTATAATTGGGACATCTCTCTGACAGCTCAGAGTGGATGTCTCCTGGGCTTCAGTATTGATGCAACTCTGTGATCTCATTCTCACTATCTTCTCGTCCTTTGTTTATTTCACAGTCGACAAAAGTTGGTTATACTTTTTAACATTCTTTTTAAAACACATTTCTAAGCTGTAGTCAGAATTCCAACAGGGGCATCTATGTAAAAAACAATATAATGCCACAAAAATAAACATTTATTAAAAATAATCACCCATTACAATTTTCACAGATGAACAGAGCTGGAAACAAAGTGAGGAGATACCATTTTACCATGTCCAGATTTTCACAGATATTTCCTCAGTAGAACACAGTAAACCACACTCAATCTTTCACTGTGGGTGTCACTGTAAGTAAGTTGAGTTGAGAGAAAGAACATGATACAGAAGAATGACGTATGGATGGTTTACAACTTTCATCTTTCAGTCATCGGTGCCATGAATTGCATTTGCTTCCGCTTCATCCGGGGCTGGGTCACGGAGCCAGATTGCCCTATCCACACACACTTCCTCCAGCTGTTTAGGGCGGATCCTGAGGCACCTCAAAGGGTGACTAGGAGATATCCGATACAGAAACCTGAGTCACCTCAGCTCGCTCCTCTTGAGGTGAAGAAGCAACGGCTCTACTTCGAGCTGCTCCCTGGTGCCTGAGCTCATCACCGTATCTTCAAGCCACCCTGTGGAGGAAATCAATTTTGACTGCTTGTATCTGCGCTCTTGTCCTTTTGGCCACTACCAAGATTTCGTGACCATTGGTAAGGATAAGGAATGTAGATCGACCGGCTTTGCCCCTCAACTCAGCTCTCTCTTCACCACAACAGATCCATTTGTCAATCTCATGCTCCATCTGTCCCTGACTTGTGAGCACGACCCTGAGATACTTGAACTCCTCCACTGAAGCAAGGACTATGGTGAGGGCAAGCCATCTTGTTACGGTGGAGAACCATGGCTTTGGATTTGGAAAAATTCTGTCCATTAAGGTAATGAACAGAACCGGTGACACAGGCCAGCCCTAGCAGAGGCCAACATGCACAGGAAACAGGTCTGATTTACTGCCGGCAATGCAAACCAAGCTCCTGCTGTGGTCCAACGGAGAACAAACAGCCCTCGGCAGAGGGCCCCGGACCCTATACATGTATCATAAAAAATATTGTAAATGCAGTGAGATGTTTTTGAACAATGAGGGAGGATGAGAAGAGAGACTGCACAGAGGAAGGACACTTGCCTGTGCTGTTTGTAAATCTGTCCCACACTGCCTGCACCTCGATCATCCATTGCCTTGTTGTGTGTGTCAACGGTGCTGCTGCTGAATGCAAT
This sequence comes from Gobius niger, assembly GCF_951799975.1. NCBI lineage: Eukaryota > Metazoa > Chordata > Actinopteri > Gobiiformes > Gobiidae > Gobius > Gobius niger. The sequence goes on along the minus strand of NC_136853.1, from coordinate 31,579,098 downwards.
GTGCAGAATGCTCACTGACCGGGCCATAGTACCTTGAATTCATTGTTTACATCGGGCTTGTATCGGGCTCGGGTTGGTTCGGGCTTTATGTCTGCGGGCCTGGGTCGGGTTGAGCTCTACCAAGGTTCAACTACTTCCACTACGACAATCTTCCAATCCAGAAGCACTGTCCCAGACCGCCACACAATGTTGTGACAAGTCAGCCAAGACAGTCCTAGGCTCAAGGTACTCAGGATGGATCTCATCTACCCCCGGGAGACCTGCACCAAAAAGCTTTCCAACCACCTCGGTGACTTCAGCTTGGGTGATGACGAGCCGCCCTTTGCCGAGTCCCCAGTCTCTGTTTTTTCAATCAAACTCATAACGATGGGATTGAGCATCCCCACTCCAAGGCCTCTGTGAACGCATGATCTGCGGCACGCTTGCCCTGTCAGTACCTGCCTCTGCCTCTGGAGTCTTACAAGTCAACAAGGCCAGGTAGGACTCCTTCTTCAGCTTGACAGCATCCCTTGCTTCCGGCCGCCACCATCGTGTTCGGTGGTTACTGCTACAACAAGCACCATCAACCTTGCGGGCACCGCTGCGAGTGGTCCAACATCGCTTGGAATCTGGGAAAAGCTCTCCTGGTGGAGGGAGTTCAGGACCCTGCTGACAAAGGGATCTGCCAGTCAGTTCCGGTGGAAAATATTATGGATTGCATTTGTTTTTTGGTTTGTTTTTAATGTTACTTTATTTCTGGAACCAGAAATATACTGTGTGGAGCCCATAATTGTGGGCTGAAAATGGGGTATGGAAAATGTTGCTTTTTGCAGGGATAAATAAGCCACTGACAACCACTATCAGCATTTAAGTTAGAGATCCAAGAACCCAACAGTGACAGGATCAATATACAAGACAGATGCCTTCTTAACTGCAACCACTTTGCCACTTGTTACCACACAAATATAACAAAGTAGAATGTGTGATGTGATTTGCCACCTTTTTATCTGCACACAAGAATAGGTTCTGAATTCACAAGTGTACAGAGCATGGGTGTATTGATTCTGCTGTTCACCTGCTCTGAGCTCATGTCCTGTACTTCTCCATTGATTGCCGGAGCAAAGTGGTGTCCCTGAGTGTCAGTGTCGGGTCCCTCCTGTGGTAGTGATTATCTGCAGCACATTTTACATGATCTCAAGGCTGTGAACAGCATTCCTAATCACATCCCATAGACCCAGCTCCGAGAGAATAACAGAGTAAAAGTTGTGAGGCAGATGGGAAGAAATGAATACAAGCTCTTGAACACTGTGGTGATATCACTGGCCATATCTGTGAGCGGCAGCGGTTAGCCTCACAGGAAGAAGGTCCCAGGCTGGACTGGGCCTTTCTGTGCGGAGTGTGTATTTTCTCCCCGTGTGTGTGTAGGTTTCCCCTACCACAAAAAATATACACAATAAGTTTCCCTGTAACACCCATGGACTCCTCTTTTTATATACCCAATTGATCAAATAATATTCAAACAAGAACCAAAATGTATAACCATTTCAAAATGTATAACTAAATTCGCTTTTATTAACAGATATGCCAGGGATTAGTTTGACTCAGTTCCTGCCATAGATGCTGCCCACCTTCTGTTTTATTTCATCTTAGTTTATAATGACTTCATGTGGGAACCCTCAATGCCAAAACGGGCACCTGTTTGTTGAATCTCCATCTGGCCTCAAAGAAAAGTTTTCAAACACACTTATCCAGACACAACTTTACTGGGACATGAGTGAGCCAGTGTCTTAAGATAAATTACCCACAATTCCTCTGTGCTCACTGGCGTTTGCAGCCATAGCACACAATATGCATCTCTGCTCACTCAGCTGTCAAAATACTAACAATGAATCCACCTTGATTTCCAAATAAAACATTCATAGCACGGTTGCATTTTGATTTATCTGAAAACAGTTGTACAGTCTGGAAATGTGTAGTTTGAGAAGATGAATTCAACAACTTAATAGCTAGATAATAAATATTGGCACTGAACTCTGCTTTTAGGGAGAGTAGTACAGGTATTTTGGAGAACCTGGTAAAGAGCTATTGATATAGTGTTTAATGGGACTGTTCCAGTGACAGTTTTTTTCTCCTTACCTGAAACAACTCATTTCCAAACTGAGCACTGGCCTTAGTTTTCTCATTGTCTTTGACAAGTTGGGTTGTCATCTGTTAAACAAAAATAAGAGTTTTGTAAGCATGTTTTCTGAGCTAGAAGAAATGTGCTGAGCCTCTGAGGCCCCCGAGGGGTCCCGGACCCCACTTTGGGAATGACTGACTTGGAACATTGACGATTGCTTTAGTGTCTTTCAATAGATAAATAGTACACACGCACATACATGCCTGAGTTCCAGCACATGGTGTTGAGTGATTTTCAATTTGTGTGGTCTCCTTTGATTTAGTGCTTGATTTCATGGTTGGCTTGCTTTCTGGTCACATGACCAATGAACTACAACTAGGGAAATAAGATATAGATTTCTTCAAAATCTGCCGTAAGCTTCTCTAATGCAGCAAACAACAGTCAATAATAAACAGCAGGGAGGGAGGGAGCAGGGGACAGCTGAAAGGCAATCACATATTAATTATGTTCATTATTTGGATTTGCTACTTCATTAAGCATCATTTTTAGCTGGTTGATCACACAGGCGGCTCGACAGTCTCTGTGGAACTGTGTGAGGCGATACAGGAGGGGCATTCTTCATATGTGCTCATTCAGTCACACTCTGCTACTATGTGGCCACGTCAGCTAATCACTGCATCTGCCACGTTCAAAACACTGCTTTCAAGACAACACTGTTACTTGTGTTGTCATGAATGATTATTTTAATTGTAATTCCAAAACTCAATTCTGTAGAAATTAAAATTATTACTACAAGATAAAATAGTCTTTTTCAGACTTGAAAAAAGTTGTATTTCTCAACAAAATCTCCTAAAACCTGTGTCTTGATTTACTTCACATAAACGAGTTGGCCCACGACACAAGAGGATGACTTTCATGCGGGGCCAAGTCATCTGATCGTGATGTGTATGTCGATGCTGCTGCAGTTGCCATTCATTTCCTTTTTTCTCACTCTTTCTTACTCTTCACCATGAATTTCTGCCAAGGCCGATGACATATTAAAACATAATCAGGCCAACAACATGCTTTAACATATTGTGAGTTGGTCAAATTAGTTCGTTATAAAGATTCATAAGATTCTACTTACTGTATACCAGTGGCAACTGCAACATGAACAAACAATATGCTATACTTTTCGATGCAATCCCTTCTGGAATTATTACACTATATAGAAGTATCTGTTTCTCTCCCCAATTCACAAAAATTCTGAAACAGGGAAAACATGTTTTGGACATCACAAAAATAAGAATATTCGTGCTTTATAACAGAAAGAGCTTGTATCTATTCCTCATGTTGCATCATATTGGACCCAATATGTAGGAAATATTTTATGGAAAAAGGTATGGACACTTCCCAACAAATTTCTGATAACAAACAAGGTGAAGGAGGTTTTGTATACAATCATCCAGAAATATTATCCTGTTAATCATTTTATGACAAAAGTGAAAACAGTCATTAATCTTTTTGTGGAGATCATACAGCACCTCTTTTGGATTTGCTCCTAGACTTTCTGGAAGGACTTCATAATGCAGCTTCATAATTGGAAATCTGTACATGGTTTGTTTCATCAGAAAGCAAAAGAATGAAGACTTTTATTTTATTATTAATTTACTCATCCTTTTGTCAAAATTGTATCTTCATAAATGCAAAAACTCCAAGCAGAAACCCAATTTTACACATTTTTATAGTGATACTCTCTTACATGAAGATTTTGGAAGGCTCTGATGACAGACTTTTCCATATTTGTTCAAAATACAATATATTTGAAATTGTATGATCGTATTCATTGACTGTATATTGTAATATACCCCCTGGCATATTTCGTATATTTGTGTATGCATTTTGTATACTACAATAAAACCAATAACACTGCACTGCAGTTTCGCTGGGCGGCCTAAAAATGGCTTTGTGTCCGTGTAAAAACTGATTTTCTCTTGATGTCTGCAGTCTTACGTAAACTAATATTAAGGAGCACAATTCATGTTACCTTGCCAGCAAGCTGAATTCTCAGGGTATTTATGAGTTTACAAACTCACGAGAGTCCATTTTAGACAACTCCCGCCTTCACCATTTGGACAGAACCAAAATTGTTTCTGGCAAAAAAGACAATAATTAAGGCGGCGATGACAAAAAACATGAGGTATCCTGCTACACAAAACACAAACACATGTAACTTTATTCAAAACTAAACACTGAATAGATTTGTGGTGTTCTTGATCTAATCAACAGCAAATGCTGCTCCAAAAGTGCGACCTTGATAGATGTCAGAGCAAAATGTTATTGGCACTGTAATATGGCTCTTGCCAGGTTACAATTCATGGCATCACCCCCAGGAACCTCCGCAATAATGTGAGACTCTGACCCGACACCAACCCAGCAGAGCCTTGCGTTCTGCCCAGCAACACCTGCTGGAGGTGCCCAGGTCACACCGCAAACAATGGGGCGATTGTGCGTTTGCTGTGGCAGGTCCAACACTCCGGAACACGGCACCCATCGAGTCACATGCCATCACAGACCTGCCTTTGTTCAGAGCGAAACTCAAGACTCACCTGTTTAGAAAGGCCATTGGTTCATATGCTGTCACACTTGTTGTAAATGTGTTAAAGCGTTTATTTTTATTTTTTTATTATGACTATTTTTAAATAATATTATTTCATATTGTGTACAGCACTTCGGTCAACTTTGGTTGTTTTACAGCGCTTTAGAGATAAAACTTGATTAAGGTGAATAGGGTTTGTTTTGCTGTTGCCTTAATAACTAGACTAAATAGACTGTCATTGCTAACTCCTCATTTACATTAATTACTCCATTCGAAAGACAATCCATGAAGGTATATTTAAAGTGTAAAGAAGTCTAAAAAATACAGTCTCATTCACCTTGTTGTTAACCTCAACAATAAACCTTACATCTTGTACAAGAAGAGACAAAGTTCATGGTGCTTTAGAGAGTGCAAGCCTTATTATCATAATAGTACAAAAGAGTAGGACAAATAAGATTGGACAAGCTGGTCAAGAGGACCAGTTCAGTCCAGCTAAACTCTGAAGGAGGCGGGTGAGACGAGGACAACCCACATGGACTCCAGCTCCCACTCACTGCTGTAAACAGAGACACCCTCAGTGATGGAGCAGTACCCCAGGTGACCCGTGACCCAACAGCCAATAGACCCATCTTTTCTAATCTCTTTTTACTATACTTTTGCCTTCACATATTTCTTTGTGTTCTACACTGTAATAAATAAAAAGTTGAGTCAACTTAAAAAAGTAAAGCAACTGGCTGCAAAGCTTTTTTGAGTTTACTCAACTTCTAAGGTTTTTGTTGAGCCAAATCTTATGTGGAAGTTGGTAAAAATACCTAGCTTGTTTTATGCCTACTTTTTTCTATTATTACAAGCAAATGCAAACTTTAAATAAATCCCACTTGGAAGAAAAACTTTACCAAACATAGAATCAAGTGTTTGCTGGACTTAATGCAATATGTTTGGTCAACTCCTAATAGTTAATTTCTTTAACAAAGACAAAAGAGTTGAGTCAAGTGCAAAGTGAACTTTAAAACATATGTTGGCACAACTTCCTTCATGATCAAGTTGAGTGAACTCAAATAAGCTTTGCAGCCAGTTGCTTTACTATCTTAAGTCGAGTCAATTGATAAAGGTTAATGCTTACAATTCACTTTTGCAATTTAGGGAATAAATTGAGATAGAACATGTCATTCTTGAAAACAGAATGCACAATTGGGCTCAACAATTAAAACAAGTTAATTGATGGTACAAACGAGTTACAAATTATATACAAGACGCTATTAATATCTAATGTATGTTAATTGCATGAAATTCTTCTGATTTGACATCAAGATGCATCAAATCTGGGGTCCTGTACCTTGTATCATTTCAACATATAGCAAATAATGAAAGGAAAACAAAATCAACATTTGAGACATTTATTAAAAACGTAAAAACTCTTAAAATATTTAACAAATCTGAGCATTACACTGACCAATTAACTTTTTTCAAGCACTGTGTGACAATACTTCATGCTTAAAAAGATATTTTCAGTTCAACATTTTAAGCGTTCCAACATATTACTGTGCAATTATTCAACAGCTGGAACAATAAAACTTGTTACGGTCAAGTGTTTAACATGGTAAAGTGCAAGTATTTAACAGCTGCAGTAGAATCTAGTTATGACCTGAACATGTGCAGTACAACTAGCACTTAAACTAGAAGCTAGAAAAATCTTAAATTGAAGTTAAGCTTCAATTGTCAACTGGACTGGTTTAGTCAAATAAGTTTTGCTTTTAATTCTGCATAGCTGCTGTGATCAGGACAGTGACAGTACATTATATAAAGTGGCCCTATATGCAGGTGAAACCTGAAAAGTTAAAATATTGTGCAAAAGATCATTTTAAGTTGAATATAAGTCTGTTATGTCACATTGGTTTTAAGTTGAATTACAAAGGTGAAGCCTTTTTTTTATGGCTTAGTCCATTTTCAAAATATTCTACTTTTCTGAGATTAATTTGGGTTTTTTATCAGCTGTGAGACATAATAATCAAAATTATAACAAGACTACATATCTCACTTTGCATGTAATGAGTATCGTATATTAGTTTAACATTTTAAGTTGAATTACAGGGGCCTGACTACCATTATTAACCATGTTTTCAGCATCACTCGATGGGGTCAACAATTTCAGTCACTTAAAGGAATAGGCCACCGTTTTTACATACTAAGATATGTTCTTACCTAACCTTAGCCGAGTTAATATATCCCCGTCTGGTCTTTGTCCGTGCGCTCACACATACGCAGCCTCTCCCACATGTCATATAGCTCCAAAAAAGCTCACGATAGAAGCTCCCAAGCTCTTCCACGTGTTCCCTATTTAAATAAAGTTACGTGAAGTGTTTTCATGCGAAGTATATTTACACAGAAATGTAACATGTCGATTTTATAAGCAGATAAAAAGGGGAACTATATTGTGAGGCGTAATGATACAGGAGCACAACGTCCGCACAGTAACTCCTAAAGACTTCCCCCGCTCACTTCCGTCAGTAGAAGCTGCGTGACTTGTACAGAGCTCACAGAGAACAGTTGTAGAAGCGTGGATAACTTGTGAACGATGCCTTTTACGTGCATCGTGCCGGGCTGTGATAACAAGCAGAAAGTATATAGTGTAGTAATGTTTCACAGATTTCCAACTCACCCCGGACGACGACACAGGACTCAGGACCTCGACCATGAGGTAGGAATGCGCCAGCACTTTCCCAAAATATATTTTCTGCTTGTTGAAAAGGCTCTCAACAAGTCACGCAGCTTCTATTGACGGAAGTGAGCGGGGGAAGTCTTTAGGAGTTACTGCGCGGACGTTTTGCTCCTCGTATCATTACGCCTCACAATATAGTCCCCCTTTTTATCTGCTTATAAAATCCACATGTTACATTTCTGTGTTAATATACTTCGCATGAAAACACTTCACGTAACTTTATTTAAATAGGGAACACGTGGAAGAGCTTGGTAGCTTCTATCGTGAGCTTTTTTGGAGCTATGTGACATGTGGGAGAGGCTGCGTATGTGCTCCGTTTGCCTGGCAGAGCGCACGGACAAAGACCAGACGGGGATATATTAACTCGGCTAAGGTTAGGTAAGAACATATCTTAGTATATAAAAACGGTGGCCTATTCTTTTAAGGACTGACCGAAGTTTCAGCCGTCACTCAATTTATGACCTAATGAGAGAAATGAAAGGACCTGCCTTTGTTCATTATGTTGATATTGGTGCCAAAGTAGAATAGACTTGCTACTTGAGTGATACTGTGCACTTGGGAGACCTTGGGAAAACCAGGAAGCCTAGTGAAACTGGCCATGGACTAGTCTCCATTAACTGACGAGGCTCTTCCCTTCTTAGCTTCCGAGGACTTACGGGATCGGGCATTCACAAGGCGGTGTGGCCACATACCTTGGTTTTCATATTTCTTATAAGCTGTCAGTTGTTTCAAAGCAGGATGGTGGATCAGATCCAGGCTACAACTACAAAGCTTTTGAGCGCTAAAATTTGCCTCACCATCACAACTTTGGTGAGCTTGGTTTTGTTACTGTATATTCCCTTCTTTAACTGCTGTTCACAACTAGCCATTGAGTGATACTGAAAACTTAGGGATTGGCCAATTAATTTATTCTGTAAATAAATTTCTTATCTAAAGTCAGAATGAATGTGGTCAATTGCGTGCATTCTATGACTCTACAAGCTTCTATGATTTGAAGCAAAACATCCTAGTTTAACTACTGTAACCCAGACCAGTAAACGACTGAAGCTTCACATTGAGGTATAGTCCCTGTACAAATAAGAGCTTTCACAAACAGAACTTTTTTTCTTTTGGCCAGTTGAACAACCAGAACTCTTGGAGAAATCTATCAATATCTTAATATTTTGTTTTTGAACGACTGCACTCTAGCAGAGCATTTGACATCCAGACACATGAACACCTTCTGAATAGTTTCAAACGTGTATTTAAGTTCCTTTGGGTACTCCATGTTCAGCGCATACACTAGTCCAAATAGGAGCGCAACAGCAGTCGGCAGGTCACTCACTTCATCGACGACAATCTGTTCCTCAAGCACAACCGCGAAAAACCTGATGTTTGGGTTCGACTCAACAGTCCCGACATCATCCTCGACGATGGTCAAGACTCCCATCTTCATTCCACCAACAAGATTTTCTGGAGGTTCCGTCTCCTGGTTTTATCAGAAGGAAATGGAAAAAAAAATGTGCAAGTAATTAAAGAGGCACCAAGTAACTTCTTTGGTGAAAAGAAAACTTAATATTAGTGTGTATTTAAGCTTTTGGTGGCCCAGTGGCTGTGGCAATTGTTTTAGGGTGTGGGACCCAAGCCACACCGGATTGTAGCCTTGGTCTAATTTCCATCCGTCATCCCCCATGCGCACTCTCATTCATCCTGGCCTGTTGGACATGTTTTGTTTTTCTTTTAGTGGTAGGGGAAACCGGAGTGCCCGGAGGAAACCTAGGAAACATGCAAACTCCATCCAGGTAGGAATCGAGCCTGGACCTTCTAGCTGTGAAGCATAAACGCTAACCGCATTGGGCTGCTACAGTGCAGCAGTTGGGCTGCTACAGTCTTCACAGTTTTATTTGGCTTTACCCAAATCTAAAAGCTCCTTGGAAAAAAAAGTGTCAAACTAGCCACAAAAAGCAAAAAAAAAAGCTATTAAAAAAAACAACTACACGGCAACAACGCAAGGAAAAGATCCATTTAGAGCAGTTTTGTCGCTTTCAAATGAGGCGTTGCACTGACCTATAGGCTGTAAGCTCCAGTCAAAAAGATTTTAGATTTGTTTAAGAGGTTAAAAAGCACCGCACAATTATTTATTATGCCCCCATTTGGCAACAAATGTTTCTCAGAAGGACTCAATTTACAAAAATGTAATACAACCTGGGACTTCGCAAATGATAACTCACCAAACATGTTCTCAGGAACTTTTGAGAGTCCTCCCTCATGACCAATGGCAGACCTTTCAGAGCAGCAGACTTTCTTTGGGCAACCATTCCGGAGGCCTGAAAAACACAGGGTAAAAATTAAGAGGGAAAAAATGGAGGAGGCAAAATGACAAAAGACACTCACCTGATCATCAAGATGCCCTAAGAGGCTTTTCATATCTTTCCCATATGAAGCAGTTTGCGCCCTGTACAACTTTATCATCTTGGGTGCATAGTCGTCCAAAGATGAGAAGAATCTGTTCATCAAGTGAGCTTGAGTAATGCGGAAAAATTCTGCACCAATCTAAAAAAAACAAACAAAAAATGCACATTTCTACAAATTTTAAGCCATTTTCAAATGAACAGTTGAAACAAATGAACTTACCTGTTCAGGCAAAAACAATGCAGGCCATTGTTTTAGGACATCAAAGACAAGAGGTTCTTCCATAACAATCTCTTTTCTTCTTAGGGAAAAGGTCATTTCCATTTTAGACTGCACCAATCCCAGATTTGGATTTTTCTTTTTCATTTCATCACAGAGTGCCTCCTTTTCTTGTTGGAGAGATGAGTCTGTCTGTCCAGTTGGTTTGTCTGGGAGGAAATTGGCCTCACCACGCTTGGCTTTCTTGAAACATCTTGTGTCATTACTTGAACTCCTGTGTCTTTTTCTATTCACAGCTACCTCTGAACAACCGGCTACTCGTAACTTTTGGCGATAATTACCCATTTTAAACTTTATGCTATTAGTCCAGCTATCGTAGCCGCTTCCTGGGCCTGGATCCTTAAGACTAGGATGTTTTCCGGTCAAAGCAGCAGCTACTGACTCAATTTGCTGTATGCTTGGATAGGCAGTGAATGCAAAAATCTTCTGAGCCAGAGAATCCAGTATTTCCATCTTCATCTCTCTTGACATTGTGAGGAGAAGCTTTCCATTTTCTTCAAACTCCTTATTTGCTTTATCAAGACGTAATTCTACATCATATGCAAACTCAGGAATTTCAAACATTTGTGGCCATTGTGAATTTTCCCGTTGCCTGACCGACACAGATGGTGAATTCTCAGTTGAGGTGCTGGAAGAGGACGGCATGCTGGCTGTGTCTAAAGAGGAAATTGTGTCGACATCTGAATCCGAATACTTCTGAATGATCTTCAGCACTGCTCTCTCTGGTGGAAGTTCTGTTATTTCTGTCAGATTACATACTTCGTTCCCAAACTCTGGATCCTCAAATTGTATTACAAAGTCATCCGTGATTTCAAACTTTTCCTTTAGAATGTCTTTCAATTGTTCAACTGAAGTGAGAACTTCTGAAATATCCAGTCGTCTGATGTTGTCTGGGGCAAAAACCACACGAAGACGCACCATCTACAACACAAATAGAAACATCTTTCAAAAAACATAAAAATGTAGTTCAATTATGTTTAATATTTTTCTTGCCTATGGCAGCCTGTTAATAAAGGTCATTTTTAAACCAAAAAAGACCTCTTCATCGCAATCATGTTCTTCCCATGAACAACATAAAGAGGGAGCGGATGAAAATCATTCAGGTCTTCTGGTTCAAGGACTTCAGCTTCACTCATTTCAAAAGCCTCATAGCATCTGTAGTGCTCATTGTACCATGAAGAAAGCCTCTTGCAAAGGAAAGACACCTTATTGGGATTCACAATCGCACTGACTATTTGAAAAAATTCAGGTAATCCGCTCAACTGGCCAGAAGATAAAATCATGCCTTCACTGAAGTGAATCCCGTAAACATCGACATCAGACGCAAGCATCAGCACCTCTTTGTTGGGATATTTTCTCCTGACTGCTGCCCTGTAGGTTTCTTCTAATGTACAAGTTCTCACAGTTTTTACTTTTTGCACCGACAGTGGTGGTGAAAATAGACTTGGACCATTGAGAAAATGGGCAATCATAAGCTGATGTTTAGTTGCCAATGTAAGCGGGACGTTTTTAAAATTACGAGCATCCTTCATCACACTTTTAAAATAGCTGTGTTTAGCCTCAAACCTCATTGTCCAAAGCTCAACCAACGGCCCAAAACAGCGGATCAAGTGTGGATAATGCTCCACAAAGTGATGCTTGGGTTTCAACTTCAGATTTGGAAAGGTCTCTTGAAGAAGTTGCCGGTGTTCTAAAATCTTGCGCTGTAAATAGCATAGAGTTTCTTCTGAAAACTTTGAAGACATAACCAACTCCACTATCTCTCTTAAGTCCATCAAAATTTCCCAAGCAGGTTCAGAATGGGGAACAAAATGGCCAATAAGCAATGGCAGTAAGCGCAGTAGCGCCCAATTTTCATGGCCATTTCCACCTATCGTTGTTTTTGCAAAGCTCGACTGGGAAATTTCTTTCGGTTTGTTGACTTTGTCTGAGTCCTTGTAAGGAAAGGATTTAATACGACTGTTTAGTGCATTGAGATCAAAGTATCCTTTTTTGATCAGCTCTTTCAGACACACAGACAACTCAAAAGGAACAATCCCTTCTAAAGTGTCATGCAAGGCATCAGGTGGAAACCCAGTTACTGGGTGAAAGAAAGACAGGTGTTTACTGAGGACACATTCTCTTTTGACACCCAGTCTGGTCTGTTCAGGGTCGGTTTCCAGCTCTTTTGTAATGGTGTTGTGCTGGCTAATGGTCCGAAGTGGAAAACAAGTAGCATCTTGAGCTTGTATATCTTTTTTGCTCACTTGACAAAACCTACACAGATACTCTGCTTGAAAGCTTTCTTGAAAACCAGCAAGACCATGAGCACCAAGATTGTCAGCGCATACACAATACACTGTACCCTTCAGATGTGTTTTTAGTGCTTCAACAAATACACCTTGCTGCTCCAGTCGATTCAAGTCTTTTAATAAAGGATCAAAAAATCTTTCATAGCCAAACTGTTTTATATCGTTACTCTTCCCCAACAGAGCTAGTTGGATTAGGGGGAGTGTAGATCGAAACTTGGCAGGCAAATTTAGAATTACCCAGTAAACAGCTGTTATTTTGTGGATCTTTTTTGACGTTCCAAGAGGGTTGCACACCTCAAAGTCATCAATGTAAAGAGACAGAGATATGCTCCCATTTTGGACACCTAAAAGTTGGTTCTCTCTGTAATACTGACCACTTCGAGTGGACGTATATTGGCCAGGCACGTCTTCGACAAAAACTGCTTTTTCCAAAACATCTGATCTGCTAAGTAATATTTCAAGAACTTTTAATATTGGCACATAAGCAAACGAGTTTGGATGTAGTCTATCAAAACAATACTCCACAGGATCTACAACTTGGAAATGCTCTTTAAAATAAACATTCCTCTTGTGTTCTGTTGAGAGTGAGCCCTTGTCTGCAGTGGCTGTAAAAACAGGATTTGTTTTAAGTACCTCAGTGGATATTAATTCAGCCAACTCGTCCGTCAGCGACTCTTCAATGTGGTTTTCGTTTTTGAGAAGAATAGCCTTAATTGACTGCTTCGCTGTATACTTGGAACATGAAACAATGTCATTCATCCAATGTAATATTTCCTGAGTTGCGCTTTTTGAAACATGCAATATGGTCTGCATATATAGAACTAGAGAAGCAAGTTTCAGCTCCAGTTGTAGATAACTTATGGGCTCTGAATAAGCGGTAGTTTCAGGTGCATTGCTTTCTGCAACATTGGACTGTGAATCAGGTATGGGTAACTCAAGACTGGCATCTTCAGACTGTGGGTCTTCTGCATCTTCTGAATGTGGATTTTGACATGTCACACGAGTACTGAAATCGCGAAACTCATATGACTTGTGTTTACGTGATATGTGGCTGCTAAACGAACTGAGAACATTGGTTTTCAGATTACAGTCCTTAAATGGGCATTGAACTGTGTCACATGCTTTCAAATGATTTCGTAAATGTTTTATAAACTGTGATGGCTGGCAAACATTTTTGAAATCGCACAACTCACATTTAAAAGTAAAGTGCCCTCCATCAGAAACAGGCTTCCTATGTGCCCTGCTTAGATGTGATTTTAACGCACCTTCCGTTTTAAATGTGCACACGCACTCCGTGTATACGCAGGGCTGCTGCCAAGATCGACCTCGATAGTGATGTAGCCTGTAGTGCTTCAGGAGGACGTCTTGGCTGCTGTGGTTGAATGTGCACAGCTTGCACTGCATTACAACCTGAAAAATACAAAAACAACATTGGAAAATATGAATGGTTGACAATATTTCAGAGTAGGAATTAAAGGAACAGGCCACTGTTTTTACATATTGAGACATGTTCTTAC